>NC_133619.1:294334443-294934443 GCF_048593235.1 Sminthopsis crassicaudata | reverse complement strand
AGAGAGGTAACATATTCAAAAGAACATTAGGCTTAGACCTAGATTCAAGTTTATCTCTGACTATTAGATGGGTAACCCTTGATGAGTCTTTAAAGATCTCTAAGATCTTTACTGATCTTTTACATTGCTTTAATGATTTCATTATTGCTGTTCAATCACAGCAGACTCTTTATGACCCCATTGAAGGTTTTCTTGATAAAGGTACTAAAGCAGTTTGTCATTTCCTTCTGCCGCTCATTTTACAAAGGAGGAAACTGAGGCAAATATGGTTAAGTGATTTGACCAAGTCACACAACTAGAATGTATCTGAAACTGGATTTTAACTCAGATCTTGCTGACTTTAGGCATGGTGTTCCATCCACTGTGTCACTTAGGTCTCTGCTATTTCCATTGCACAAAATATTGGTTTCTCAAACTTGCCCTTTGTGCCATTATAAGTGTTCATTTATTAAGAGAGTCATGAAACTGGTTAACTCCTGAAAGATCAATTATAATTTACATTTTATTATCAGTCTTTTTATAGATTTTGTTATAGAACATGTGTCCATTCATTATTAAATATCTGTGCTCAGTTTAACATAATAGTGAGAATTTTAATAAGGTGATAACAAGGATGAGGATGGTAATACATATCATCGCAAGTTACAAATATTTAACAGCTACAGAATATCTAGACATGATCAAGTAGCCAGAATTATAAACAAAAAGATTGTTATTTTTCATTTGCTAACATTCCCCACTCATCCATTGCTATGTAATATATGCAAATCTTCAAAAATCCTTGAGAATTCAACAAATTAACTGAACTGGAATCAGTGTTGTTAATTATTAGAAATGGTAACTGTCTCTTACAAGAAATGTGATCTGTAAAAATGAAATAACAAAGATTTTATTTTGTTGTCATATTGTTGTTCAACCATGTCAGTTGTGTCTTCATGATCCCATTTGGGGTTTTTTGGGCAAAGATACTGAAATGGTTTGCTATTTCCTTCTCCAGCTCATTTTACAGATAAGAAAACTGAGGCTACTCCTGTTAAGTGACTTGTCCAGAGTCACACAGCTAGTAAGTATCTGAGGCTGGATTTGAACTCAGGTTTTCCTCCTTCTAGGTTCAAAGCACTATTCATTGTACCATCTATCTGCACTGATGTTGTTATACTACATACTTATAAGCTCTAAATTACATGAAATGAAAAACTCTCAAAACCTAGAGAGGCAGTGAAAAAAACTGAAACCACATCACCCCATCATCCTGTCTGCTACTGGCCTTGACCTGAAGATATTCTCAGTCAATCTATAAAAGATTAACTACATTCCAACATTTCCATTCAATTACAAAAGCCAATTATTTTTACACTTGGGCAACTATTTATCAAGTACTAAGCATATAAAAACAATAGTCAGACAGCTTCTTATTCTCATGCCCTTTCTATCTGGATTTCTTCAAGCATAAATGAAATAATTATTACAATTATAATTGCAATGAGAGCAAAAGAGGTCAAATGATTCTAATCAGTGAACTCATTGATAAGCTCATTTTTAAAGGATAATTTACATATGAAGCAAAATAGTTTACCAGGTGCTGCACTGAACTTGAAATAAGGAAGATCTGGCTCTAAAATATTTCCTCTGATATTCACTAGCTATGTGATCATAACAAGTGTTTTTTACCTTTCTGAGCCCACAGTTTCCCCATCTGTAAATTGGAGATTTTATATATTTATTTATAGTAGTTAACTCATGAGATTGTAATGAGGTTCAAATGTATGAAAAACACTTTAAAAATCTTAAAGTACTACATATATGTCAATCATTAGTATAAAAGATAGAAGTGGATATTGAAAGATACTACTGAAGTATAATAATAATAAGCAATCATTTAATAAATATTTATTAAACATCCATTGTATATAAAGAGTAGGGCTAGTTGCTAAAGAAGATAGAAAGTTTAATTAAGAGATTCTACATTCCCTCATGGAATTTACAATCTTATATGACATAGTTCTTGAATTTAAGGAGCTTACTTTCATGTGCACTTATTTTTTTCAAGTAATTAAAAAAGATAAAATAATGTTATGTCAGCTTAATTTGAACTTGGTTATCTAATACATATGCCAGTGGACTCAAAAACTCCTTTTTAAATAAATTATTCCATGCTCTACTTTCTATTATGTCCTTCTGAATTGATTCTACTAATCAAAATGTCTCCTGGGAATATTATTATGATATAAGGAATATTAACATGAATAATTCAGAAAAAAATATGAGAAGGCATATGAAGGCATAAAGAATCAGAAAAGCAGAACCAAAAGCAATACATGTACAACAATATAAATGAAGACAAAACAGTAAAAACAAAATCATTCACTTTTCTATAGCACTTTAAGGTCTGAAAAGCACTTCATATAATACATATATTCATATTTATATGGATTATGTTATATTTTATACACATATATACCTTTATATGCATAAATATATATATGTGTGTGTGTGTGTGTGTGTGCATTATATAATTCGATCCCTACAACAATCTTTAAAGTAGATTATATTAGTGTCCCCATTTTGCAAATGAAGCACACAAGATTCAGGGTAGTTATTATGACTTTTCTTGGCCTCAGAGATTTAACAGATTTCTAAAGTGGAATTCAAAGCCAGGTCTTCTTGAACTGAAATTAGATGCTAGGAACCATATTACTGATTATTAATAAATTATTTAAACCCTATTCTTTTTTTCTATTGTCAGTTGCAATCACTGCCTTAGATGGTTTTATTTAACTGTCTTTGGAGAGAATAAACTTTATGGCAGATTTTGGGGAGCATTTCTTCAGAAGCATCTGCTAGGCCAAAATATATCAATTTTCTAATGCTTTTAATTGTCAATTATAAATGTTCTATTTTTTAATCTGTGTATGTAGCAGGCAGTCTTGTCCTGGAAAATCTTCTCTTAAAAAAAAAAGGCTTCTTATAATAGCCACATCGGGGTCTCTTTGTAGAAAGTTTAATTACTCATACTTAGGCTTTTATAGTTGCTTTTAGCACATTCCTATCCTCTGCTCATAAAAGCAAACATAGAATGATTATCTGATTTGACTAACTTTTAAAACTTCTCTCTCTGCTACTCTGTTATTTAAAAGCCATTTATCTCCCTTCATAGTTTTCCTTCTGTGACTTCTTTTAAAAGAAATATAATCAGCCCTCTTTTATAACTTTGATACAGACCCTATCTAGAAAGAGTGCCATGATATATGGGAAAGTTTAAGATAAATTGGGGTTTCTTCAACTTTTTGCTCTCATGAACCCTTTTCACCCAAGAAATTTTTGCATGACCACAAATATATAGGTATATAAAATAAGTATAAAAATCAAACATGCCCTGATGATAAATCATAATTTCATGACCCCCACATTCAATTATGAGACCCCATATGGGGCCATGACCTTCAGTTTAAGAAGCTGGAAAAATAGAAGATGCTGAGAAGTCCAAAGATTTAAAGCTAGAAGGAATCTTAGGTATCAACTAGTACAATACCCTTGCTTGACATTGTGACACAGCTCAGGTCAGATCAAGTAAATTACCTGCCCAGCCAAACACAGGTAATGGGATTAGGATTGAAACTCAGGTCCTGCAACTTCTAGTTTTCCCTCCACTGAACCACAAAGGATAGAAACATCTAATAGGAGATACATAGATATAGTTATTTCTAATAGGACAAACATACCTCTACATATGTCAAAGTGGAAAAGATAGAGAACAATGACTTCTTTTCAAGGATGAGTGAACCCAGCCACTAGTGGGAAATTTGAACTATTTCCCTGTGAATTCATTTCAGCAGAGACATTTGTCATGACATTTTCCTCTAATTATAAATGTAAGGAACAATGTAAGTGAATCAGAGTTTAGAGAGGGGGCCCAGGTGCAGTATTAATGTTGTCAAGGAGCCAAAGTAAGAAATAAAGGAGGAGGAGAAGGGAGAGGATAATCTCAGAATCCTGTGGGCTAGCAAGGGGTAGTCAGAGGAAAAGGTGAAGAAAGGTCATTTTATTAATGCTTCTTTGCCTCTAATCTGGTCCTATAATTCAATTATGGTCCAGTCTTTTTAAGGTCAAGTCTTCTCTCAAGGTTGAATACCTTAAATGAAATCAAAGGGAGAAGGTGAAATCTGAATTACTCTAGCATATTTGCTTGTTTGTTCATTTGTTTTCGTTTTTTATTTAACATACTCAATTTGCTACAACTTAAATCCAGCTCTATGACTAGATATATTCTTAAAAAATAAAAAGAGACAGTTTGGCCTAGAAGAAAGAGTTATGAGTAGGAATCCAAGGAACATAGCTTGTTATCTTGACTTGGCTTCTCTCTAGCAAAGTAACTTTGAACCAGTCATCTAATTGCAATGAGTGAGTGGAGAAAAGAGGGAGGGAAGGAAGTAAGAAAAGAAGAGAGGGAAGAAATAAGAGAAGGAAAAGGGAGGAAGGGAGAGAGGGAAGGAGAAAGGTAAGAAGGGGGAAAGGAAGGCCATTTATCTCTTACCAACACTATTGCAATAATCGCCTAAAGAGTCTCCATTCCTCAAGCTTTTTATCTTCAAGCTATTCACAATTAACAAAATGATATTCTTAAGTGATTATATTATTACCTTACTGAATAAACTCCATTGACTCTCTTTAACCTTTAGGATTAATGCAAACACCTTCCTTTTGCATTTAACACCCTTTAGAATTAGGCTCAAATCTACCATACAGCCTATTATATATCAGGCCTTCGTGGACTCTCCTATTCAGTCAAACTGACCTTCTTGCCATCCCTCATTTGCAATATTCTATCCCCATCTTCTAGTTTTGGCTTTTACTCTTTTTTTTTTTTTTTACTCACACAAGTCCACAATTTAGGAATCATCATTGAAACCTCACTCTTACTCAACCCTGATATCCAATCAATTGCCAAGTCTGATTCTTCCTCCTCAGTATCACATCTGTCCAATTCTTTCCCTTCATATTACAACCACTCTAGTTCAGGTTAATCATCTCTCACCTAGACTACTATAATAACCTCTTAATTGGTCTCTCAGCATCCAATTTCTCTGCCAATTGATATTCTAAAGCATGGGTCTGACTATATCATTCCCCTGCTCATAAAGCTCCAGTGACTCCCTATTGCTTCCAGGCAATACAAACTCTTTAGCTTTGACATTTAAAGCCCTTCAAAGTCTAGTTCCCAAATACCATTTCAGACTAATTACACATTAATCCCTTTCATGTACTCCATGTTACAGCCAAATTATCTTATTTTCTATTCTCCAAACTTGACATGACATCTCTTGAGTCCATGACTTTTCAAAAGCTGTCTCCTCATGCCTACAATTCCTAGTTTTCTTCAAGGTTTCTGACATATTCCATTTCCCTATGGGAAACTGACCTGGAAAAGTGAAAGCCAAAATCAGAAAAAAGTTTAGACATCATATTTCAAGAAATTATGGAGGAAAAATGCTGAGATGTCTTAGAACCAGGGGAAAGTAGAAACTGAAAGTATCCAATAGTTACCTCCTGAAAGAAATCCCAAAACAAAAACTCCCAGGAATATTATGGTCAAAATCCAGAATTCCCTGATCATGAGAAAGTACCTCAAACAGTAAGAAGGAAACTATTAATATATCAATGAATCACAGTCAAGATCAGAAAAATTCTAGCAGTGAAGAATATGGAATATCATAAAGAGCTAGATTTACAACCAAGAATAACCTACCCAGCAAAACTAAGTACAATTGTGAAAGGGGGAAAAAAAGAATATTTAATGAAACAGAGGACTCTCAAGCATTCCTGATGAAAAGGCCAGAATTGAGCAGAAAATTTGACGTTCATGCACAATATTTAAAAGAAGTATGAAAAGGTAAACATGATTGACAAATCATGAGAATTTAATAAGGTTTAATTATTGATATACCCAAATGGGATGATGAGATATATGTGTGTGTGTGCATGTATATGTATATATATATATATATACATATATATATATATATATTCCCTAGAACTTTATTATAATTGGAATAGTTAGAAAGAGTCTACTTAGACAGGGGGCATGGATATGAGTCTATATTGGTGGAATGGCCATTAAAAATTAGAAAGAGAAGAAAGAGGAATAAAGGAGAAAATAAGGGAAAGAATGAGAAACTTATCTCACATAATTGGTTGTTGCCCTTTGTTTTCAAAGAGGACCAAAATGTTAGCACCATGTTGAAGTGTCCAATACAGTGTCCAACTGTAGCTGATCAGACCAAAACAAGCTTGAAAGGCTATCTACCACAGGCTGGTCATAAATAGTCCATATGAAAATTTGGAGGGGAGTTGTCTCTAAATTTGCACATCTCACAGTTCTTTTGAGCTATTACAATTCTGCTCTGCTCGTAGAATACAGTATCTTCCTTAATAAAATTATGCCATACTAGACAGTCTTATACCAATGTCTCTCATTTCTCACAATCAGATCCAAAGTTCTTCAGAGAGACCAAGAAAGCCTCATTATAGAACTTCTTACTAATGAGTAAATACTTGCCTTGTATAAGTTGTCCATAAAATAGTTTTTTTAGGCGAATAGTTTTTTTAGAATTCAAACAACATAGCTATCTCATCAGAACTGTGTTCTCTGAAACAGAATTTAAATGCTTGGCAGTTCAACTTATAAAAGGACTAAAGTGTTTGGAACTTTGTTTTTCCAGGCAATCTTTAGAATCTTCTTAGACAATCCAAATGAAAACGATACAGTATCTTGACATGGTGCTGGAATGCTGTCCAGGTTTCACAGGCATGCAATAATGAGATTAAATTTTCAGCTTGGTAGGTAAATGAATACCTCTTCTCTCCCACACTTTCCTTTGGAACCTCCTAAACAGTGATATAGTTCTGGCAATGTATGCATCAACCTTATCATCTATGTGTACATCCCTAGAAAGTATACTGCCAAGGTAAATGAACTTATCTACTGCATTCAAGTTTTCTCATAGTGCTGTTTTCTTACTGTTGTTAGGCCAAAATTAGCACAAGCTGCAGAGAATTGATTCATATTTTATTGCATCTAGACCTCAGAGGCTTCACTAAGTGCATAATCATTTCAAATTGTTCATAATAGAGGTTTGCAAGAAAGGGTTTTTACAACAAAAAAGGAAATGGGGGAAGGGTGCAATGCTTGAATTCTCATATGAATTAGTTCAAAAACAAATATATATATATATATGCATATATATACATATATATGTACACACACACCCATACATAAACATACACATATAAAAATATGTATGTGTATGTATATATATATATATATATATATATATATGTGTGTATATTTAAGTGGAAGGAAATCCATTTTACCAAGTCAAAAAGTAGAATAGCAATGGGATAAGAGAAAAGAGAAGATGATTAGAAGAAGGGAAGGTTAAGGGAGACAGTGGTCAGCAGCAAAACTTTTGAGAAGGGACAGGGTGAAAGAGAGGAGGATAAACAGAAAAAAAAAATGGAAGAAAATATATAGTTAGCAATTGTAACTGTGAATGTGAATGGGATGAATTCACCCATAAATCAGAAGCAGACAGTAGAATAGAAACCAGAATCAAATAATTTGTTGTTTAAAAGAAACATATTTGAAACAGAAAAACACAGCATTAAAATATGCAAGAGAAGAATCTGTTATGCTTTGGTTACAAAAAAAAATTAGGCAAGTGCAGAAATCATGAAGTCAGATGAAGGAAAAGCAAAAAAAAAAAAATTAATCAGAGAAACTACATTTTGCTAAAAGGTACAATAAAATAATCGGAAGTTAGGTGCTGTAGTATCTAGATTGTCAGGCCTAGAGTCAGAAATACTCATTTTCTTTTTTTTTTTTTTTTTTTAATTCAGTTTTCCAAATTATCCCCTCCTTCCCTCCACTCCCTCCCCCCAATGGCAGGTAATCCCATACATTTTACATGTGTTACAATATAACCTAGATACAATATGTGTGTGTAAATACCATTTTCTTGTTGCACATTAATTATTAGCTTCCGAAGGTATAAGTAACCTGGGTACATAGACAGTAGTGCTAACAATTTACATTCGCTTCCCAGTGTTCCT
The DNA here is from genome assembly GCF_048593235.1 of Sminthopsis crassicaudata. Taxonomy (NCBI): domain Eukaryota; kingdom Metazoa; phylum Chordata; class Mammalia; order Dasyuromorphia; family Dasyuridae; genus Sminthopsis; species Sminthopsis crassicaudata. The sequence goes on along the minus strand of NC_133619.1, from coordinate 294,926,334 downwards.
TCTCTGGGTATAGTTATTTCTGTCCATCATTGATCAACTGGAAGTGAGTTGGATCTTCTTTATGTTGAAGATTTCCACTTCCATCAGAATACATCTTCATACAGTATTGTTGTTGAAGTGCATAGTGATCTTCTGGTTCTGCTCATTTCACTCAGCAACAGTTGATTTAAGTCTCTCCAAGCCTCTCTGTATTCCTCCTGCTGGTCATTTCTTACAGAGCAATAATATTCCATAACCTTCATATACCACAATTTACCCAACCATTCTCCAATTGATGGACATCCATTCAACTTCCAGTTTCTAGCTACAACAGAAAGAGGTGCCACAAACATTTTGGCACATACAGGTCCCTTTCCACTCTTTAGTAAGAAATACTCATTTTCTTAAGTTCAAATATGACCTCAGTTATCTACTTAGTAACTATGTGACCCTGGACAAATCATTTAATCCTGTCTGCCTCAGTTTCCTCATCTGTAAAATAAGCTAGAAAAGGAAACAGAAAACCACTTTAGTATCTTTGCCAAGAAAACCCCAAAAGGGTCATGAAGAGTTAGACACAACTGAAATGACTAAGCAAAACAATTAAGTAATATTAATAATAAACTTATATGTACCAAATAATAGAGAACCCAAATTCCTAAAGCAAAAGTTAAATGTTACAATAGTAAATAAAACTATACTTGTTTTTACTACTTGAAGCTAAATCAATATTACCATAAAATAAGGAAGGAAAAAAGTTAAAGAGATGAATTGAATTTTTTAAAAGTTAAATATGATAGAACTCTGGAAAGAATTGAAAAGGAATAAAAAGGAATATACCTTTTACTCAACTGTCTGTAGGACCTTCACAAAAACTGAACATATATTAGGGCATAAAAAGCTTACAAAAAGTGGGGGAAAGAAAATAAAAATATGTTGAAGGCATTCTTTTGAGATCATAAAAAGTACATTTAATAAAGGAGCTTGGAAGCATGAGTTAAAAATTAATAAAAAAATAAAATTAATGCTAAAAATGAATGAGAGAAATCACAAGACATAAAAACAATCAATAACTTGATTAGAAATAGTGAAAACAAAGAAATAACATGCCAGAATTTGTGGGATGCAATGAAAATGATACTTAGGAAAATAATTTTATCTCTAAATGTCTATATCAATAAAAGAGAAAAATAATAGATCAAAGATTTTTGCATGCAACTAAAAAAACTAGAAAAAATCACATTTTGAACCCCCAATTAAACAATAAAATAGAAATACAAAATAGAAATGTATATATTTATATTATATTAATTAATAAATAAGTTAATTAATTAATAAAAAATTAATTTTCTTAAAATCATTAAATTAATAAATGGGAGCTAGATTTATGAAAATAAAATAGATAAACTATTGATTAATTTGATTTTTAAAAGAAATGAGAAAAATCTAATTACCAGTATCAAAAATAAAAAGGCAAATACATCAGCAGTAAAAATGAAATCCAAACAATTAATGATCTTGCCCAACTTCATATGCCAATAAAACTAACAATTTAAGCAAAATGGATGAATGTTTACAAAAATATAAATTTCCCAGATTAACCAAAGAAGAAATAGAACACTTATCTTAGGATTTACAAATGAATTCTATGGAACATATAAAGAACAATTAGTTTCCATATTATACGAACTATTTGAAAAAGATAATAAGGGAATTCTACCAAATTACTTCTATGACATAATTATGGTTTTGATATCTCAACTAGGGAGAGCAAAAAACAAAGAAATAAAACTATAATTCAATTTCTTTATTGAACATTGGTATACAATTTTAAATAAAATGCTAAAAAGAAGTTACAGCAATATATCACAAAGATTATATACTATTAATTTATACCAAGAATGCACATCTGGTACAATATTAGGAAAACTATCAATAAAATTGACCATATCATAAACAATAAAAATCATATGATTACACTAATAGATTCAGGAAAAACTATTAACAAAATACAATATCCATTCCCATTAAAAAAAAAAAAAACAATAGAAATCACAGGAATAAACTGGTCTTTCTTAAATGATAAATATTACATATAAATAATAAAGAGCAATCATTTTCCATAATGGGGATGACCTAGAAGCCTTCCTTTCCAATAAGATCACAAATGAAGCAAAGATGCCCACTATCACCACTATTAGTGGACATTGTCCTAGAAATATTAGCTATAGCAATAAGATTTTAAGAAAGGAATAAAGGAAGGAATAAAACATAGATAATGAGGAAACAAAAAAAAAAATCTTTGCAGATTACATGAGGGTAGACTAAAAAGAACTCCAGAGAATCAACTAGTTGAACCAATTAATAACATTAGCAAAATTGCAGGATATAAAAATAAACCTACATAAATCATCAGCATTGCTATATATTAGCCACAAAACCCAGAAGGGAGAGATAGAAAAAAAAATTCCATTTAAAATAACTGCAGATAATATAAAACATTTGGGAGTTATCTACTAGGACAAACTGAGTCACTATATGAACATAATTACAAAACATTTTCACACACTGAAAAAAAAAAAAACAAAAAACAAAAAAAAACTAGAGAAATATCAATTGATCATGTTTAGACCAAGCCAATAAAATAAAAATGGCAATTCTACCTAAACTTTTACTTTGTTTTCTTGCTTTTTATATGGAAATATTTTGCATAACTTTATATATATATATATATATATATATATATATATATATATATATATATATATATATATATATATATATATAATGGGTATCATAGTATCTGCTTTTCTAATGGGTTGTGTAAGACCTGAAGGAAAAAATAGAATCTGGAATTCAAAATTTCTTGAATGTTTGAAAAAAATTAATAATTTTTCAAAAATCTAGAGAAAAGCAAAAAAAAGTAACAAAAATCTGTTATATATTTTTTAAAATATTGAGCAAACAAGAAGGATAGACAATTAACTAAATTGAGGATGTAATTGTTAGAGTACAGAAGATTAGATTACCTCTGGGAAATTAACTGACTTTCAAGATTTTCCCCCAAAACAAAGACTTATTCTATCAATAATCATGCTCAAAATGTCAATAATAATCTAAAGGATTAAAGTTCTTAAGTCACCTACACCTAAATGAATCAACAAGCATTTATTAGGCAACTACTATGTTTCAGGTATTGTGTTTGGCACTGGTAATACAAAGAATGAAACAGTCCTTCAACTAGAGAGATTACATTTTATTTCGTCAAGAGATAGAACATGGTAGGGGGGGGGGGGAGCAGCTAGGTGGCGCAGCGGATAGAGCACCAGCCCTGAAGTTAGGAGGAACAGAGTTCAAATTTGGCATTAGACACTTAACACTTCCTAGCTGTGTGACCCTGGGCAAGTCACTTAACCTCAATTGCGAGAGGGAGAGGGGGAGGGGGAGGGGGAGGGGGAAGGGGAGGGGGAGGGGGAGGGGGAGGGGAAGGGGAGGGGGAGAGGGAGAGGGGGAGGGAGAGGGAGAGGGAGAGGGAGAGGGAGAGGGAGAGAGAGAGGGAGAGGGAGAGGGAGAGGGAGAGGGAGAGGGGGAGGGAGAGGAGGGAAAGAAAAAATGGTCAAGGAACAAAGAGGGAGAAGGGAGAGGGAGAGGGAGAGGGAGAGGGGGAGGGGGAGGGGGAGGGGGAGGGGGAGGGGGAGGGGGAGGGGGAGGGGGAGGGGGAGGGGGAGGGGGAGGGGGAGGGAGAGGGCAGAGGGGGAGGGGGAGGGGGAGGGGGAGGGGGAGGGGGAGGGGGAGGGGGAGGGGAGAGGGGGAGGGGAGAGGGGGAGGGGAAGGGGGAGGGGGAGGGGAAGGGGGAGGGGGAGGGAGAGGGAGAGGGAGAGGGAGAGGGGAGAGGGAGAGGGGAGAGGGAGAATTCAGGAGTACCCGAGTTCAAATCTGGTCTCAGACACTTAACACTTCCTAGCTGTGTGACCCTGGGCAAGTCACTTAACCCCAGCCTCAGGAAAAAAAAAAAAATTAATAGATTTTTCTTTTACTAGGGGGTGAAGGAGAAGGGGGGGCCTAGGTGAAATAGCAGATTCTTTGCCTCAATTGTTACTTAGCCTTAATCACTGAATGGGAGCAGCCTCAGTCAAGCTGAGACCTCGTGAAGATCTTAGCTTTAAAAGGCTGAGATCTCCCAATGCACCAGGGCCATCTCTAGAGTTCTTACTATGTCTAGCCACTGGACCCAGCCTCAGAAGGGTGAGGCTAGTGACCCTGCCCAGTCCTCCCTCACTTATGTATCATGGTATCCCCTCCCTGATGTCATGAGAATTAAGTTCAAACAACAACTAGAAAAAATTCATTTTGACTGGATATTAGAGTTAGGGAAGGTAGTAATGTATAATGAAGCTGGAAGTACATTATGGGTCAAGTTGGTAAAAAGATTTAAAACTAAATACTGAAGTTTGTGGTGTATCCTAGAGACAATAGAGAGCCACTGGAGGCATAATGCCTTACGAAGTAAAGTGGTCAGATATGAACTCGAGAAAATCTCTTGAGGCAGAGCACTAGAAGTCTTGCAGTATTTGTGAAGAGCTGATGAGGGCTTGAACTAAAATGGTGGATTATGAGTAGAAAGCAAGAGTTTGATACAGAAGATATTGTGGAAGAAGAAAGAGCAAGATTAAAGAGGTACAAGTTGAAACATATGAACAAAGAATTGGCTCAAAGTAGTATAAATAGTATCATCAGAAAGGTGTGTAATCAGAAAGGAAGGTAAGCCAATCATCTAGGAAGTATGAGAAATAACCAATAGACAGGCTGTGTTCTTCATTTTATCCAGATATCAAGAGATCTAGATTTTCATCTAGCTTTTGCTTACCTATAGGGTGATTTATAGGTAGACATGAAGAATAATGTCATAAGATGAGAAGCATAGAGGTGCTATGATCTGCTTTGATTTAGAGATCACAAATCCATCAACATATGGAAGTGATCAAGTTAATTCTGTCATCAATTAGCTTTTCAGAATTAATTCTTCATCCAGCTGCCTTCAAAGAAGGAATGTATGAGATAGCAGAGACTAAGCTAAAGACAGAACAAGGAAATCATCCTCTGCCTGCTGTTTCCTTTGCTCTGTAGATTTAAATTCCCTGGTTTAACAGAGGTGGAGAGGAATCTGGATAAAATTGTCGATGATCTGTTCATGTATTCTCTTTCTAATTTCTAAAGAGCAAAATGGGATCTTAGAATATTTTCATTTTATGGTTTCTACTCTTTCAATGGTATGAGAATATTAAGATTGATTCCATAACTAGCATTTATATGATGTTTTGAGGTTCACAAAGCACTTTATGTATTATTTCATCTAATCCTCACAATAACCAGGTGAAGTAAGTGCTATTATTATCCTTATTTACAGGGAATAAAACTGAAGCAGAGAAAAGTTAAATGACTTGTCCATATTCACATACTTAGTAAATGCAATATTTGAACTCATTTTCCCTACCCTGATGTCCAACTCCATATATCCAGCTACCTAGCCAAGTCTAATTTAGAAAGAAAAACCTGATATGTTCAGAAATGTCTTAGTGGATATTACTGAATTAAAAAATAAAAAATATTGTTTGACTAAATGACCAGAGCTAATGGCTCCAAGTTACAAGAATCCTTAAAACTTGATACAACACTGATTTAGTTACTTTATAAGATTAGATAAGTGACTTCTCATGATGTCTTAATTTCTCATGAAACACTTTCTAACATTTGTAAAGCATTTTGAGATCCTTTAAGATAAGGGTTCTCCCAAGTGCTATTATATAGTTTTATAGCTACAACAGTCCCAGAGTGCTATAATCCACCCAAGAGTTGCATTTTCTATTTAAATTTGAGAGTTAGTTGAAATGTATATAAAACTACAAGCAACTAGGCCTATTTTTTACTGACTGCACATATCAGAGGAGACTTTGGGGAACTGTTACTTCAGAACTGATCTATAATAAATGACTCTCAGGATAGTTTTCCACATTCATCTTGTCTTCCTTTCCAAAGCTGTCTGTGTAAAGGTTTTTGAGGGGAAAAAAGAAAAAAAAATTAAAATGACATAATACTGATCATTTAATGATCAAAAAGCAAAAATAAATGGTGGAAGGAGGTACGAGGAAGGGCCAGCAATGGGTTAGGTCCCAAAGATCAGGTAGAGAACATGAAGGTAATACACCACTGGAATCCTTCGCTCTCTCCTGAAAGTACACCAAATAGCTATCTGCCAAAATTTTCTCTACCAAGAAGTTTGCAAAGAACAATATGGGCAGAGGGTTGGAATGAGGTTCAGGCTTCCCTGAGTCATCCCTCCCCACCATATGTTTTTAATATGTTTTCTTGCAGTTGCATAGTGCTCAGTCAAGCACATAGTGAGGGGTAAAAGCCAGTGTTAGTATCCTATGCAGCTGGTCAGACAATATCCACACACACAACAAAAAAAATAAACAAAAAAAATTAGTAGAATGCCCAATATATGAAGCCCCTACACAGAATCTTTGGGGCCATGGAAAATTACTGCCCATCTTCCATCCTGAAAAAAAGATAAATAAATGCAAGTTATTCCATGGAGCAAAAGGCCAATGTTGCATTACATTATGAGATTAGCCAATCTGAGCTACACATGTGCAGTCATTTTGTTGAGTAGTGAGCATGAATGCATTCACTTATGTGCATGGATCATTTCAATGATGAAAGAGTAAAAAATATGCAAGATAAGGCTGATACTTATTTAACATTATGGCATCTAAAATGCTTAAGGATCAAGATGCTTCAGAAGCAACCAGATGGAGATAGCCTAGTAGAGTGGAAAACAAGGATCTGGGTTCAAATACTCCTGATTCCAGATTTTTACCCTAAGTCACTTAACCCCTCTCACCTACAGTTTCCTCATCTTGGGATCAAAGGGGACAAATTAGGTGACTTATGAGAGCCTTCAACTTCAAATACCTCATCATAACTGGTACCCTTAGTCCTTTAAAGTTTACAAAATATACTATGCATTTTATTTCTTTTATGCCTTGCAATCACCTTGTGAGATAGAAACCATTGATATTATCACCTCATTTTGTAAATAGGGAACTCAGACTCAGAAAAGGAAAGAGATTTCCCTAAAAAAACAACAGCTAGAGTTGGAGGTGAGATTTGAAGTCCAGACTTCTCGACTAACCATTGTGTCAGGAATGGACGTATACAAGGAAATAAGGTCATTATAATTAGTCAAGAAACCTTACCTCTAAATTTTAGGTCATAACACCTTATGCCTTTGTATAATCTCTCAAGAGATCAAATCGACTTTGCGTCAAAATGGTAAATAATTAAGCCCAATGATTCCATTAGAAATTGTTTAAAATTGGGAAAAAGCCATAGAGCCTTTTCTGCTATTAAGGTGGATTATTTATGCTTAGGAATTCTTAGCAGCAGCAGAACTAAATCCAAATGCTTATCAAACTAAGAGTGACACCATCCTCAGGAGCAATAAAGCAGTTTAGGATGGAAGTGCTTCCAGACCAATCATCAACTGGTACATGAGTTCCCCCTACATTAGACCATATAGGAAAACTTAATTTCAAAAAAAAAAAAAAAAAATGGAAGGAACCTGTGAAATTACGTAATCCCAACCCCCTCAGTTCACTGGTAAGGAAAAAAATATTCAAAGAAGTTAGATTACTTGGCCAAGGTCACAAAGTTAATTAGCAGCCATTTGGGGACAATAATTAGAGCATTTTAGGAATTTTGATGCCCTGGGCAATCAATACAAAAATTTAGCATCCAATTAACTTTTTTTTAAAAAATCCATTCAAAGCATAGTGTATTTTCACCTTTTTTTTCATTATTGTTGTTTATTTGCTTGGGTTTTTTTTCTTCTCATGTTTTTTTTTTCTCTTTAATCTGATTTTTCTTGTGCAGCTAACAAATATGGAAATATGTTTAGAAGAATTGCACATATTTAACCTATATTGGATTGCTTCTTGCCTTGAGAAGGGAGTGGAAAGAGAGAGACAAAGATTTGTAAGACAAGGTTTTGCAAAGGTGAATGCTGAAAACTATCTTTGTATTTGAAAAAAGTAAAATTCTATTAAAGATTTAACCAATAAAAAGACAGAACCATTTGAAGGAAGCAGTCAGTCAAAATAGATTTATTAAGCATTTATTATGTGGCAGGCATTGTGCTAAGCATTGAAAATATAGAGAAAGGAAAAAACAATACTTTGCCCTTAAAGAATTCACATTCTAAGGGTGGGGAGGGAGGAAAGAGAAATCATGAAAATAACTAGGTTTATGCAAGGTATATGCAATACAAATGGAAAATAATTTCTGCTAGATAGTCTCTGGGAAAAGGGAAGTGAGAGAACATAAAAGATTTCTTGTAAAAACTGAGTCTTGAAGGAAGCCAGGAGGCAGATGGGAAGACACCAAGAAAAAAAAAAAAAAGTATATAATCTGGAGATAAGAGTGTCTGTCCTCTTGTGAGAAATGCTGAAAAGTTGGGTTTCCACAGAGTGTTGCAAGCTTTGAGGTAGTGAGATAGTTGGTACCTCTGATCAAGAGGTTTTCAGAAAGTGAGAGGTTAAGGAAAATTAAGATTCCAGAACAATTAAGTGACCAATAAAAGCCATGAGCAAACAAGGAATTGGGGGCTAGGAAGAGACAAGTGAGTTCAGCCAATCAGAAAGAATCTTGTGATTTTAAGAAAACCACAAATTTAAGATAATAGCTAATCCAGACAAAACTAGTTGAGGTCAATGACCTGACTTGACCAAATCACTACTATACCTGCTTAATAGACTAATTGAATATTAAACAACACATCCTGTAGGAGGAGTTTTCTGCCATTTTTGAATATGGGATGTATGATAAAGGAGAAGGAACATGTTTATGCATATTTAGGGGAAAACATGTAGAAAGATTGTAACCCAGAAGGAATGGACCAATCCATTCTCTGAAGGGAAGGACTAGTAACCTAGCAAGTATAAAGCTTCTCCCACTTCTGTGCTCTTCCCAAGGTGAAGTGAGGCCTGCTTCTGGCCAAAACTTCTTAAGATTCTTCTTCAATAAATTTTCCTTAATATCTGATTTTCAGTGTCGAGTGTATTTCTAACGTTATATAAAGAGTAGCAAGCAAGCCATTGTGATTGAAATGTCGAGTGTATGGAGGAAAATAAAAGAAGGGTAATAAGAATTGTGAAGGGTTTTTTTTAATGCAAACAAAGAATTTTTTACTTGATCCTTGGAGATAATAAGGATTCTATGCCATTTATTCAGGAGCTAAGTGACATGGTTAGATCTGTCCTTTAAGAAAAACACTTGGGCATCTAAGTAAAGAATGATATAGAGTGGGGAACAATTAAACAATTGTCCTTCTTGCTTCTTGCAATAGTGTAGGAATGGGACTATGTGGGCCTTCAGCAGGGTAGTGGCTATTTGAGTGAAGAAAAAGAGATAGAAAATTCCAATAAGCAAAGGTCATTTTCACAATTCTGACAACAATGATTTAGTGGCCCAATTTTTCCACATCCCCACTAACATTTATCATTTTCCCCTTCAATTGTTTTAGCCAATCTGATAGGTTTCAAATGATATCTCCAGGTTGTTTTAATTTGCATTACTCTAATCAATAGTGATTTAGAACATTTTTTCATATAACTATAAATTATTTCGATTTCTTCATCGGAAATTTGCCTGTTCATATCTTCTGATCATTTATCAATTAGGGAATGACTAAAATTCTTATAGATTAAAAGTTCTTTATATATTTGAAATATGAGACCTTTATCTGAGAAACTGTCTATAAAAATTTTCTCCCTATTTTTCTGCTCTCCTTCTGATACTGGCTGCATTTGTTTTATTTGTACAGTCTTTTATTATTATACTATATTGTGGGGAGAAAATAAAGAATACATTTAAATTAATACACATATACACATATGCTAAAGAAAAATGGTTTCCACAACACTGCAAGGAAGGGACATATAATGTGAAAGGCTATTAATAATAGGTAGAGGAGACAGAGAAAGCCGATTTGGACTGGATTAAGGAGGAGCCCACCTGATGTAGGAAAGAATAATTTTTTACCTTATTCTATGTGGTAGCTTCCTACTTTCAGACAATTAGTCTTGCTAATTAGGTGTTAAACTTAGTTGTTCCTATGCCCCTGAAGCTAAGCCAGTTCCATCAGTGTCCTCTACATGGGCTTTCCCTAGCAGAAAGCCCTCTGCCCTTTCAGCCTCTCCCTGGGATTGCCCGGTTTCTCTTCAGACCTCATTTTTAAGAAGGGAGTTTAGGCTAAGCACAGCTTCATTCCTCCAGGCTATGCTCCTGATTCACCTTCTCTGGATTTTCTCTACCAAGCCATAAAAAAATTCTTTGTCTCAGAAACTTCTTACAATGAAGTATCCTCCATAACTATCCTGATAGTCTGGCTCCTTCCCAAACCTTTATTTTGAGCAGTGGGCTAAACTGACCATATTTTAATGCCTCTCCAGGTTATACTCCTGGTTCTATTATGTCCCAAAATGCTTTCATATCCTTCCCCTCTTTTTGGGCTACTCCCATTAGAATATAAACTCCTTGAGGGCAGAGAATGTCTTTTCTTCTACTTATATTTGTATTCCCAGCATTTAACAGAGTGCCTGGCAAATACTAAATATATGCTTGATGACCCACTATCACCCCACTCTAGCTTTGACTCTGATTTCAAGTCTCTGGACTTCTTTCCAATCTAATATTATTTTTATAATAATACTACCTCTTAAACATGAGAAAGTAAAGAATGGGCTCTATATCTTAGAATGTAAGAGATGCATCAACCTTTCCATCAGTCCATCTAATTCAACTTCATACTACCATACATTCTCTATGTTATCTTATTCCCTAACTCAGGGACTCCTCACTCCTCAGAACTTATTCGCAATAAATGGAATATAGTTTTCTCCTATTGTCTATCAGCAGCTTACCATAGACTCAGTTCTCCTTCATAAGATGGTATCCAAGAACAGGGAGGCCTACTTTATTTTCTCCAACCAGCACATCAAGTGCTCCCAGTTAGTACTCCCAAATACTGACCAGTGATTAACACAAACAAGCAAATAAAAGTAAAACATACACTTGGTTTTATCAGTCTAATTATCCTTATTTGCTAACAAAACTCTTAATCATGCTACATTCTTTTATAACACATGAATGATTAAATAAACATGCCCATAATTTTCAGTACATCTTACATTGTGTTGAAGCCATCAGTGGCAAACATTATTTTTTCTTGTCACATTCAGTAAAAAATAATAATAATAATAATTAATTAATTCTAAAATCAAAAACTCTGAGGGAAAATAAAACAATAACAAAACTTCCTGGTTTGTGGGAAAGGAATATATTAAAATAGAAAGAGTATAGAGACAGAGTGATGGTCAAATCTGAATTCTGACTGTGTGATCTTAAACAGGTCACCAAGACTTAGTTTCTTCATTTATAAATTGAGAGGGCCAGACTAAATAATCTCTAAGGTCTCATCCAGGTATTAATTTATATTTCTATAAGTACATCTTCCACAGTTTAAATGGTATATTTTTTTCATTGTTATATTTTAGGAGAGGCAAATAGTATGATGGAAAGAATTCTGAACTTGGATTCAGAAGATCTTGGTTCAAATCCTTTGATCTCTTCTGCCTTCTTTAAAATGTGAGAGCTGAGGGCAGCTAGATGGAACAGTGGATAAAGCACTGGCCCTGGAATAAGGAGTTCAAATCTAACCTCAAACACTTAGTATCTGTGTGATACTAGACAAGTCACTTAACCCCCCTTTATCTCTCCCCTCCCCCCAAAAAACCCCACATAGATAGATAAAATGATAATAGATAAATACATAAAATTTAAATATATAAAATAGATAAATAGATAAAATGAGGAAGTTTGCCAAATAATCTTTAAGTTCCATGCCAATTCTATAGTGATGATGTTATGCAATAGTTGGTAGCCATTTTTGCAAGATCAATACCATCTGAATGGTGGAGTAGATAATGCAATAGGCCCAGAATCAGGGAAAACCTGAACTCAAATTGGCCTTAGACACTTAATAGCAGTATGACTCTGGGCAAGTTATTCAATTTCTGTTTGCCTTAGTTTCTTTAACTGGAAATAAGGATTACAATATTGCCTAGTTCATAGAATTGTTGTGAAATTCAAATGAGATAATATATTTGTAAAGTGCTTAGCAAGATGCCTGACACATGGTATGTTTTTCTCTCTTTACTTCTTTAGTATTTTCTACTTGGTAGGACCCTTCCACCTCTAACGCTTTGATAACAAAGCTTCAGAATACCAGATATTGGATTTGGTGCTTTGAGAAATAAGGATTCTCAGTAGTACAGTGAATAGAGATCCGGGCCTGGAGTCAGGAGAACCTCAGTTCAAATCTGGTTTGAGATACTTCCTAGCTCTCCCTGAATAAGTCACATAATCCTTTTAGCCTCAGTCTCCTCATCTGTAAAATGAGATAGAGAAGGAAACAGCAAACCACTCCAGTATCTTGACAAGAAATCTCCAAATGGGATCAAACATGACTGAACAACAAGGCATTCATTTACTCTATAGGTACTGAAAACTTCATAAAACATAATGCATTATACCACACGCAAAGGGCAATCAAGACTCCCTGTTCCAGTACAGAATAGATAATAATTTGTACTTTTTGTATAATTTACACAATTATTTATAATGTATATAGTAATATAAATTATATATTCATATAGCTATTTAAGACTTTAAAAGTATTTCTCTTTTAGTAATCCCAAAAAGTAAAATGTGAAAATGTTAATAAGCTCATTTTACAAATGAAAAAACTGAAATAAAAAGAGTTTACATTTTTTGTCCAGGACCATATAATTATCAAGTTTTCATTTCAATTCAGTAAATAATTATTAAACAGCTCCTGTCCACAATAAATTTACAATATAAATTACAAATTAAAAACATAAACACAAATAAATGTAAAACAAATAGGTGTACCATGAAAGTTAACTTCAGTAAGCTTCCATTAGATGTCTAGTATATTTAGAGCACTGTGGAATAGAAGAAGGTATATCCTATGAACGTTCCCATTCATGAAGCATTTTTTAAGGATTGCAAAGTGTTTTCTACATACATCTACAGATGAAAGAGATAAGAATCACACAACTAGTAAATATCTAAGCTGGATTCAAATTCAGATCTTCAAGACTCCAAGTCTCTCACTTGATCCTCTACAATGCCTGTACCTGTGGCTATGGCTTGCCTCTAGTTTCTCTAGTTCAGAGAAGATGAGGTTTCTGACATCAAGGAAATTACAGACTAATCAGAGAATATGAACCATAAAAAGCTCACAAAAAAATATGGTTAAGCAGAAGAAATGTGTAAGCAAAGGTCTTTTCATGAAGTCAGAAAGAGATCAAGGAAGGTTAGAGAAAATGCAAAGAAAGGTATAGAGCTTAAAAATAAAAAAATTTTTTAAAAACCACTTCCAGTGGTGGGGGAAAGAAGATGGATCATCATGGGAGGGAGTAGTATTTTAACTGGTTCTTGAAAAATGAGAACAATGTAATGCATGGAGAGAAATAGGGAGAAAAGTGAATTACTCTCATTTTCTTTTGTTCATTTTTTTTTTTGAATTGAGGTTTCCCTATGCCACAGGTCCAATACCACTAATGATTGGCATGGAAGTTCTGAACTGTTCCATTTCATTCCTCCATAGGTAAACTGGTAGCTCCTGCTTTGGAGGTCTCCTCAAATTGGTAACAGACAGTTCAAATATTCCATTTCACTACTCCTAAATTCAAGCCTTAGCATCAGCTTAGTGCAGCCTCCATTGCATCAGTTGCAGTGATTATAGGCATACACCAGCACATCCATCAATACCATAAGTTTCCATCTTGAAATATTAAACAATTAATTTATAAAACCTTCTCTATAATTCATAGGTGACACAATGGATAGAGTATCTGGCCTGGAGGGAAGAAGACTCATCTTCCTGAGTTTAAATCTCAGATATCTACTAGTCATTTAATCCTGTTTGCCTCTGTTTCCTCTTCTGTAAAATGAGATGGAGAAGAAAATGGCAAACCACACCAATCTCTGCCCTAGTGGGATCATGAAGAGTTGAACACAACTAAAAAATGACTGGACAACATAATTCACACTCTCAGAGTTGGAAGGGAGTTCATGTGATCCACATCTTCCATCATAAAAGCTTGGGCCATTGTGGGTGTCCTTATGCAAATGTATAAAGCCCTCACTTACATGAGAAAAAAAACAATAACACAAAAAACATACTTTCTGCTAGGTGAGTAAAAGCAATAGCTGCTATTGATGATAACAGTTGTATCATGTTTATATATTGTATAATATTTACATATACTATCTTTATTGAGGCTCATAATAACCCTGTGACACAAGAAGTGCCATTGAATTATTTTTATGGGTAAAGGAACTGAGGTACCCAGAACTTAAGGCATGTTGAAAGTTATATAGCTAGCAAGTAGCAAAGGATTCAAAACCAGGTCTTTAGACTGCAAAATCAGTATCCATGGCAAAATGCCAGACATTTTTGCTACTGGCTTTGTCTCTTGGTTAACTGTCCTGACTTGGGAGACCTATTGTAGTTGCTAGAAGACTATTCAGCAATGAATAGAAATTGAAAGTTTTCCCAGGCAGATCATAGGTCCTTCCATACTAGTAAATGTCCTTTGTGAGTTGATGTGGGCAAAAAAAGTTGTTGGGTTTTTTTTAATCATCTATCGTCCTGAGGATGTGTATCTCCAAACTTAGCTAGACTTTGAATAACAGGAATCCTGTGCATCAACAGGTCTTTCATTAATAGAACCTATGGAAGCTTGTGTCTGACTAGTGTAACCTTTGAAAATCCAGGGTGAATTCCAGACCGCTGAGATAACTAATAGTCAGAACCACCCATGTAGTCATTGCAGTTTCTATTATACAACAGCTCTTTGCCTGGACAGTTCTGCAGTGGGAATGAAACTGTGTCTACAGGGTTATTGGAACCTTATTCAGGTAGGCCACAGTCAGCAATGCTGCAGAAACACAGGCTGGAGACAGACCAGAAATAGATGGAAACAAATGTCAGCCTCAGGGCATCCTTCCTAACTGCCTTTCTGGGCATAGATTTAATATTACAGCCCATATTTTTATTCTATAGATTTCACTTATCTCTTAAAGCAACTACTATTTAATTTGTTAGTAGGGACTTAGTTCTATGAATAGTCTTGGAAGGGGACATATAGTCATCAAGGATTCTCTGGCTCCTTTAATTTAAGAGGAATGACCAAACACAATTTCGAATTTTATCCACCTCCTCACAGAGAGGTGAAGGACCCAGGGTGCAGAGGAGACACTTTTAAAAAATATGGCAATGCAGAAATGTGTTTTACATTTGTCACAACTTCTCCCTCCCTTTTTTTTTACCTTAATAGTTAATTTTCTATTAATAGTAAAAAGCAGAGAAAATTGATTTTTGTTTACCTAAAAAAATAGATTTTTTAAAAAGAATATTACAAGGTCTCACCTCCAAACATTCCCTTCTTGCCTTTTATGATCAGAGATCTCATGTATATGCAAAGCCTGACATGTACCCCTGTGCCAGAGAAATTAAAAAAAAAAAAAAGAAATTCCTACCTCTTTTCCTCTCCCTCCTGATTAAAATTCCAAAGGGACACATGAAAACCATCACATCAGTGATAGTGACTCAGCTTCTGTCTAAACTTCCCTGGGCTTTTCTAATGGAAGGGATGTACGCAGATAGTAAAGATGGCCAAGGCATCCTCCCCTAGAATAAGTGACACTGAATAAACCATGCTGAGCATCCAGAGAGAAGAGACATCTTGCTATTGTAATCGGTTGGTATCTGGCCAAATCCCTGTTCTTTCTGACCAAACCTGCAGCAGCTTTATTTAACCTCTGAGCTACTGTAAAATACTGCATTATGAGTGAGCAGATTCTTTACCACTCCCAAGTTCCTAATACTCTTATTTACCAACAAACCATTTCATCCAATCCCTTTTTCTTCTCCTATCTTCCGAAATTAAAATCTTCCTTGGCACATTCCTTCTTCAAATAGCAAACTAAACTGGATGTCATCTTCTTGTTCCACACTTCTTCTCACAAAAGTAGTCTCCAGAAACATAAAGGAAGCAAACATTTTTATGGCACATAATATGTGCCACTTTATAATATAATGTCACTTTATTTTCATGACAACTTTGAGGAGTAGATATTGTTTTTATCCTCATTTTATAGTTGAGGAAAATAAGGCAAACAGAGGTTATATGACTTGTCTAGTGTCTATGACACAGCTTGTAAGTTGTTCAAAGCTAGATTTGAATTCATTTCTTCCTGGTTCTATCCACTGAACTACCTAGGGTGTCTTAGACATTTCCTTAACTGCTCTTAACTAGGACAGAACTGAATTGGCTAACTAGAGTTTACCTCTAAGCTCTTTAGATTCTAGAAAATAAATGACAAAATTCTTTAGTTCTCCTAAAGGAAATACTCCCAGGGTTTGGTTCAGTGAATTTAATAA
Organism: Sminthopsis crassicaudata; assembly: GCF_048593235.1. NCBI lineage: Eukaryota > Metazoa > Chordata > Mammalia > Dasyuromorphia > Dasyuridae > Sminthopsis > Sminthopsis crassicaudata. The sequence continues at coordinate 294,909,761 of NC_133619.1, read as the reverse complement.
AAAAAAAAAAAAAAAAAACCTCTTTAATTTTAAAAACTCTTCTAATGGCATATAAATTCTAGCATTAATGCACATTGACATAAACACCCCATAAATTAAGTTGTACTATTCATTCAAGCCAGGAATTATCTCATGACCCAAAACAAAGCTGCTGGGTTTGGGAGAGAATTCTGAGATTAAAAGGAGCCAATGGGAAGTATTATCATGGTCTCTAACTCTCGGAACAAAATTTGAGACAACAAACAACTCCATGGAATTAATTTCATGTTTAAAAATCAAAGTTCCTTGTTTACTAATTAATTGATAAGTTTCAAAGTCAGTTTAATTGTAACTTCAGATCTTGCAAAGATTGAAATCACGCCCATGTCATTGTTTAATTTTCCAAACTATGATCTAGTAGAGAGTGACTGGGTCCTGAGGCTCAAAGATCAAAATGAAATTGAATCACAGCAAAATCATCATCAAAGTGATAGTCCCTTTTGTATACACAGAATCTACCACCATTAGGACATGATCTATGATAGTTGTTTCAGTAATAAGAGGGATGAATTTACCTTTCTCCATGCTTACTCTCTGGATGACTTCTCCTTTTGATCAATATATTCAAAACATTTGGCCAGGATTAAGAGTTGAGAATATGGCAAAAATAAATAAATAAGTAAAAGTGCTATTATCTGTCCTACAAGGATTAAAATTCAGTCTTGGTCCGCTGTCATCTTCTCCCATACTTATTTAAATATTGTAAAAAGCAACAACGTCCATTCATTTGGTCACTTTTGTTATTGTTCAGTCATTTCAATTATGCCTGATTCTGTGTGACCCCATTTAGGGTTTTCTTGGCAGAGATAATAGTGTGCCATTTCCTTCTCCATCTCATTTTATAGATGAGGAAACTGAGGTAAACAGTGTTAAAAGACTTTCCCAGGATCATACAACTAGGAAGTGTGGGAAGTAAGATTTAAGCTCCAGGCTCAACACTCTATCACTGAGTCTTCTACCTGTCTTTTAGTCACTTAACAAAACAATTATTTGCTAAGCAAAAGGATGTGTTTGGAATTACAATAAATACAAAGATGAACCAATATAGCCTTTGTTCCCATGGAGCCAATAACCTAACAGAAAGGAAAAGATGTGTTAATAAATTACTATAATACATGGAAGAATATATTAAGGGTCACAAATTAGGCATGAAGTAACTTTGGAATTAGAAAGATCTGAATTCAATCTCGCAGATCCTGATTGTGTGACTCTGGATAAGTTACAACCTTCCAATAGCTCTAGGCAACTCTATGAGATACAGAGCTTGTACCCTTCTAGTAAGTTGGGAGTTGCCTCACTAGTTTGTTCCTTGTATATGTCTTAGAGAAATCATAATCCAACCAATGTTTCCCAGGATCTCAGATTGTCAACATAAGCCAGCACCTGGAACATCATGTTGTATATACCCTTTCATCACATCTATCTCCCCATACACTTCAACTTTAAGTTAGCCCATCAAACCCAGAACTTTGCTTTTTCTTCCATTTCTTCTAAACTCTAATATATTGTAATCTAATTCAAAAGTCTAATGCTAAGCAGAATATTAAGTGTGAATATGATTTCTACATCTCTACACTGGTGGGTGATTTTAGGAACATAGGCTGGATAAAAAAATCTCAAAGTACCATGTTAATGAAGAAAAAAAAAAGGATCAATTAGACAGGCACATTGTCTTTCCAACTGATGACAGAATGATGTCTGTTTAAATTCACAGGTGGCACACTTCAAGGCTAATGGAAAACTATGTTCATCAACTCTAAAACCCAAAGCAGAACAGAAGTACAGTTCTCCCATACTGCTCTATACTAGGTGGCAGGAGTAGGGATTTGTTTTTTCTGAAGGCTGATGGGGATGTTAAACACATAGACACACATATACATACCAGTCCTTTGCCTTCCCACAGAGCTGTAGCAGCTTTCCAAATGAACAAGCTGTTTCCATGACACCAAACCCTTAATTTGAAACAGACATATAAACAGGCAAAAAACTTGATGGCACAATGCACCATTTCATATTTATTTTATTTGGCTCCTTTGTCTCAAACGTCTCAACCTTGAAAGGAAATATCCTTGGAAATATCTAGCAGACAGAGTGACATTTTATTTGGCAAAGGATTTCTTCCTTTCATAAAGAACCTATTTGGATTTGGTTTTGTGGCAAATCTCTTTTGTGGTTAATAAATCTGTATCAAGATGCAACAACAACTAATATGGATTCTGCTTCTCAGGTGATTTCTTTACCCCACCCCTCATCATAAGCCTAGGCCATTGTATTCTTGATAGTTTTTTAGCTAAATTTTACTTCTCTATCCTTGTCAGCATATATTTTCTTTCCTCACTTCTCCGATCAAATAATGGAAAAATCCTCCCATTTGCAGCATTTGTAGTTAACAACGTATGGCCAGAGAGAAAAATCTTAACTGCTAGCAACTTGTTTACCTCAAAAGACAGGGAATCAAGCCCTAACCTACCCCTTATCGCCCCCACCCCCTCCCACGTTCTCAAGTCCTCCAGTCTGCTCTTATGCTGTGGACCTCCTCTCCTTATATTTCATAGCTGGCAAAGTTGAATAATCCGCGGCCTTGCCGTCCTGTTTAAAAATAGTAAAATCTATTTTGCTAGATGTTATTTTTCGGGCTGACCAAATTTAAAAGCCCAGGGTGGGCCTGAGCCATGGAGAGATTGTATAATTAGATAAACACAGTTAATACAGCAACGCAGCCGTACAACTGCAGGCACAAATCAACTTCATTGTCAGAAGCCTCATGCAGAAGCAGCTGAACATTATTTCATGGCATTTGCTAGCCTGTGACACCTACAATACATCCACCCACACATCCTCACACGCTCCCGCACTCACTCGCCGAGGGAAAAGCTTGAAAAAGATCGTGTTACTGGAATACAGAATTCCAAAACGCTTCAGGCTACGAGGTGGTTGAGTGCCAGGGGTCTGGCCCGTTCAGCTCACTCCCATGAGAGAGCCAATCGGTCCCGGGGCTGCAGGATATGAATCATTGCCATAAATCGCCTCGGATGGCTAAATATACATGGAGTTTAAGGAGGGAGAAAAACACACACACAAGGTGACATTCTCTCGGCAACATTGAAAGGCTGGCTCTTTGACAGGAACTAGAGCCAGGGGGAATCAGACCATTCCAGAGGAAGTGGTGGTGACTGAGAAAAATCCCATTAGAGGCAGAAGGAAGAGTCACAGGAAAGGAGGAGGAGAGGGGAGCCGAAGCTGAGAATGACGCAAGAGATTGGGCTAGATGAGGTACCGCGGCCCCAGCACTTGATTTCCCCTAGAAGAGCTGCTTTGTCAAAGCAGGTGCACCTTGCTTTATGAAACAGGCGTGCCTCCTTAAAAGGATGCCGATAAAGTGAATTTCTGTGTTTAGAACCTCTTTTTTCGGGCGTTTGGTATTTTTAACTAGTAAGTGTATTCCTGGAGGAAGAATTAAAATGCTGTAGGGGATAGTGCTGGCCTTGGATTCAAGAGCTGGCTTCAAATCTTGCCTCAGATACTAAATAGCTGTTTTACTCTGGGCAAGGCACAGCTTCTCTGGGTCTGTTTCCACTTGTAAAATGAGGATTTGATAGCTTCCCGGCTCTAGATATATATAATTTTAAGGGGAAGGGGGAGAAAGATCACAGAAATCACACTTGAAAATACCGCAGCTCTCAAAATTATGCAAAGGCAAAATGGTAATTTTCTAATAAATATTATTATGCTTAGAATAAATTTAAATCTACATATGCAAATGATTTGGACTTTTTTTTTTCCAACTTTAGCACAATAGCTTAAACATCTAAAGGAAAGACCATGCTAAAGGCATAACTGAGCAGGACAAACTGGTCTGAAATCACCTACCTTTCTCCAGCTCACTAAAATTCTACCCTTTTGCTCCAGGTTATTGTAATTAATAATAGCTGGCATATATGCACTTTAGCACTTTAAATTTTCCTCATTTTCTTTGAGTCTCACAACAGTCCTACTATAGTAGATGCTATTATCCTCCCATACAACTCTGACTTGTTTCTTGAAATAACCCAGAAGTTCCTGGTTTTTAGCAGGGAAAAAAAAAAAAAAAAAAAAAAAAAGGCTGATTTAAACCAGGGTTCTTAACTTCTGTATTTGTCATGGACCCCTTCAGTAATTTAGTGAAACCTAAACCCTTTCCCAGAATACTTTTTTTTAATGCATAAAATAAAATCCATTTTGTTGTTCAGTTATTCAGTCATCTCTGACTTTTCATGATCCCGTGATCCCATGAACCATAGTACAACAGATCCCTTTATCTTCCACTATCTCTTTAAGTCTGTGCAAGTTCATATTCATTATTTTCATGATACTATCTATCCATCTCATCATTTGCCATTCACCTCTCCTTTTGCCTTCAATCTTTCCCAATATCAGTCTTTTCCATTGAGTCTTTTCTTATCGTTATGTGGCCAAAGTATTTAAACTTCAGCTTCAATGTTTGACCTTCCAGTGAATAGCTTGAATTAATTTCTTTAAGTATTGATTGATTTGACCTCTCTGCCATCCAAGGGACTCTCAAAAGTCTTTACTAGCACCATAATTAGAAAGTGTTGCTTCTGCAGTGCTAAGCTTTCTCCCTAACTCTCATAGCCTTTCATTGCTGCTGGAAAGATGATAGCTTTAACTGTATGGACCTTTGTTGACAAGGTGATATCTCTCCTTTTTAGTATGCTGTCCAGTTTGCCATAGCTTTTTTTTCAAGGAACAAGTATCTTTTAATTTCATGACTGCAGTTGCCATCTGCAGTGAACTTTGAGACCAAGAATTTTAAATCAGGCACTTCTTGGTATCTTCAACATAAAGAAGATCCAACTCACTTCCAGTTGATCAATGATGGACAGAAACAACTACACCCAGAGAAGGAACACTGGGAAGTGAAGGTAAATTGTTAGCACTACTGTCTATCTATCCAGGTTACTTACACCTTCGGAATCTAATACTTAATGTGCAACAAGAAAATGGGATTTACACACATATATTGTATCTAGGTTATATTATAACACATGTAAAATGTATGGGCAATCCCATAGGGATCCTAGGGGAGGGAGTAGAGGAAGAGAAGGGATAATTTGGAAAAATGAATACAAGGGATAATGTTATTAAAAAAAATTACTCATGCATATATACTGTCAAAAAAATTTATAAATAAAATAAAATAAAATCAGTCACTTCTTTCATTTTTTCTCCCTCTTTTTGCCAGGAAGTGATGGAACCAGTTGCTAAGATTTTAGGTTTTCATTTTTTTTTTAATGTTAAGCTTCTATTTAGATTTTATTCTCTTTTCTTTCACCCTCGGCTTCTTAATTCCTCTTCATTTTCTGCCATTAGAGTGGTATAATCTACATGTCTGAGGCTATTGATATTTCTCCCAGTTACCTTAATTTCAACTTTTGATTCATATATCTGGCATTTCACATATTGTACTCTGTATATAAGTTAAATAAATAAAGTAAAAATTATAGAGCCTTATAGTACTTTTTTCTGATTTTAATCAGTTGTTACTCATTCAGTTCTAATTGTTGCTTCTTGGCCTGCATAGTTTCCTCAGGAGACAAAGAAGATGATCTGATACTCCTAGCCCCTTAAAGATTTGCCACATTTTATTGTGATCCACCCAGGAAAAAGCTTTAGTGTAGTCATTGAAGCAAAAGTAATGTTCTTCTGGAATTCCCTTAATTTCTCCATAAGCCAAAGAATATTGGCAATTTGATCTCTGGTTCCTCTGAAACTTTAAAACCTTACTTGCTCTTCTGGTAATTCTCAGTTCATATATTGTTGAAGCTAAGCTTGCAGCATCTTAAGCATAACATTGCTGGATATGAAATGAGCACAATTGTTAGATAATGTGAACATTCCTTAGAATTATGATATAAAATCCAGTGGACACTCTTGTATTTTCCAAATTTGCTGGCATATTGAGTGCAGCACTTTAACATTATTATCTTTTACAGTTTTGAATAGCTTAGCTGGAATTCTATCTCCTCCAGAAGCCTTTATTGTTAGCAATACTTCTTAAGATCCACTTGACCTCATTCTCCAGGTTGTCTGACTCTAGATCAGTAACCACACCATACGTGAAGTTAAGATTTTTTTGGAAGGGGGTTTCTTTTGTGTATTCTTGCCACCTCTTCTTAATCTCTTCCACTTCTGTTAAATCCCTACCAATTTTATATTTTGTCATGCCCATTTTTGCATGAGACTTTCCCTTGAAATCACTAATTTTCTTGGGAAAATCTTGTCTTTCTAATTCTGTTGTTTTCTTCTATTTCTTTGCATTGCTCATTTAAAAAAATTTTCCTATCTCTCCTACTATTATTCTCTGGAATTTTACATTCAGTTGGATACATCTTTCTCTTTCTCTTTTACCTTTCATTTTCCTTCTTTCCTCAGTTATTTGTAAAGCCTCATCAGACAGTCAAGTTGCTATCTTGTTCTTTTTCTTTGGAATGTTTTAGAATTCCCATTATAATAAATTATCAAAATACTTTTTTTAAATCACAGATCCAAAGTGCACAGCAAAAAACAAAAGAACAATTTACAAGGAAATATAAATTTTTCTACTAATATATGTATATTTTTGAACTGATAATTTCTTATTATATATTTTGATTACTCCCTGATATTCTGCTGGGCACATGACAATTTTCTCTTTTATTTTATTTTGTTTTGTATTCCTTTTCTGTTTTTCTTTTTTCTTATTCTATTTTTTAAAATAAAATAATTTTTTTAGAAAGAAAAAATCATAGACCCCAAGTTAAGAACATTTAATCTATACTGAAAAGAAGAGGTAACAATAACTTCTACAATAAGGGAAGGACATTTTTATTGGAATATTCAATAATTACTTAATTCATGGCCATAAAACTAGCTTTAGCCTACTTCTTCCTCCCCAAACTCCACACATACACATTTACACACCCATTTTTTCATATACTCCCTGTGAGGACAGGCTAGATCAATTCAACATGTTGGATGAAAGTTCAAGAATAGAGGTTAGTTAATATTAGCTATTAGTAAACCTCTGTTTACAGACTGTGAAACAAGGAAAAGAATACTGGCTTTGGAAGCAAGAGTTTCTCAGTTCAAACTCTTTTTCTAAACTTAACTTAGTGCATGTCTTATCATGGAATAAGTCATTAATCTCTTTAAGCCTTAATTTTCTCACCGGTATATTAAAGGAATTCTTATAGATTATTTGAAAGATTCCTTCTAGCTCTAAAAGCTATGATTCTTTGGCCAATCAGTGAGTCTTAGAATTTTTACCCCTTCCTAGAAATTTATAATAATATAAATTTTTTTTAAAAAATATATGACCATATAAGGGTCAACATCAAAGGATACTTTAACAGGACTCAACAAGGACAATTTGTTTATGTGTTTTTATATGGAAATGTGAACCATATGTTTAAGATTGATATTAATAATTAGGTAGCTCAAAAGAAAGATTTGGGCAAAGCTGAGTATGATCTGACTCTAAAAAGCAAAACCATCTTGGAAAAAGGTATGAGGTGCAGAGGAAGAACCAACACAGAGACTTTAGAACCAAGAGTAGGGCTGGTAGTTCTGAAAACCAACTCACATCAGTAATTAAAATAAGGAACTCTGTGTGTGTGTGTGTGTGTGTGTGTGTGTGTGTGTGTGTGTGTGTGTGTGTGTGCCTCGAAGGGTATAGCACCCTTCAAAATCTGTAAAGAAATAATGGAGGAGAGGATAAGATAAGGTGGGGTATAGAAAGATGTGTATATTTATGGCAGTAGGACAAGGTTTGTGGATTAATGTGGAAAAGGATAAAGAGGGAGGGAAAGGGTGACATTGGGGTACAGAAGAGTGTTTAGCTTAATGGGAGTGAGATAAAGTGTGTACATTAATAAGCATGGGATAAAGAGGGAGAAAAAGAGTAGTGAAAAAAAAAAGATAAAGGAAAGATCCATGTGTAGGGGGAGGTTAAATAACAGCAAGGCAAGTTATATTACCAAGAAATAAGTGGATGTTATTGATCTTCCTACTCACTCCCAAGTTCACCAAGTTCAAGTTGTATTAGAACCATTTGGTGACTTCTCTCACCCTCAAAGACTATTTTTAATGTTCATTTTAATTGGCTTCATCTAAATAAAGAACGGTGATGGGAAAAGAAGAACTGAGTGACTTTGCTTAGCTAGTATGAATTGGCCACATATTTCATTGAGGAAATTCATAAATGGAAGAGACATTCTTAGCTAGGGAACCTTATTTACTACTCTTAAAATCCAAAGACATAGGGAACAATATTTTCTGCCTATGGTATTGGATATCTACTAGCTCAATAATGACCTTTCACTTTCAGCTTATTACTTTATTGTGCCCCTTCTAATGTATAACAGTATCATCCTCCCAAAATATTGTAGGTCAAGAACCTTAAATTTTGTCAAATATCTTAAACTTTGTTTGACCTCCCTGAAAACAAATTGCATTTAATAAATATTTGTTGCATATCCCATGGTTTATTACCCTTCTTACAGAAAATTTTGGTATCCTGTTCCATGACAGGCAATATGGAATAGAGGAAAGAGTACTAAACTGGAAGCCAGCAATAAATGGATTCAAGTTTTGACTCTGACCTGTGATGTTAATCACTTTGCTCATCTCTGGTGAATCTTAGTTTCCTCATCTGCAAAATGAAAGGGTTAAACTACATGACTTCTAAGGTCCCTCTGAGGGACCTTAGATTTATGATTCTTCAATCCATATAGCAAGTTTCTTTGTAACAGAGTACTGATGTAAAGATCTGAAAGCATGGCATAGGATAGTCACATAAATATTAACCAATTCTTCAAATGATGCCATAGATTTTCTATCTTTCTCATTACTGGATGCTTTTCTGAGCTTCCTCCATTTGTCCAAGACAAAATGACAGCTTGACACGATTCCCCAGGTAAATGAAGAAAAAGCTTTTTGACAGTTCTACTTTATTTATGCCCTTAAAATAGAAGGAGAAGGGGCAAGTGAAATATGAAACCATATGCAACCAAGTGCATGTTATCCCTTACATTGCTTGGGGTTAGAGATACAAAGTACCCATAATCTGGAAAAATCCAAGTAAAAATTTTTGGTCCTCCCTTTGTACCAGAGAAACAATTTGATTTTTTCCCCCTTTTTTCTTTAATTCAAGTGTTCAAAGTACCTTATAGTAAAATTTGAATTAAGTATTTGTTCACAGGTTCTATGTCATCCATTGGCCTTCACAGGCTTCCAAAAAAAAATCCCTTTTATCACCTGCCTGTTAGAATTGTTTGTAAGGATAAAACGAGATATGTGATAACATGATATAATAATATACACTATGATATAATAATAAGTTCTTTCCAAATCTAAAAGTACAATATAAATTCTACCTCAATATTAGTATATGATTCTAAAGCACTCAGCAAAACTATTAAACACTTGGTCTTATTGAAACAATATGATTTATATTGGATTACTTACCATCTGGGGGAGGAGGTAGGGGAAGGGAGGGAAAAAATTATAACACAAGGTTTTGTAAAGGTGAATGTTGAAAACTATGCATATTTTTGAAAATAAAAAGCTTCTAAAAATATAATTTTTTAAAACTCCAGGGAAAACATAATAAATGCTATCATGGACCAAAGGGAAAAAATCAATATGGTAAACGATGTAGAAAAGATCCAAAAATAGATCAATAGAAGGTACATGTTCTTCGTCCAGGACCTTATGGTACAGTTGAAGGGACAGGTTCATGCTTGAGTGTGCGCGCACATACACATACACATACAGATCTACTTTATGAAACAATAAATAAATAAGAGCAAAAATGTAAAGCATGTTGTATACTAGTCATTGAATATTTCAACAAGATCCCTACTATCCTAAAATTTATTCAAATTTATGTTATTCTTAGAGTTTTGTGATATCACATTAATCTCAAAAAATGGCAGTTTTTATACAACTATAGCCATATGAGATCTTCCTTCTTGAGATGTCAAATTTGCATTTACATCAGTAACATAAATATAGCTACCTAGTTTTAGGCAACAAAAAATGAAAAGTATGTAAATTGTCTAATTATTGGTACATCAAGTAGACTCAAGAATATAAGGAACACTAAAACATTTGGTAAAATGAAGAAAAAAAACTTAAAAAGTAAACTAAATTTCTAAGTAGAGGTTCTGGATTTACTTAGAGTTAGGAAGAGCTAAATTCAAATCTAGCCTTTAACCCTTAGTGGTTGTGTGACCTTGGGTAATTCATTTAATCACTGTCTGCCTCAGTAAAATAGGAATAATAATAGTACCTACCTTCAAGTACTGCTGTGAAGATCAAATGAAGTATTCGTAAAGCATTTAGCCCTGTCACATAGTAGACACTTAATAAATGCTTGCTTCCTTCCTCCCTAATTAGTCCTAAAGCAATTATAGCAGAAAAACTACACAAAAATAAAATAAGATAAAAATTCAAATATTCTTCAAAATAATTCAAGTTTAGTTCATAAAGTGGTATTTGCATGAACCAAAGAATCTTGTGCTCAATAATATTAGTCATATGAATTTCTAAAAGGAAAAAAGTAAAATCTCAATACTTCGGATTAATTGAGGAAATGCCAATGTGATTTATAGATTAATTTTAAATATGAATTCAACTTCAATGCTTAAAGAAATATTAAGTAGTTAGAATGATTTTAATAAAGTGTTGCTTAACTAAAGTCCTTATATCTTCTTTTAAATAATAAATAAGATTTTAATCTAGTATTGTTATTATAGTTTTGGTTTAAGCCTATAATTTTAATCATTGTAAAGAACTCCCTGTATGGAAATTCCTTCCACCAATGCAGATTGGCAATACAACTATTATTATTTATAGCTGTGGAGAGTTGCCTGAGCCATCAAGAGGTTAAGTATTTTGTCTGGCTTCACATAGGTCCGAACGTATTAAATATCCAGGTCTTCCTGTTTTTAAAGCATGCCTTTTTATCTATATTTATGCATAGGTGGGGGACATTGGAAAGACTTTTAGATTTGAAATTAAAGGACCTTTGAATCTCAGATCTGTCTCTTATGATCCATGTGCAAGGTATTTTACCTTTCTACCTCTCCCTAATTAAGCTCAATGGTCTATAAAATACCTTGTAGTTCTAAATCTATGAACATTTTCATATGTTTTGTAATTACTTGTTATTATGTGAATTGAATGCTTCAGAGGAATAATGTTATATGTTTAACCACTAACTCTAAAAAATGTATGCACTATACACTTTTCAATTTAATTTGTGATATTAGCATTTTCTCCATCTCTCCTTAAGTCTAAACAATCAACAAAACAATAAATCAAGTCTAAATAGGTAGCATTTTCCAATTCCCAAGGTGTAAATACTCACACTAAAATTTTAACAGTTGGCTGTCTTGAGCTAGATGGAACTCCAGCACACTCCTATAACTTCTGGATCTGAGTTCAAATCCTAGCTCATTTTATGTAGAAAGTAATTAGTGATAGAGTCAAGAGACCTGGTTTTAAACCTATCTGTCAAATATTAACAATGTGAGAGAGCAGACATTTTTTCTTACATATTTTCTGACGAGTTTCACAAATTCATATTTTCACTAACAAATAAATGAAATTTAACATTTTCCTCCATTATGGGTATAGCAACTAGAATTATTCTGAGAATAATAACCCATATGTTTCACCAAATTGCCAAACAAATCAGTGACCAAAAATAAGGTAAAGAATCTCTGTTTAATCTTTCACTGAGATCAAAATCAATTGTCCATAATTTGAAGAATCAATTATCTTCCCTTTTTTGAAATTTACTCAACATTTCCCAATTTTGAATGCTTGATTCAAAGTGCTATCTTCCTTTTAATACAATGTTCCTCTCCAGACAGTCAAGAATAGTCCAGTTATAACAGCTGCAAGTTCTTTCTGTACTCTGAGAAATAATCAGATGACTTGAACACATTGAAGAGTAAGTACTTTCTTACTCTTTCCTCATCTTGGGTTTCAAATTCTTATTGGCCATTTTAGTTTTATCTAAGTCTTTTAAAATTTAATTTAATTTAATTTTCTTTGTTACATTTTAAGTTCCATCTCTTCTACCTCCCACTAAAATAGCCACCATTTAACACAGATATGGTGAGAAAGAGACAGACAGACTGAGATGGAAAGTGGGATAAAACTGTACTGTGTACACTTCTATTTATCAGTTCTTTCTCTAAAGTTGGATAGCATCTTCCTTCATAGGTTTTTATCACTATTGATTTGAGTATTTATAAGACTTTAATAATTTAGTCATTTACAGTTACTTTTCAAACTATTACTATACAATGTTCTCTTGGTTTTGTTCATTTCATGAGAGTCTTTTCATGTTTTTCTAAAATCAACCTGCTCATCATTTCTTACAGCAACAGTAGTATTCCATCATGATCATATATTTCAATATGTTTAGACATTCTCCAACTGATATATTACCTTGTAAAAATGTTTTTGCTGCTTTATACAGCATATTTACATAATGTTTACCATTCAACTTTTTTTTTTTTACAATTTTACTTATTATTACCTTAATAAGACTGGTAAACTACTTAAGGACAGAGCTCATGTCTTATGCTTTGTATTCCCCGTGGCATTAATTACAGTGCCTTTCACATAACAGGTACTCGATAAATATCTGTGGATTTGATCAAGAATTCTATACTGATGGAGTCCAAAGGTTTAAGGTTATCACACTCTTCAGAAGCTTTGAGGGCAAATAGTTCTTAGTAAATGTGCAGTTTCTACTTCCTCTCTCAGGGGTTACTTATCAACAAGTTACAAACATTCTGTCTTTAACAATATGAATTTCTTTATCAATAGAATATACATCTTCCAAATCAAGTTTCCAAAAATAATTTATAAATAAATACTATTACTAATGAGTTAGTTAGCCACTAGGACCGTGGTAGAAATATATAGATTTTTTTTTAAAGAAAAGAGCTTTTAAAAAGATACAGGTTAGGATTAAACAGGATTTAGTGAAAGAAATGGATCAGAGAATAAAAGGTAGAGTAGAGCAATTTGAGATAGGTAACTGTCACATAGAAGGCAAGCAGAGCTGGCAAGCCCCCTAGGGTAATCAGGCATTTGCCCAATAACCTATAAGATAACTTGCACTTTCCAGAGTGAGTGGGAAATGATGCAGTGCTCCCAAAACTCTTGAAATTTTGCCTAATAACCTGGCAACATGGGAGTTTTCCTAGTCTGCCTTTGGAGGTCTTTGTTTTTAGGATTGAATGCCTTTGGAGGTCATTCAATCCTAAAAACAAAGAGGCAAGCCATAAAATTAAAAATTTAAAAAAAATTAAGCACTGGCTTATATGCTCAAGGCATAATGAAACTGGAAAATGAGTCAAGAATAATTCATTATATTGTCTCTCCTCTATAGTCTCATTTTGTGCTAAAATTTCACCCCACGTTCCCCTTTCCCCCCGATCTGTTGATGTGACATATGAGTACATTTACTATAGGCAGCTGCCTGGCTTCCTTCCCCTACTGCTATGGGGAGGACCAAGAGAAAAAAAGGCAATTGGGAAGTTTCACTGATGGCATTAGTTCATGTGAATGGGGCCAATACAAATTATAAGAGACTAGTAGAATTTTTACAAGCCTGGCAGTGTTGGAAATCTGTTTATGAATCTGCTGTTCATGATATTTATGATTACCAAAAGTTAATGCCATGGGCTTCAAAAATGGTTCCAATTTTCATAGCTTTCCAATTTCTGTTTTTAGCTTTAAAGAGGGAAAAAGACAGTTACCCACAAACACTAGGTCTACTTAGCTTATCCATGCTAAGGACAGCCACACCTTAGAATGAAGACTAAACTACAAACTTTTTCTCTCCACTTAGACATACGTTCTATAATCAGGAAGCAAAAAAAAGCAACAAAACAGAACAAGAAAGGGAATTTATCCTGAATGATCCTAGTATGCAAATCAGGCCAAAAGGGAATGTTGCACTAAGGGAGAATGATAGGGATTGCTCACACCAGCACAGGTGCCCTTAAGAATCCCAACAGTGACAAAAAGTCCCCTTTGTAGTAAATGGTACTGCTTATTTATTATCTGTGCTTATGCTGACACCAAATCAGACTGCTCTGAAAGTGGGAAGCCCTTCTCAGGTAGGCTTCCCACTGTAGTACTATGACACAGCAAATGGCATTTTTAGAGCGGAAAGAAAGGGAATTTCACAGTGCTTTCTTTTCTGACCTAGTCAGGATGCCAATGGACAGTAAACACTGAGGCTAGGCCCTGCATTCTAGTGGAGGCCATGGTTTTTTAACTCAGGCCAGAAAAAGAAATCTGAATTGCTTCCCACCATCCAGAGAGATGAGGATAATAGCATAAACATGCCCTTTGGGAAGGAAAGTGTTTGACATATCAGCAAGTTAGTAACCCACTCTGAGACTCTAAAGGATTTATCAAATTGGGACAAATTGACGCTGAGCAATGGAAGTATCTGGAATTGAGTGCTTCTAACACCTCTATCAAGCAAACTAAACTGAAGAAGAATCAAGTAATTTAGTCCTTTTAATACAAAAAATACAGTTTTCAAAATAGTTTCTCCTATGTAATTTTATTTGAGTCTGATGTGTTTACAGACATACTTTATTCTACATGATAAATTTGTTCTTGTAAGAATTGCAAATTAGAGGCAGTTAGCTGGTACAGTGGATAGAGTACCAGCACAGGAGTCAATTAGACCTGGCTTCCTATACTTATGAGCTATGTGACCCTGGGCAAGTTCCATAATGCTGATTTCCTTAAGAAAAAAAAAAGTTGCAAATTAAACTTTTATAACTAGACCATATATTAGAAAAGTTCACAGTGTACTGTATATTTTGAAAATGCAAGGGGATCATAGGTAACTCCAAAGTGGGTCAGTGAATAGAGTGCTATGAAAGCAAGAAGGCCCAAATTGAAATCTGGTCCCAGACCCCTTATAACTGTGTGAACCTGAGCAAGTCAATTAAACTCAGTTTCATCAAACTACAAAATGGGAATAATAATGGTATCTATCTCCCAAAGTTATCATAAGATGAAATAATAATTGTAAAGTTCTTAGTGTGTTGCCTGGCACATAGCAGGCACTTGATAAATATTTATTCCTTTCCTTTTCAGTAAATAACTTTTTTTGTAATTTTTGCCAACCATTTCTTAAGCATCTATGCAATATCCAAAACCTTGGGCTAGGCTCTAAAGAACTGTAAAAATAATTGGCACAGTCTCTCCTTTTATATGAACAGCTAGGTTGCACAATGGATGGAGTGCCAGGCCGAGTCAGGAAGATTCACCTTCATGGGGTAAACCTGTCCTCAGACTCTTATTAGATGTGTGATTCTAGACAAATCGCTTAACCTTGTTTGCCTCAGTTTCCTCATCTGTAAAATTAGCTGAAGAAGGAAATTATAAACCACTCCAATATCTTTGCCAAGAAAACTCCAAATGGGCACATGAAAAGTCAGACCCAAGTAAAATAAGCAAAAAAAAAAAAAAAATAAAAAGAACTTTCCTTTTGTGGAGCTTAGACTCTATCCAGAAGAATATGATACATGCATAGATATATAATAACTATAATATATTTTGAAGTCAGAGGAACTGCATTGAATTCTAGCTTTGCTACTTGATGCTGCTGTTCTAAATCTATGATACTGGACTAAAAGAATATATTAAATTAGGTCACAAATCAAAAATCTTTTTTATTCTCTCTCTCTTCTATTTAAGTCTCACTTTTTCTAAGTTTCCCCAGTTCAATCTGTGGTATAGGTATAGAAGTTGATTTATTTTAATCTACTACTTGGCTACTTATAAAAAACTATCTTGCAGTTCAAGAAAGAAAAGCTAATTTCCAAAGGTCAGGATCAAGGAAGATTTCATGGGTAAAGTAATATTTTTCTGAACTTTGAAATGGTGAGACATAGAAGTCCAAGTATAAAGAAAGTTCAGAATTTTCTAGCTTTCCTACACCTTATCCTTCTTTAGGTTCTCTGTGATCCAGAGATACTGGTCTTGCAATTTCTCACACAGGACATGACATCTCTCAGTTTCTGGTATTTCCTGCATCTTCCCCCATGTCTGGAATTATCTTCTTCCTCATCTCTACCTCTGCTTTCCCTGGCTTCTTTCAAGTCCCATTTAAAATCCCACTTTCTGGAGAAACCTTTTCTAATCCCCCTTATTCATATCTACCTTCTACTAATTATCTTTAGTTTATCCTGTATATATCTTGTCAGGATATAGTTACTTGGATGTGGTCTCTCCCCCTTACACTGTGAGCTCCTTAAAAGTAGAAACTGTTTCTTGGCTTTCTTTGTATCCCAGAATTTGCCACAGTATCTGATACTTAGTAGGTCTTTAATGTTTATTGACTAACTGAAACAAGATATCCATGGTACAGTTTGTATGGAGCATCATACAAATGTAGGGGAACAGTATCAGTAAGATAAGACTAGAAAGGCAGGTCGGCTGTAGCTTGTGGAAATTTTTAAATAGCAGGCTAAAGACTTTATACAGTAATATCAATAGTTTGCATTTATGTATAACACTATCTAGTCCACAGAAATTCCTTGAAGGGTTTTGAACAGAGGAGTGACATAGAAAGTTATGTATATATAAGGAAGATTAATCTGGCAGTAGTACGAAGTGTGGATTAGAAAAAGAAGATGAGATGGGGGGATGTTAACTGTTATAATCTTTCTAGACAGTAATGAGGATTGGTGGTGACAATGACAAAAGAAAATAAGGAACAGGTTCAAGAAATACAGTGGAAGCAGAACTGTGACATGATAGGTCATACCACTTAATTAATTGTGAAGGATAAGGGAAAGGGAAACTCAAAGATAATGAGGTTTGAGGCATGAAGGTCTGGGTATGGGTGAATGGTGATACCACTGACAAAAACAAGGAACTCAGGAGTCAGCCTATGGGAAATGTGATCAGTTCTATTGTGGATGTATTGAGTTGGAGGTGTTACTAAAATTACCAGGTACAGTAATATGGAAACACAGGTCTTGAACTGAAGCTATTGATTGGAGTCATTTGCATAAAAGTAGTAAATGAGAATCAGGAAAATGTTGAGAGAGAAGAGAATAAAAGATAGAAGTTTGGAGAACATCCACTTGGAGAACATTGGGAAGAAGTGAAAGAACAGAAAGGAGTCAAGAAGAAATAGGAGAAAGAAAATTATTTTATCATAGCATCATAATAAAAAAGTTAGTGCTAGAAAGGACTAAAGGACTTTAGAAATCAACTAATCAAATCCTCTCATTTTATAAACTAGGAAACTGAGTCTCAGAAAAGTGAAATCATTTGTCCAAGGTCATGTAACTGATTTGTAACTAAACTAAGTATATAGAATGTAATATCATATTAAGCCAGATTCTCTTTGTATTTAACTCACTTCTTCCTTATAAATTTCAACTTTCCCTCTCTCTCTCTCTTTTTTTTTTTTTTTTTTTTGGCCATTGGGGTTAAGTGACTTTCTCACAGTCACATAGCCAGTAAGTGTCTGAGGTCAGATTTGCTCTTAGGCTCTCCTGATTCCAGAATAGTGTTCCATCCATTGTACCATCTTGCTATCCCCACATTTCTTCTTACATCAGTTCTCTTCTTTTCTCACACCACTGTCACCCTGCCTCAAGCCCTCATCAATTCTTGCCTGAATTATTGAAATAACCTCCTAATTGGTCTCCTTGCATCATATCTCTTTCTTATTGCTTTATTCTACAAATAATATCTAACATGATTTTCCTAAAGCTCAAACCAGAGATTTTACTCCCCTACTCAATAAACTCCAATGTCTACCTGTTGCTTCTAGGATCAAATACAAGCCCTTCTGGTTCACTTTTAAAGTCCAATCTACTTGGCCAAGATGGTAGGAAAAGATAATGACAAATGTTGGAGGGCATGTGGGAAAACTGGGATACTAATACATTGTTGGTGGAGTTGTAAACTGATCCAGCCTTTCTGAAGAGCAATTTGGAACTATGCTCAAAAAGTTATCAAACTGGGCATATCTTTGATCCAGCAGTGTCTCTACTGGGTCTGTTTCCCAAAGAAATAATAAAGGGGAAAAGAACTCACACGTACAAACATGTTTATAACAGCCCTTTTTGTAGTGGCAAGGAACTAGAAATTGAGTGGATGCCCATCAGTTAAATCCCCATCAGGATAAATTATGCTATGTGGATGTTATGAAATATTATTGTTCTATAAGAAATGACCAGCAGGATGATTTCAGAGAGGCCTGGAGACTTACATGAACTAATGCTAAGTGAAATGAGCAGATCATTGTACACAGTAACAGCAATGTTATACAATGATCAGTTCTGATGGACGTGGCTCTTTCCAACAATGAGATCATTGAAGCCAATTCAGTGATCTTGTGAAGAAGAGAACCATCTATATCCAGAGAGAGGACTGCAGGAACTGAATGTGGATCACAACACAATATTCTCACTCTTTTTGTTGCCATTCATTTTTATTTTCTTTCCCATTTTTTTTTCCTTTTTGATCTGATTTTTTTCTGGATGATCTGGATTAGAATTTCAGATCTGCCATTTATTATCTTATGTTAAATCCAATATGTATAAATACATTTATATGATTCTTTTGTTGCACAAGAAAAATCAAATTAAAAAAAAAAGAAAGTAAATGAGTAAGAAAACAACAAAAAGAGTGAAAATGTTGTGTTGTGATCCACATTCAGTTCCCACAGTCCTCTCTCTGGGTGTAGATGGCTCTCTTTGTCACAAGATCACTGAAACTGGCATCAATAATCTCATTATTGGAAAAAGTCACATTCATCAGAATTGATCATTGTATAATATTGATGTAGCTGTGTACAATGATCTCCTGGTTCTGTTCATTTTATTTATCAGTTCATCTAAGTCTCTCCAGGCTTCTCTAAAATCATCCTCCTGATCATTTTTTATAGAACAATAATATTCCATAATGTTCATACACCATAGCTTATTCAGCCAACTGATGGGCATCCACTCAGTTTCCAGTTTCTTGCCACTACAAAAAGGGCTGCCACAAACATTTTTGAACATGTGGGTCCCTTTCCTTCCTTTAAGATTTGATCTGGTTTTTCTTGTGCATCAAGATAATTATATAAATATGTTTACATATGTAGGATTTAACATATTTTAACATGCTTAACATATATTGGATTACTTGCCATCTAGGGGAGGGAATAGGGGTAAGGAGGGGAAAATTTGGAGCACAAGGTTTTGTAAGGGTCAATGTTGAAAAATTATCCATGCATATGTTTTGAAAATAAAAAGCTTGAATTAAAAAAATAAATAAAATACATTTGTAGTCTTGTTATACATTGCTATACATTGCTCTCCTTCCCACATTCTACAATCCAGTCATATTGACTTACTTATTGCTCCTCACACATAACACTCCATCTCCCTGTTTTGTGCCTTTGTTCTGGTTTTCTCCATTCCTGGAATGCATTTCTTCTTCACCTCTGCCTCTCAGAATTCCTTGTTTCTTTTGAAACTAAGCTCAAGAATGAGTTTCTGTGTAAAGCCTTTCTTGAACCACCTCCAGTTGATAGGATAAGACACTGGGCCTAGAATCAAGATGGCCCGAGTTCAAAGCCATCATCCATTACTTACTGGTTATGTGACCAATATTGGTTATGCAATTCACTTAGGCTCTGCCTGCCTTAGTTTTCTCAAATCACTTGCCTCCTCAATATATAGAGGACAGACAAGAGGCAAGATTTGGGGGGGAATTTTTAATTGAATATTTTTTTAAAATAATGCCTCTTTCACAAATTACTTTATATATATATATATATATATATATATATATATATATATATATATATATATATATATATATATATATATATATATCCTACAATAGAATATAAGTTCCTTGAGGGCTAGAATTGATGCATTTTTGTCCTTTTATCCACAGAATCTGATACATAGTGGGCATTTAATAAATGTTTTTTGAAAGACAATTTTTATTCCACTGAAACAAGCATTTGCTTGTAGTATTTGCTGGCATATTTTATCCAATTATACATTTCAATCACAAATTACTTATCCTACTTTTACATTTATTGCTGATGCACTATGTCCCATGCATTCCAATCAAAGGATTAATGGAGTCTTATTCATAACCTGTTGTTATTGTTATTGTTGTTGTTATTTGTCCTTTATTCTTAAAGAGGACCATCATATCAGGGAGGTGATGCCAGGAGATGTAAGTGAATTGGATTGTAATAGGGAGGGCTGGGAAAGATCACCCACTTTCTCCTCCAGAGCCATCTGAGTCCAGTAGCTAGATAGAGAACAGGATGGTTGGAAATGGCCCTGGATGCAGTGGGAGACCTGGATCTTTTTTAAGCTAAAGTCTTTAACAGGTCTCAGTTTGACTGAAGCAATGTCCAATCAATGATTAAGGCTAGGTAAGAAATGAAGCAGAGAATGGCCTTTTACCCACTTTAAAAAAAAATCTATTTGGGAAAGGAAGACAAAAGGGTTTTTTGCCAAAACAGAAATAATTGCTGTTTACATTCCTTCTGAGTCAATCAGAGCCCAAACAGTGACCAAGTGAGGGACTACCATTGATCAATCAATAAGACCCACTGATTTGGGTTTAAGGCCTCTATAAACATACAAATGTCCAGAAGCCTGGAACTGTGTGCTTTGACACTGATGAGGAAGTTTCTTATTTTCCTTCTTTCTCAAAGAGATCCAAAATGACATCACTATGTTAAAGTCTGTCCAACTGTGGCTAATCAAACCAATATGAGCTCAGAATGCTCTGCCACATGTCAGACACAAATAGTCCCAATGAATATTTTGGGTGGTAATCACAAAAAAAAAAATGAGCACAGCTTGAATGCACTAGATCTTTAATGTCCTAGTATATAAAATGATCCTCAGTATCATAGCCAATCTGAATTCTAATATCACAAAACTCATAGCACTATAGGTGGTGCAGCAGACTGGACACTTGAATTAGGAAGAGCTGAATTTATTTGCAACAACAAGTTGTGTAATCCTCGGTAGTGACTTAATCTCTGTTAACCTTAATGCAAAAATAATAAAAACACATACCTACAAGGGTTTTGTGAGGATCAAATGAGATGATATCTATAAAACACTTTGTAAACAACTTTAAAAAGTTTTATAAATTCTTATTATTATTACTGTTACTTATCCATATACTATTTCTATCTAAATGCTAGTTTCTATCATCATCATCATCATTATTATTATTGCTATTATTATGCATATTATTATTACTCTTTTGGCCAAATTTTGTCAGAGAATATTTTTCAAAGGAAAATAAAGTTACTTCAATGAGAAAGAACTTTTTAATATTTATTGGGTGCATGTGTTACTCTTAATATTGTACTACTTAGTACTTACTACTCTACTATGATTTTTGAACTCATCTCTGACAAGATGATACCTCCCAACAAGATAGATCACAAATCATCCCTGCCTGCATATGCTGTACAACTTTACCTACGGACTTTCATAAGCTCTCCACAAAGGACTCTCACAAAGTGGAGCACACAGGCTTTCCACTGAGCATCCCTCCCTCTCATAACATGACTTGCCTATCTATTTTTCTCATCATACATTTTTATGATATTTTATAAGATTTCTCTAATGGAATTCCTCAGTTGAAATGAGTTGCATTGTATCTCTCTCCATTAAACTTTGAATTGCCTAGTTTGCTACAATTTGCTTTTGTTTTCCAGTTCATTTATATAGAAAATGTCAAGTGTGATTTGATGGATACCTTTAGGACCATGTCTACTCATTGACTATTGAGCAAAGAGTTCTTCACCAGTAGTTAAATTAATATTTAGGGAGACAGGAAGAAGGAAGAAGAAGAGGAAGAGGAGGAGGAAGAGGAGAGACAGAGACAGAGAAGACAGAGAAAAACAGAGATAGAGAGAGAAACAGAGACAGAGACAGAGTGTGTATAGGTGTGAGTATGTGGGTGTGATTCTTTATACCCTCTTCCTCTTTTTTATGACAATTACCGCAGAAGCATAATGAGACCATCTGGGACTGACGGTCAAATTGTGGCATTTTGTGAGTAGTCAGGGCCAAGAAATTCATCACCAAGTGGTCAATCTACTGGTAATGAACCCATTTGTATTTAGTTAAAGTGGCCTTTGGAAAGCATACCTAGTTAGGAAAAAAAAAAAAAAGGAAAACATACCTAGTCCATTCTCGGAAAAATGTTTAAAAATTTTCCCACTTGGTAGAATCTGGAAACATATATGCTCCACTGGAATAGCCTTGGAGTCAATGGAGAATAAACTCTCTGTGATGATAGGACATCACAGTAGGACTTTGGGGAAGGTTATATTCTATAAGTCTAGGAAAACTTGCTTTAAGTGTAGGAACCTTTGAAGAGGTTGAGAATCTGGGCTAAATTGGAATTAAAAATGCAACAAGTCAAAATGGGAGTAAAATTCATAAAACAATGATAGATGGTAATTTTGGCAAACTTCTATAGTACAGGAGAAATATGTTTCAGTGGAAACCTAACGGGTTGGAGAGAATTTCAGTCAAGAAGAAAAATTCACAATGATATGATGCTTTGAAGTTTATAAAGACACAGAAACACAACTAATAAGTATCTGAGGTAGTATTTGAATCCAAATCTTTCTGACACCAAGTCCAGTGCATGATCTGCTAGACAACACTGGCTCAATATAATAAAAGAATTCACATCTATATAATGCCTTAATATTAACAAAAAAAATGAAATTACATAATTTTAGCATTGCATTATATAATTGCATAATATATCATTACAATATATAACATAGGATTATATCTCTTGCTTTATTGTATCATCCTTAGGAAAAACTGCTAACTTTCTCTTCTTCTTCCTCCAATACTTCCCTCTCTTTACCTTTTTTCTTCTGTTTTTCCTCCTTTTTCTTCATTCCATTTTTCTCTCTCCTTTCCTCCCTTCTCTGTTCTCTCTCCCCTCCCCCTACTCCCTCATCTCTGTCTTAAAAATCTTTCCCTGTTTTTGGCTAAGTTTTCTCCACTTTTCTGTCTCTGTTCCTTTTTCAGTCTCAATATCCTTTTTTTCTCTCCTTTCTCCCTCTGTTTTCCCTCTCCCTTTCTCCCCCCTTTCTTTTATTCTCTCTTCTCCCCTTCCTTCTTCTTTTCCTTTCTCTCTTTCTCTCCTCCCTTCCTCTTTATCTGTATCTCCCTCCTTCCTTTTTCCCTTCTCCCTCTTCTTGCTCATTTACTTCCTCTCTTCTACCTCAATATTGCAGTGGTGAGAACATTTCCATAGCTAATGCAATTCCTAAGATTATACTGGAGCTGAATGAGGGTAAATGTTATGGTTTCATTAGGGGAAAAAATGATGCTAAGATCTCAGAAAAAGAGAACTGAGATGAAAAGAATCAATAAATGCTAGAAAGAAAGGTCTAAGTATATTTGTGAGGAAGATTCCACATACTTGAAGCCCTACTGCAATCCTGAAGACAGAGACAAAAATCATTCCTTTTTTTCCATTTTAAAATTGGAATGAGTCATATCATGTCAGCATATATGCTCACAAATATTAAATATACACAGAGGGGGTGAATATCAAAATTAATCTGTTCAGTTACAAAGAGAGGCAATTACTAACTGTCTTATTTTTAAAAACAAGTTAAATTTTTCATTTCTGGTGTCTGTCATAACCAATTGTTCTACTTTTTCCTTTGTAAAATGAGTTGTTTCTTTATGTCAAAAGCTTAAAGGGAATAAAGAATAGCAGCCTTGGAAAGTTTTTCTAGGGATTCAGGAGACACCATTTGACTTGTGGTCAAATTGGCACTAGCCTCATGAATCGGTCAATTTTATCCTTCATGTAAAGGGCCTTTTAAAATCATCCACTATAATTTTTTTGTTTTCTAAATGAGGAAACTGAGGCTATGAGATGTGAAGTAATTTGTCCAAGGTCACAAAATAGGTCAATGGCAGAAATGACCATCATGAATCATAGAATGAAAAATCGTAATATCTCAGAATTTGAGGATTTAAAGAGGCTTCAGCCACCATATAATTTAAAACATGCCAAAAGAATAACCACTATAATACATATGACAAGTAACTATTCAGTCTGTCTTGAACCTCTAAAGATGGAGAATTTCACCACTTCTCTAGGCAAATTATTCCACTTTGGAATAACTATTTTTTTCCTGACACTGAGCCTAAAGGTCTTTATAATCTAGTCCCTTTTTTTTTTTTTTTTTTACCTTTCCAGTCTTTTTATACTTTATTCCTCAATATGAACTCTTCTTTCCAGCGAAACTGACTTCCTTATTGTTGACTGATTAATTTTTCCTGTTTGTAATTTCCATCCATTTGTCTTGGTTTTCCCACCTGTAGTAAAACAAAATCACTCTTCTCTCAACCTGATAGTTTTCACATTCATACATTTGTTGTTGTTCAGTCCTAATCCAATTATCCCATCTAGGGTTTCTTGGCAAAGATACTAGAGTGCTTTGCCATTCTCCAATTCATTTTACAGATGAGGAAACTGAGATAAACAGAGTTAAATGACTTCCCCAAGACCACATAACTAAGTAAGTGTCTAAGACCAGATTTGAATTAAGGTCTTCTTGATTCCAGACTCTGGGCTGTAGCCACCTAGATGCTCTTTATTCATGATTGCAGTTACCCTATTCCCCCACTTGTCTTTTCTGCTTATTCTCTTCTGTAAATATTCATCCATTTCAATTAGATTGTCAGATTTATTAGTATACAGTTGGGCAAAATAGCTCCTAATTATTGCTTTAATTTCTTCTTCATTGGCAACAAGTTCCTCCTTTTCATTTTGGATGCTGGTAATTTGATTTTTTTTCTTTTCTTTTTCTAATCAAATTAACCAAAGGTTTATCTTTTTTTGTTGTTGGTTTTTCTATAAAAACTCTTAGTTTTATTAATTAGTTCAATAGTTTTCTTGCTTTCAATTTTATTAATCTCTTCTTTAATTGATTGCTCTCTTCTGGACTTTTTACAATTCACCAGTGTCTTTCTAAACACAATATTCCAGATGAATTCTGATGAGATCAGAACAAAGACAGATTATCACTTCCTTATTTCTGAAAACTACCCATCTGTGAATGCAAGCAACTGTGTCTATTTATCCTCCTTTAGCTTACATCCACTAAAATCTCCAGATCATTTTCAAATTGTTGATGCCTCCCCTATCTTGAACTTGTGAAATTGATTTTTCTTTGTATGCAAATATAAGATTTAACATTTATCCCTCTTAAAATGTATCTCATTAATAAGAAGTTTGGTACTCTAGGCTATCAAAACTCTATGGGATCTTGACTTTTCTTCTGTTTTATTAGCTAGCCTTCCCAGTTTTGTATCATCTGCAAATTTAATGAGCATGCCATATTTATCTGAGTGATTAGTAAAATAATAAACAGAAAAGGGTCAAGCACAAATCTTTAGGATACTCTACTGGAGACCTCCAGGAAAAGATGACATCAACCCATTAATGACTACTCTCTGAGTCCAACTAATCAACCAGTTCTGAATAGTCTTAATCAAATTATCATCTAGCCCATACCTTTCAATCTTCTCCAAAAAAATAGTATGGGATACCCAAGTAAATGACTGGCTAAATTTTGGTAAATTTTATCATTATCTTCACCCTGGTAGTTTAGTTACCCTATCAGAAAGAAAATAAGATTAGCCTGATATGACTGTTGCTGATGAAGTCTCTTTCTAATAGTAGTACCTACCTCCCAAGGTTGTTGTGAGGATCAAACAAGATAAAAATTATAAAGTGCTTAGCTCAGTGTCTGGCACAAAGTAAACACTCTATAAATGTTAGCTCTTCCTATGCACTAAATTCCCACATCACTACCTCTATCCTACACTTGTGCTCTGGTGAACTCACCAAGCACTTCTTTAATGATTTATCCTTGAATTTTCAAAGTCAAGAACTTTGAACTATATATTTCTGCATCTTATTTCTTTATGCTTTTTTAAATTGAGACATTTGCCCATCTTCAATTTAGGGTTACCATCTTTCCTCCCTGTTTTCCAATTTTTTTTCAAATACCGAAGGTGATTCACAACTACATCTGTCAGGTTTCCATAAATGAAAATGTAATTCATCTGATCCAGGTGACTTGAATTCCTCATGGGCTCTTATGTGCTCTCTTAATTTTCATGGATATTAACTCCCTGTTAGCCATTTTTGTTCTGTCATTTTCAGTGCAAAGGTCATGTTCTTGCCAGAGCAAATGAGAATCAAAATAAGAGTGAGCATCTGTGCCTTCTTGCTATGTATTCAGTCACCATAGACCTTGCCACATCAACGAAAGGTCCCATCCTTATTTTGATCCTACTTTTTTCCCTAGCATAACTAAAAAGAAAGAATTTTCCATTTCATAGTCTTTAGCTTTCCTGGCCAAACTTATTCTGAATGTTAATTCTGCTGATACTATTTTTACTGGACTATACGACACTCTTATTCATCTTCCGTTTGCTGACCTTAGTGCCATCTTATATATTCACACTTTTTAAACATAAGCTGGGTGGTTAACTCCCTGTGCTTCTACACTGATCTCCTCAAACTATTTCTATTTTTCCTCTTCCTTGAAATTATTTTCCTTTGTGTCTTCAGAGCTTCATATGTATCTTGCATCCCTCCTAGACCAAATTTCCTGTAGGACTTTAATCCATAGGAATCTACCTATCTGTCCTCTGAGTTCTTTGAAATGTGATTTTCAAAAAAGTTATTTTCTGTGTCAAATTGTACCCAGATTTCTTCTCTCTCTCTCTCCAAACTCTAGGAGGATGTTATGACTTCTCCCCAAGATTCCCATCAATTCTATCCCAGCAATCAGTACCACCTATCACTAAAAATCAGCTGCAAAATGGAAATTCTCCTTGTTCATTCTTCTGCCTTTTAAAAGATAAAATCATTATTAAATCAAGTCAAGAAGTTATTAACTGCTTTGCTTTTAGCAAAGAAAGAATTCTTTTTTTGAATTAGCATTTTACTTTTTATTTTTTCCAATTATATGTAAGGATAATTTTCAACATTCATTTTTGCAATACTTTGTTTCAGATATCCCCCCCACCCAAGACAGCAAGCAATCTGACTTAAGTTAAATATGTGCAATTTTTTTTAATGTATTTCCATATATGGAATTGTTATACATGTTATACAAGAAAAACCAGACCAAAAAGGGGGGAAAAAACACAAGAAAGAAAAAAACAAGCTAACAATGACAAAAGGTAAAAATACTATGCTTCAATCCATATTCAGTCTCCATAGTTCACTCTCTGGATACGGATGGCATTTTCCACCCCAAGTCTAGTGGAATACCTTAAATCACTACATTATTGAGAAGAGCCACAGCCATCAGTTGAAAAAAAAATGTTGACAAAAGATTGAAAAAGAAAGAATTCTAAAAGCTATCTGGGCCTGAGATCACATAGTGGATGGAATGTTCACCCTGAAGTCAAAAAAAAGAGTTCAAAATCAGCCTTAGACATTTACTAGCTGTGTAACTCTCTGGGTAGGTTGTATAACCTCTGTTTGCCTCTGTTTCTTCATCTGTAAAATGAGAATAATGACAGCAACTATCTCGCAGGGCTGTTATGAGAATCAAATGAGATAATAATTGTAAAGTGTTAAGCAAGTAGTTCTTATTAATAATTAAATTCCCACATCACTACCCCTTACTCTAGGCTTGTGCCCCCAAACTTTTTATCTATTTCCCCCATTCTGTCCAAGGAATATGTAGTATACTTTAACAACAAAAGCATTTCTATTTCTCCTTCAACTTCAACTTCACCTACATGCTTTTCGATGTCCTTACTGATTATATCGGCTATCCCTTTTGTTGCTTATTTTGAATATCTACCCAATCAGGGCCACATTCCAGTTGTAGGTTCTATGACTCCAAGTCTCAATGATCCCCATAAGATCAAATTTTCCTATTTGTGTTAGCACTCTTTGCTCATTGCCTAAACTTTGGCCATTTGACTTCTGAGATTTTACTATCTCCTTTCTTGGGTCCTACCTCCTGTGAGTTTAAGGGTCTCTCAACTGTTTGAGGCTTTTTCCATGTATCCACACTCTCTGGTAGTTAGCTTTGGGAATCCACATAGGCTGTCTTCTCCCTTCCCACTCTTTTTCATTACAATAATAGGCAAAGAGACAGAGGAAAGGAATGAGCATTTGTGTAGAACCTACTGTAAGCCAGGCACGTTAGAAATATCTCATTTGATCCTTACTTTAACTCTGTGAGGGGAGGTGCTATTTTATCCCCATTTTACAATTGAGGAAACTGGGGCAAAGAGAGAATAAATGATTTACCAAAGGTCACATAATTATTATATGTCTGAGGCCAGATTTGAAAACATCTTCTGGAGTCCAAGTTAAAAAAAATCCATCCACTGTGCCTCCTAGCTAGAGTTTATATAATGCTTTAAGGTTTGCAAAGAGCTTTATATGATTTATCTCATTTAACATCATTTTTATTTTAGAGACCTTTTGATTATATTTTAGCATGATAAGTTAATACCAGCTTTATCAGTCCTTGTTAAATATATTCTGTCTATGACCAGAAGTCTATCATTTCTATATGTTAACTTGCAATCCAAAAGTCCAAATCCAATTCTTAGACTCCATTTATTTATCAAATGTTCATTTCCCAAATAATTTTTTTCCCTTTTTGTGTCCTTTATCTTCAATGGGCAACAACATTGAAAATTTGCCACCACCTATACTCCTATAGTTACTTTTTCATTCATTCATTAAATGTGTATTAATCTCCTAAAATGAACCAGGCACTATACTAAGTACTGGGTATACAAAAAGAAAGTGCCTGATCTCAAGAAGCCTGCAATCTAATAGGGAAAACAACATTAGCAAATATAAGCAAAGCAAGCTATATAGAAAATATTTTAAAGAGGAAAGCATTGAATTTAAAGAAAGTTAGGGAAGACTTCCTGTGGAAGGTGAGTTTTTAGTCTGGCTTAAAGCCAGAAAAATAAGAAATTGGATTTGAAGAAGGACAGTATTCCAAGCTTAGGGGACAATCAGAAAAAATGTCCAGAGCAGAGAAATGGAGTGTCTTCTTTATGAAACAGTCATTGGATAGAAGGATACTTGCCAGCAAATAAAGTATAAGGAGACTGGAGAGGTAGGAGGCTAAGTTATAAAGGATTTTGAATGCCCAAGAGAGCAGTTTGTGTTTGCTTTCATAAGCAATAAGAAGTCACTAGAATTTACTGAATAGGTCAGGTAACATAATTAGACTTGTATTTTAATAAAAATCAATTTAGTATCTGAATTGAAGTTTACTTGTCTCTCCCCATTTCAATTCATCTTCCCTCCCCAATTCAAATTCTATTGTTTGATGTCTTCCTCTAGCTAAGTGAAACATTCCCCCAAAAAAATGGTAAAACATAATTAGAAAATCTATTTCCCAAATGTTATTTGCTATTGTTAAGTCATGTACCTGGCACATAGCAAGTATTTGTTAAATGCTTGATTTGATTTGAGTTGAGCTAAAAGGAGGAAAAAATACATTTTCTCTTAATAAGCTTAAATGTTAAAGGGGCAGTGCTATTAGGATCACAAAACTCACAATACCAACTACAGTTGTAAAGTTAAATAAAAGTTTAGAGAAATGTTGCTATGTTTAAAACAATGGAAAGCAGTTAATATTTAAGTCTATAAATGCTTCATAAAGAAATGAAGCTTTAAAAGGATGTTGAAAACAGATCCAGTTTATAAGTAGTAAAAAATATCCACATAACTAAACTAAATCAAGAGGCTGTCAAAATTAAGTCCCTGTCTGTATTTTCACTAGTGGGATACAGATTTCAACACCAGAATACAAATAGACTAATACTTGATTCTGATGTTCTGAAACAATATTATCATATACAAAGAATCAAATACAATGTTAATTGAAGAAAAATGAAGCTGTGCACATGTAGTTGATTGGAGTGACTGGGCTGTAACATATAGGTAATGTGAATATCCTTTACAATATACATACGGGATCATCCATATAGGTATTCCATGTAGAGATGGCTCCAGTGCTTGGAAAACCTGTCTTCACATTAAATCTAAATTTGCTTCTCTGCTATTTCTATGCATTGTCCTTAATTTTGACCTTCAGGGTTAAACAAAAAAAGTCTTTTTTTCCTTTTCAATATGTTGGCCTTTCTAATACCTGAAGATTTCTAATACCTCTCAAGTTTTCTCTTTTCCAGGTCAAAATTTCCTAATTAATTTTCCTAATTAATATGTGTTATTTATTCTTCATTTTGAAGAGAACCAGCAACATCATGGAGTGCTGTCTTGACTTATACATGAATTGGATTTAAGTGAAGTTGAGTTGCACTGTCAGCAGCATCACTCCTCAGTGGATGACTTTGGCATCTTCTTTTTTTTTTTTTAATTTTATAATTATAATTTTTTGACAGTACATATGCATGAGTAATTTTTTTTACAACATTATCCCTTGTATTCATTTTTCCAAATTTTCCCCTCCCTCCCTCTGCTCCCTTCCCTAGATGACAGGCAATCCCATACATATTAAATGTGTTACAGTATAACCTAGATACAATATATGTGTGTAAATCCAATTTTCTTGTTGCACGGTAAGAATTAGATTCTGAAAGTATAAATAACCTCGGTAGAAAGACAGTAGTACAAACAGTTTACATTCAAATTCCAGTGTTCCTTCTCTGGGTGTAGCTGTTTCTGTCCATCATTGATCAACTGGAAGTAAATAGGATCTTCTTTATGTTGAAGATATCCACTTCAATCAGAAGATATCTTCAGACAGTATTGTTGTTGAAGTGTATAGTGATCTACTGGTTCTGCTCATTTCACTCAGCATCAGATCATGTAGGTCTCTCCAAACCTCTCTGTATTCATCCTGCTGGTCATTTCTTACAGAGCAATAATATTCCATAATATTCATATACCATAATTTACCCAACCATTCAATTGATGGACAGCCAGTCATTTTCCAGTTTCTAGCCACTACAAAAAGAGCTGCCACAAACATTTTGGCACATGCAGGTCCCTTTCCCATCTTTAGTATTTCTTTGGGATATAAGCCCAGTAGTAGCACTGCTGGATCAAAGGGTATGCACAATTTGATAACTTTTTGGGCATAGTTCCAAATTGCTCTCCAGAATGACTAGATTCTTTCACAACTCCACCAACAATGCAAGAGTGTCCCAGTTTTCCCACATCCCCTCCAACATTCATCATTATCTTTTCCTGTCATCTTAGCCAATCTGACAGGTATGTAGTATCTCAGAGTTGTCTTAATTTACATTTCTCTGATCAGTAGTGATTTGGAACACTCTTTCATATGAGTGGATATAGTTTCAATTTCGTCAGCTGAAAATTGTTCATATCCTTTGAACATATATCAATTGGAGAATGGTTTGATTTCTTATAAATTAAAGTCAGTTCTCTATATATTTTGGAAATGAGGCCTTTATCAGAACCTTTAACTGTAAAAATATTTTCCCAATTTGTTACTTCCCTTCTAATCTTGTTTGCATTAGTTTTGTTTGTACAAAAGCTTTTTAATTTGATGTGATCAAAATCTTCTCTTTTGGTCATAAATTCCTTCCTCCTCCACAGGTCTGAGAGGTAGACTATCCTCTGTTCCTCTAATCTATTTATGATCTCTTTCTTTCTGCCTAAATCATGGATCCATTTTGATGTTATCTTGGTATATGGTGTTAAGTGTGGGTCCATATCTAATTTCTGCCATACTAATTTCCAGTTTCCCCAACAGTTTTTTTCAAATAATGAATTCATATCCCAAAAGTTGGTATCTTTGGGTTTGTCAAACACTAGATTGCTATAGTTGTACATTATTTTGTCCTGTGAACCTCACCTGTTCCACTGATCAACTAATCTATTGGTTTTGGTGACTGCTGCTTTATAATATAGTTTTAGATCAGGTACAGCTAGACCACCTTCATCTGCCTTTTTTTTTTTTATTACTTCCCTTGAAATTCTCGGCCTTTTATTCTTCCATATGAATTTTGTTGTTATTTTTTCTAGGTCATTAAAATAGTTTCTTGGGAGTCTGATTGGTATAGCACTAAATAAATAGATTAGTTTAGGGAGTATTGTCATCTTTATTATATTTGCTCAGCCTATCTAAGAGCAATTAATATCTTCCCAATTATTTAAATCTGACTTTATTTTTGTGGAAAGTGTTTTGCAATTTTGCTCATATAATTCCTGACTTTTCTTTGGTAGATGGATTCCCAAATATTTTATACTCTCGACAGTTACTTTGAATGGAATTTCTCTTTGTATCTCTTGCTGTTGCATTTTGTTGCTGATGTATAAAAATGCTGAAGATTTATGTGGATTTATTTTGTATCCAGCAACATTGCTAAAGTTGTGAATTATTTCTAATAACTTTTTATTAGAATCTCTGGGGTTCTCTAAGTATACCATCATGTCATCTGCAAAGAGTGATAGTTTGATTTCCTCATTACCTACTCTAATTCCTTGAATCTCTTTCTCGACTCTTATTGCCGAAGCTAGCATTTCTAATACAATATTGAATAGTAATGGTGATAGTGGGCAACCTTGTTTCACTCCTGATCTTACTGGGAAAGGTTCCAGTTTATCTCCATTACATATTATGCTTACTGACGATCTTAAATATATGCTCCTGACTATTTTAAGGAATAGTCCATTTATTCCTATACTCTCAAGCGTTTTTAGTAGGAATGGATGTTGGATTTTATCAAATGCTTTTTCTGCATCTATTGAGATGATCATATGGTTTTTATTAATTTGATTATTAATATGGTCAATTATACTAATAGTTTTCCTAATATTAAACCAGTCCTGCATTCCTGGTACAAATCCTACTTGATCATAGCGTATTATCCTGGGGATGATTTTCTGAATTCTTTTTGCTAATATCTTATTTAAGATTTTAGCATCAATATTCATTAAGGAAATTGGTCTATAATTTTCTTTCTCAGTTTTCAATCTACCTGGTTTAGGTATCAGTACCATGTCTGTGTCATAAAAGGAGTTTGGTAGGACTCCTTCATCCCCTATTTTTTCAAATAGTTTATATAACATTGGGGCTAAGTTCTTTAAATGTTTGGTAGAATTCACATGTAAATCCATCTGGTCCTAGGGATTTTTTCCTGGAGAGTTGATTAATAGCTTGTTCTATTTCTTTTTCTGAAATGGGGCTATTTAAGCAGTTTACCTCCTCCTCTGTTAATCTAGGAAGCCTATATTTTTGGAGGTAGTCATCCATTTCACTTAAGTTATCAAATTTATTGGCATAAAGTTGAGCAAAGTAACTCCTTATTATTTCTCTAATTTCCTCTTCATTAGTGGAAAGATCCCCCTTTTCATTTTTAATATTAACAATTTGATTTTCCTCTTTCCTTTTTCTGATCAGATTTACCAAAGGTTTATCTATTTTATTGGCTTTTTCATAAAGCCAACTCTTAGTTTTATTTATTAATTCAAGTTTTTTTTTTTTTTTTTTTTTACTTTCAATATTATTGATTTCTCCTTTTAATTTTAGAATTTCAAGTTTAGTTTTTGGTTGGGGGTTTTTAATTTGGTCTTTTTCTAGCTTTTTAAGTTGTAAAGCCAATTCATTGATCTTCTTTTTCTCTATTTTCTTCAAGTAAGCCTCTAAAAATATAAAATTTCCCCTTATTACCGCTTTAGCTGCATCCCACAAATTTTAGTATGATGTCTCATCATTGCCATTATCTTGGGTGAAATTATTGTTTCTATAATTTGCTGTTTCACCCAATCATTCTTTAAGATGAGATTATTTAGTTTCCAATTACTTTTTGGTCTATTTACCCCTAACTTCTTGTTGAATGTAGTTTTTATTGCATTGTGATCTGAGAAGGAGGCATTTACTATTTCTGCCTTTCTGCATTTAATTTTGAGATCTTTATGTCCCAATATATGGTCAATTTTTGTATAGGTTCCATAAATTGCTGAGAAGAAAGTATATTCCTTTCTATCACCATTCAGTTTTCTCCAAAGATCTATCATACCTAGTTTTTCTAATGTTCTATTTACC
Source organism: Sminthopsis crassicaudata (assembly GCF_048593235.1). NCBI lineage: Eukaryota > Metazoa > Chordata > Mammalia > Dasyuromorphia > Dasyuridae > Sminthopsis > Sminthopsis crassicaudata. Next base: position 294,875,545 of record NC_133619.1, on the reverse strand, counting down.
TCTTTAATTTCTTTCTTATTTGTTTTGTGGTTTGATTTATCTAATTCTGAGAGTACAAGGTTGAGATCTCCCACTATTATAGTTTTGCTATCTATTTCTTTTGCAACTCTCTTAATTTCTCCTTTAGGAGTTTATTGTGCAACAAGAAAATGATATTCACACACATGTATTGTATCTAAACTATATTGTAACACATGTAAAATGTATGGGATTGCCTGTCATCGGGAGGAGGGAATAGAGGGAGGGGGGGATAATTTGGAAAAATGAATACAAGGGATAATATTATAAAAAATATATATATAATAAAAAATTATTAATTAAAAAAAAAAAAAAGAAAATGATTTTACAATGAAAAAAAAAAATTTCTCCTTTAGGAAGTTAGATGCTATACCACTTGGTGCATATATGTTTAGTATTGATATGGCTTCATTGTCTATGCTATCTTTTAGCAGGATATAGTTTCCTTCCTTATCTCTTTTAATTAGATTAATTTCTGCTTTTGCTTGATCTGAGATAAGGATGATTACCCCTGCTTTTTTGGCTTCGCCTGAAGCATAATAGATTCTGCTCCAACCTTTTACCTTTACTCTGTATGTATCTCCCTACTTTAAATGTGTTTCCTGTAAACAACATATTGTAGAGTTCTGACTTTTGATCCAGTCTGCTATCTGCCTCAGTTTAATGGGAGCGTTCACCCCATTCACATTTACATTTAAAATTATTAATTCTGTATTTCCTGCCATCATATTATCCCCTGATTATGCTTTTTTCCCTTGTCCCACCTGAACCCCTTCCCCAGTACTGAATTTATGGACCCCACTTGTGATGTGCCCCCCTTTTTAGTATCCCTCCCCCCTCCTTTTAAGTCCCTTCCCCTTTCTTGTACCCTTCCCTTATTCCTCCTTTCCTTTTCCCTTTTCCTCTCCCCCCTTATAATGAGGTGAGAGAGAATTCTCTGAAAAACAAATATGTCAATTATTTACTCTTTGAGTCTACTCTGATGAGAGTAATATTCACACAATGTTTCTCCCCCTCTCTAAATTCTCTCAGATGTGGTAAATTTTCTATGCCTCTTCCTGGGATGTAGTTTCCCTCCTTTTATCTCTCCTTTCCCGTTTTCTGATACTATCCCCTTCCCTTTACTACTTCACTTTTTTTCATGTTATATCAGTAAAATCAAATTATCCATGTGGACTTTCTGTATATCTACAACAGGGATACATTCCTCAAGAGTTCTTTTTTACCTTTTTCTGCTTCTCTTGAGTCTTGTGGATATAGAACAAATTTTTTTCTTTAAGTCTGTTGTTTTTTTTTTTTCTTAGAAACAAATGGAATTCCTCTCTTTCATTAAATGTCTATCTTCTTCCATGGAAGAAAATGCTAAACTTAGCTGGGTAGTTTATTCTTGGTTGCAATCCAACTTCTTTTGCCTTTCGGAAGATCAGGTTCCAGGCCCTTCTATCTTTTAATGTGGAGGCAGCCAGATCTTGAGTGACCCTTATTGTGGCACCTTGATATTTGAATTGTTTTTTTTCTAGCTGTTTGCAATATTTTTTCCTTTGTTTAGTAGTTCTGCAGCTTAGCTACAATGTTCTGTGGAGTTCTTTTTTTAGGGTCTTTTTCAGAAGGTGTTCAATGAATTCTTTCAATGCCTATTTCCCCTTCTGTTTCTATTATCTCTGGACAGTTCTCTTTGATGATTTCCTGTAAAATAGAATCTAGGCTCTTTTTTTCATCATAATTTTCGGGAAGTCCAATGATTCTCAGATTATCTCTCCTAGATCTATTTTCCAGGTCTATAGATTTTCCCAGTAAATATTTGACGTTATTCTCCAGCTTTTCATTTTTTTTTTTTTTTGTTTTGTTTGGCTGATTCTTGGTTTCTCAATGAATCATTCATTTCTATCTGTTCAGTCCTGATTTTTAATGAGTTATTTTCTTCATTCACATTGTTTAGTTCTTTTATTATATGTCCAATTGAGTTTTTAAATTAATTATTTTGCTCTGTTGAATTTTTTTTTCCATTTCACTATTTATTTTTTTTTAGTGAGTTATTTTCTTTTTCCAAATCACAAATCCTACTTTCTTGGGAATTTTTTATCTTTTCCAATTCAGAAATCCTACTTTCCAGTGATTTTTTAACCTTTTCTAATTCACAAATTTTGTTTCCCTGCACCTCCTATGAATTCTTTATTTTTTCCAACTCAAATTTCAGGACGTTGTTATTTTCTATCATAGTTTCTCTTTCCTTTCCCCATTTTTCTTCAAACTCTCTTAACTTTTTAATAGTCTCTTCTAGGAAAGAGTTATATGATGAGGGGCAGGTATCATTCTCCTTTAGGGTGTTATCTGGATACTCTCTGCTGTTAGCCTCCTCGGGGTTGGATACCCATTCTTTCTCGGTATAGAAGGTGTCAATTGTTCTCTTCAGTTTCTTACTCATTGTTAAAACTCTGTGGGGGTCTACCTTTGGGTAGGAAATTTACCAGCTTCCTCCCAGACTGGGGATAGGATGCAGCAACCCTGTGTTGGGGCTAAGAGAGAGCTCTTGGAGAGAGTTCCCCTCCCCCCCAAAATGACTCATAGGTGTTTAGCATGGCTGTGTTTCAAGGAGTGCCCAGTGAAAGACCCCCAATGTGTGGCCTAGCGACTGCCCTGAAGCTAGGGGCTGAACAGTAAAAGCGTCACAAACCCCAGCCAAAACCTCCCATGGGGTCGTGGATATTAGCAGCTGACCCATGAAAAGCCCCTGTGCTCAAACTGGAAGTCTCTGCCCAGAAAGCACAGTCACTGTTGCAGGGATTCTGCTGCTGTGGGAGTTCTGCTGTTGCTGCAGTTTCGCTAATGAGACAATTCCACTGACTCAGGCTGAGCCCCACAATATGTGGATTAGAGACTGCCCCATGCTGTGTCCCCAGCTGTTCAGGTTCTTAACTGCCCCAAGGAAAAGCCCCGGAAAGCAGAAAGCAGCTGCACAGCCATGCCAAGATAGGTGTTAGGTCACTTCCAGTTTGGGGTGGTTATATTTTATGTTTTTTTTATTTTAAAGTGGCTTTGATTTCTCTTCTGATCTGCTGTTTTACAAGCAGAGTAGAGTTATCAGCCTATGCCAGATTCCTCTATCTTAGTGGCTTCTCTGATCCAAGAGTTCTCCCCAGCCCGTATGGCACAATGTGCTAGCCCCTAGTCCAACCCTGTCTGTGCCGGTCTTTTTTTTCCTCCCCTCAGAACTGAACTTTTCTGTCGAAATTCCAGATTCTCTTTGGCTGGTAAGTTGTCCTTCTAATCCTTATGGTTTTTATCAGTCCAGCGTTATTTTTGAGGCTGATTTAACTAGTTGGTATTGAGGGTAGAAAGGAGCTTAGAAATGCATGTGTATCTTCTCCACCAGCTTTGCTCCACCCTCTGACTTTGGCATCTTCAATGTTTGACCAAGCTCTCAGTGCTCCTTAATGACTGCTTCAGTTACTTTTGTGGCCATTGGAACAAACTGTTCTCTTCTTCCCATTTTATCAGAAGAAATCTTCACATGCTTGGGTACACTTCCCCCCAACTCACAAATGGTTTTGAGACCTGTCAGTTATTTTTGACCTAATTTAGTCCAACTAGTTTTACCAGGATATAATCACCGAGCATGCTACAGCTTCTTAGAGTCACAGGGGAGAGTTGGATGAAGGTGAACCTTAAAGGTGAATGAGGAACCCTTAAAAGGACTGAGCAAGCACAAAGATGGAGGTTACTAGTCCCCTGAATAAACTGTGTACCCCAGATCCTCATCTCAAGACTCTCCATCTTTGTGTTTACTATATCTTACATAGTAAGAATATATATATTCTTATCTTATCACATTTCCTTCTTATCAATTTCCTCTTCTTATAACAATACTTATAGATTTCTTCCCTATAATGTAGAGCATAGAACCAAACAGTGCTTTAAATGTGGTTTGACAAGGCCCAAGAATAATAGAACCATCACCTCTATAGTCTTAGACATAATTTCTTTAATATATTCTGTTTGCATTAGCTATTTTAGCTTCCATATCATAGCTCTTTACTTATATTGAGCTTGCTAACCATTAAAACACCCAAATATTTTTCAGTTAAATTATTATCTAGACATACCTTCTCCTACTTTGTGCTAGTATGGCTATTTTGTGAACCTAAGTGCATGATTTTTATACTTATCCTTATCAAATTTCATCTTAATAGATTGTGGCTCAATGTCTAATCTGTTAAAAGCTTTTTTTTAATCTGGATTTTATCATCCAGTGTATTAGCTATTATTTCCAGCTTTGAATCACTTGGAAATTTGAGAAGCATGCTTTAAACTTTATCCAAACCATTGTTAAAAATACTTAATTGTACAAGGCCAAGCACAGACCTCTCCAAGTTAGCATCAAATAATTAATGACATCAAATAATTAGCTTTACGTCTGGCCATTTGGTCCAAATCTATCTAATTCGGAGTTCTTAACCTGAGGTCTGTGAATTTGTTTGTTTGTTTTTAAGATTTTGATAACTGAATTTCACCTTAATTGATTTCCTTATAATACGTATTTTATCTAATTCACCTGAAGAGGTCACAAACAGCATCAGACTACCAAAAGAGTTTACAACACACACAAACATGATTAAAAAGCTCTCATTTCCAAATGTATTTATATATAAAATTTTTGTATTACTACCTTAGTAGTCATTTTTCTTCCTGTCTCTTCCAATCCAAAGATCATTCTCCTTGGCAAAATAAACAAATGAATAAATTAGTGAATAAACAAACAAAATTAAAATTGAGCAATTGTGTTTATTCTTCTTCTTTGGCAATCACTGTCCTATTTACCTTCAGTATTGGTTCTACTACTAATTTGATTCTCTTTAAATTATTATAGTTCATTCATAACTTTAATGCTTATAAGACTATTCTTACAGTACCAAGTAATAATTGTGTATTTATCCTGTTATTTCCCCTAGTTTCCATCTTTCTGCATATGTCTTTTTAAAGGTTAAGTTAATTGATGAGTTTCTGGTATATTCATATCACAAGCTTTTGACAACCACATCTCCTTCACATATGCATGCGCTCTCTCTCTCTCTCTCTCTCTCTCTCTCTCTCTCTCTCTCTCTCTCTGTCTCTCTCTGTCTCTCTCTCCTCATTCACACACACACACACACACACACACACACACACCACATGGCTTTCTCCTCCTCCTTTGATCTTTTTTTTGTTTCTTTTTAATTTAATTCTTGAAAGCTTCCCATCCATATTGGATTACTTTATCCTCTTTTCTCTTTGAAGCCTATTGTTTTGAAATCGAGGATGCAAGTCCTCCAGTTCTCTATCCTGGACCCTCTTCTCTTTTCTACTTTACTCTTACTTAGTGATTTTATCAGCTTTTATGTAGATAATTCCCAGATCTAAATATGCAGTCATAGTCCCTCCTGAGTCATTCATTACCAATTGCATCTTAGATATCTCCACCTGAATGTCTTATAGGCATTTCAAACTGAATATGTAAAAAAAAAAAAAAAAAACACTAATTAAGTTTCCCTTAAACCTTTCCATTTTTCAGACTTCTGTATTATTATTATTTTTTTGGCTAGGGCAATTGGGGTTAAGTGATTTGCCCATAGTCACACAGCCAGAAAGTGTTAAGTGTCATAGACCAGATTTGAACTCAAGTCCTCCTGACTTCAGGGCTATGCTCTAGTCACTGCACCATGTAGCTGCCCCTTCCCTATTATTTTTGATGACATCACCATTCTGCTGGCTATAGATTATAGGTCATTCAGGCCTAAAATCTCAGAGCTATTCTTAGCTTTAATCATCCAACACTGTCCATCTCTTGCTGTTTTTGTTTTGTCTTTTCACAATATCTCTTTAATATATCTCCTTCTTTAGAGGTTTTCTTCCTCCTAGACTATTGCAATAGTCTTCTAATTGGTATCCATCCCCTACTTCAAGTCTCTCTCAACTCCAATCCCTTTTTCATTCAGCTGCCAATGTGATTTTCTTGAAATATACATCTAACTTGTATCATCCCAGCTCAATGGGCTCTATTTAGTGGCTCTATTACTTCCAAGATCAAATTAAACTCCTCTGGCATTTAAAGTTCTTCATAAACTGACTCCTTCCTACCTTTCCATGTACTTTACTTCTCTCCACAAAGTCTGCTATCCAGCTATATTGATTTGCAGTTCTTTGAACAGAATGTCCATTAACAATCTTTTTACTGATTGTACCCTATCCTGGAATGTTCTGCTACATCATCTATCTCTTAGTTTTCTCAGCCTTCTTCCAGATTTAGCTCATCTTACTTTCTCCAGGAGGCCTTTCTCTGTTCTCTTTATCTATAATTCCTTCCATCTCACACTGGCTTACATTATATATGTACATATATGTATTTGTATGCATATATGTACATATATATTTGTACATATATAAAATATACTTGTGCATACATACATATATACACATAGGCATATGTGTGTATAGAGATAGATAGATGCACCCAAATATCTCCATATTGTGTCTTTCATCAGAATGTGAATTCTTTGAGAATGGAAACTATCCTTTTGCCTCTTTTTTAAAAAAATCTAACTGATGCCTGACACATCAGTGATTCTTCGGTGCTTATTTACTGTCTGGCTAGTCCCAACTTCCCTTTCTATCTCTATTATAAATGTTAAGTCAAGGACAAGCATCTACTTCCTCGTCAGAGGTCCAGACCCCTCATATTCAGGAAATGTTACAAATTTGTGATCTGATTCTATATTTATACACTAAAATAGTTTAATTATGTGCATCATATTTTCCAGATAATTGGGAGGAGGGGAGTTAAAAGAGAGACAAATCAAAAAGAGAATGGAGACAGGGCAAAGAGAGGGGGAAAACAGAGTCAGAAAGACAGAGAGGAAGAAAAGAACAAGGACAAGGACAAGAAGAAGGAGGGGGGAGGAAAAAAAGGAAGAAGAGAAGAATAAAGGGAGAAGAAGGAGGAGAAGAAGAGGAAGAAAGAAAGAAAGAAAGAAGAGGAGGAAAAGGAGGAGGAGGAAGAAGAGATGTAAGAGAAGACAAGAAGGAAGAAAATTGTTTCCAAATTTGGGGAATTATATTATTCTATAAATAAACTTCTTCTTGAAATAGAAATATATCTTTCCAACACACATTCTGGGACAGAGCCAAGATGGCCAAGAGCAGACACGACTTTCTGTGACCTCCTTTGACTTTCTCTCAAAACAACAGCAGATTAAGCTTCTAAACTGATTTTGGAATCAAAGAACCCACAATTATTTGGAGTATAACACATTCCCAAAAGAAGATACCTCAGAAGAACTTCAATACAGGTCTATTCAAATGGGCAGGGAGACAGTCTGCTGAGCCAGCACAGGAGACTGGGGCAAGGAGCTGGGGCAGGAAGTCAGATTATTGCAGCTTCCACATACCTGAGGATCTTCCATAAACCTCTTAGGCCACTCCATCCTAGCTGCAAGCAGATGGTTTAGCAGATTTGCTACAAAAGGCAAATTGTAAACCACTGAATCCTGGAAGAACAACAAACCTAGCAGTGATTACCCAGCATCAGAAGTCAATCAGCAGAACTGACCCAGGGCAAATTAAAGAAGCTGTATGCTCCTTTCCATTTAGAGCAGATCTCAATCCTTTAAAAAAAAAAAAAAAATGAACAAAAAACAAAAAGAACACTCACCATAGACAGCTTTTATGGAGAGAGAGAGAAGAACAGACCTCAAATCCTAAGGTTCCTAAAGGCAAAGCAACTCTGAATGATGCCCCAAAAAGAGATATCCCATTTCACAAGGCTTTCTTGGAAGATTACATAAAGGATCCTAAAAGAGAGTTAAAAGAAAAATGGGGTTAGGAATCATTGCAAGAAGGAATGGTAAAAGCAAATCATGTCCTACAAAATAAATGTGAAAAATATATCAATTCATCAAAAAGCAAAATTTGTGAAATGGAAAAAAAAAGTGCAATGAACAAAACAATTAAGTTTTATTAACATGTTTGGAGGATGACCCTACTTAACTATTCTGTGCTGGCTCATCGGTGGGTGTGGACAAAAAAGAGGAAGTGAGATCAGTGGGTGGAGTAGGAGGAAGAGATTGATTCTTTGGCAGTAGAGAGAGGAAGGAGGTGGAGACATTCCTATATCTAATCCCCTGAGAATGACCCAAAAGAACAAGAATAAAGACTTTTGCTTATACTGACTCCGACTGATTCTAAGATATCCAGGGTTACAACAAGTAACTGAAGAAAATAATACACTAAAAATTAGCTGTTTTTTTACTTAAAGGATCAAAGGGCCTGGAATCTGATTTTCAGAAAGGCAAAGGAACTTCAATTACATCCAATTACATTAACCTATTCTGCTAAAATGAGCATTATCTTTCAGGGAAAAAGATATACATGATATACATGAATTTCACCTATTTCTAATGAAAAGATCAGAACTGAAAAAAAATTTGATCTCCAAACATAGAACTCTAGAAGAATAAAAAGGTAAAAAAGGAAAGAACTTTTGAGAACTATATTTCTGTTATGGGTATACTTAGAGAGTACAGGTATAATTTGATTTATAATGATAATATGAAAAATAAATTAGAGGTGGAAAGAAGATTGTATTGGAAAAAGAGAGGAAAATGGAGGTAAAATAAAGGAAATTACATCTCATGAAGAGGCAAAAAAAGACCTCATGATTGAGAGGAAGAAGGAAGGGGGGTGAGCATTGTGTGAATCTTACTCTTATCAGATTTGGCTCAAAGACAGAATATCAGACATATTTGGTTTCACAGAGAAACATTTCTTTTATAGGGAAGTGAGAGGGAAAAGGAGAAAAGAAAGGGAAATACTAATAGAAGAGAAAACAGAAGTATTATGGGAAGGGTATAAAAAAGGGGGAAGGGCTCTAAAGAGGGAAGGCTGGCTAAGGGAGGTGGTCATCAAAAACCAACATACATATTCTTCTAGTGATACTATATGGCTATGAATTATGAACTATCAAAACCACAGAGAACAAAAAATTATGGATTACCCAAAGAAGAATCTCTGGATGAAATAAGCTATAGGCTGTAGCTTATTAGCAATGATGAATTGCCAAGAAGAAGAGATATAAATGATATCAAGAAAACTATGTATAGAAGTGGGCCAGTTATGAAGCCAATACCTAGATATAGCCTTACACATAGTAGTTGCTTTAAAATGTTTATTGAGTTGAATTTAAGGGAGTGAGAGGCAATGATGTAACCCACATGCTACACTGATATTCATATAATGATAAGCAACTCAAAAGAAGCTTTCAATACTTGGAGAACCAAATACAGACAGGAGTCACATAAAATGGAAAACTATGGTAGTTGTAGTTGTTCAGTTCTGACTGACTTCCATGAATCATGGGAGCCAAACTCTATTTGGAGTTTTCTTGGAAGAAATACTGCAATGGTTTACTATTTTCTTCTCCAGCTCATTTTACAGATGAGAAAACTGAGGGAAACAAGGTTAAATGACTTGCCCAAAATCAGACTAGTAAATGTCTGAAATTAGATTTGAACTTAGGTCCATTGTGCCACCTACTTGCCCCAAGGTATGTCAATAAGTTGTAATATACAGAGCCTTCATCTTCTAAACTAGACTATCAGAGATCTTACCTGGAGAAGTCAAACCACTGGGCTCTAGGATCACTGGGACATGACCAATCTTAACCTCACTTCATTCCATTTTTCTGCCTTTCCACTACAGTAGTTCCCTACCCTTAGCTCTTTCTACCTTTTTCTCTAAGATCTATAATTAAATCCCTACTGCTGTTGTCACTAGGAAAAATATGCCAATGAACCATTCTATCGTAATGGTTACCATTCCATTGACTTCCCATACCATTAATTCCCTTCTGAGGCCATCATTTTCTATATGAATAACCTCCAGAATTAGAAAGTAAATTACAGGAACTGTCTTGTTTTTTGTATTCATATTCCCAGTGATTAACAAAGTGTTTAGCACTTTATTCAATGATTTTCATTCATTTTTTTTTTTCCTAAAGTGCAGTAGTTAAGAGCACAGGGCCTATAGTCAGTAAGAGTTCAAATCCAGCCTCAGGCACTTAGTTAGCTGAGTGACACTGGGAAAGTCAACTATGACTCACTTTGATCATCTGTAAAATGAGCTGGAGAAGGAAATGGCAAACCATTCCAGTATCTTTGCCTGAAAAACCTAAATAGGGTCACATAGAGTCAGACACAACTAAAAACTACTGAACAACAAAAACTATCTTCCTTCCATTCATTCTCTTTATCTCTGGCCTAAAATAAGCACTCAATAAATACTTGATTGTTAATTGAGTGATTGATACCTCAAACTATGGTTTTAAATTATATGTTTAATGGTGCTTAATAAATGTTTATTGATTTATTATTAGAGTAACTTCAAAAAAAAATAATAAATCTAATTTGGCCAAAGGATTTTCTAACTAGTCAATAGCACCACCTACTGTTTACATGTGAAGAGACCTAATCAAATGCTATGGTATTTGTTTTGGATCCTAGGTTTTATCTCTGTAGGTTCAAAAATCCTTAATCAATTATACAGATCAGAAAATCGAGACCTAGAAGAATAAGTGAATTGTTTAAGCTCATACAAGTCAACTAGTTAATTCAACAAGCATTTATGAAATACTGTGTCAGGCACTGAGCTAAGTACTGGGGATATAAATATAAATAATTATGTATAAATATGAATAGAAAGAAAGACACTGCCTACCCTCAAGAAATTTCAAATTTAATACAGGAAGATAATACCAAATGGGAGTTTATAGGAGGGAAGTCAGTGTTACTAGGAGCAAGTAACTGATTCCAAATCCAATATTTTTTCTGCTCCTTTCATCAGTGCAACTCATAATTTGTCCATGCCTTTTCATCCTTTGTAATTTTTATTTATCGTTAGAGAGTTCCATATAATGCTCTCTCTAGGGGACTTCCTTTGGTTGGCTTAAATGGTAGTCCTATCTGTTTTCTCTCATTCTTACTATGGGATTAACCCCCTTGTCTCTCCTGTCATATATACATGTAAAGAAATTGAAGTTCAGAAAGGTTAAATATACATGACCCATGGTCATACCACTACTTAGCTGAAATCAGCACCTGCTTCTAAATAATATTATTTATACTGCTTCTTGTCAATAAATTTTAGTAACATATAGATCTACTTGCTCTTTGGTTTACTTTTCATTGCAATTATTTGAACATAATGGTTTTCTCAAAATTTGTAAGCTTTGAATCATGAAATACTTAATCAGATGTTTTAAATTTCAATTTATGCTTATCAGCTATCAAAATGGCACTGCTAAAGCCCACCCACAGTCATGCTTCTTCTTATCCTACATTTCTGAAGAAGTCTCAAAGTCATTTTGGTTTGTTTTTTATTTAGATTTCAGGTTTCATTTCAAGATTAATACATTCAGGATATGCCCAGGTTTCAAAAATAAAATCAAAGGGAGTGAGGTGGAAAATCATAATGGGAAAAGTAAGAATGAGATGGGAATCAGTGGAGTAGTAGAGCCAATTCATGAGGAGCTCCCAAAGTCTGATTGTGAAATTTTCAGTGTGAGCATTTACACCAGAAATTGATAAATACTACAAACCAGGATTTGATTTATTGTTTTGTTGATTGTTTTAAGAAATTAATAGGGGAAACTGATAAATGGTCAAAGGATATGAATAACAATTTTCAGATGAAATTAAAGTCATTTCTAGTCACATGAAAAAATTCTTTAAATCACTACTGATTAGAGAAATGCAAATTAAGACAACTCTGAGTTACCACTTAACAGTTATTGGCTGATGATAGAAAAAAGATAATGATAAATGTTGAAGAGCATGTGGGAAAACTGGGACATTAATGCACTGTTGGTGGAGTTGTGAAATGATTCAACCATTCCAGAGAGTAATTTACTCTAATGTACTCTTTGATCCATCAGTAAATACAGGGTCTGTATCCCAAAGAGATCATAAAAGAGGAGAGAGGACCTACCCATACAAAACTGTTTGAAGCAGCCCTTTTCGTAATGATAAGGAATTGAAAAATGAGTAAATGCACATCAGTTGGAGAATGGCTGAATAAGTTATGGTATATAAATATAATGGAATATTGTTGTTCAATAAGAAATGATAAATAGCTTGATTTCAGAAAAGCCTGGAAAGACTTGTATGAACTAATGTTGAGTAAAGTAAGCAGAACCAAGACAATAGTGTACACAATCACAAGATTATATGATAATCAACTGTGTTAGACTTGACTCTTTTCTACAAAGAGATGAGTCAGGGCAATTCCAATAGACATGTGATGGAAAGAGCCATCCGTATCTGGAGAGAGAACTGTGAAGACTGAATGTGGAATCAAACCATAATATTTTCACCTTTTGTTTGCTTGGTTTCTTTTTTTTTCCTTTCTCCTTTTTTTTCCCTTTTGATCACAGCATGATGAATTTGGAAATAAGTTTAGAAGAAATGTACATGTTTAACCTGAATCAAATTACTTGCTGTATAGAGGAGGAGGGAAGAAGGAGAGAGGGAGAAAAATTTGAAACACAAGGTTTTGCGAAGGCAAATATTGAAAACTATCTTTCATGTATTTGGAAAAATAAAACAACATACTAAAAATAAAGGAAAAAAAAAAAGAAAAAGCAATGTTGCTGAAAATAGAGGGAATAAAGTTTCACCAACTTTCAGCCTAACAAAAAAAATTAATGGGGGAAAGTTAATAATGCAGATTAAACTTTAAAGGCTGTCCCACAGATATGAATACACACACACACACATATATGTGTATATATATATATATATATATACACATACATGTATGTTAAATGTGACATCTTTTTAGGTGCTATTTCCAGAAAATGTTGTAGGTCTTCATAGAACTGATTAGCTTTTGAGTCTGGCATCAGTGATTAACGCATAGACTTGCATTACTATAATACTGAATGGTTTATTAACCATTCTAATGATATATCATTCTGTCATTTCTGAGATTATGACCCAGTACTGCTTTTCTTACCCTTTTGCTGAGGACTACTCTATTTCTTCCAAGGAATTCTTGCCTATACTAGTAAATTTAATGATTACCTGAATTAAATTCACCTCTTTCCATACACTTGAACTCACTAACATTTAAGATGTTAATATTTAATATTTATATCTCCTATTTGATCACATCCAGATCTTACATTCCAGGTTCCTATGCAATATAGATTTTTACAACATCAGGCTTCCTTATGTCACCAGACACATCCAAGGCAAAGAATTCTTTCAGTTTTTGGCACAGTAGCTTCTTTCTTTTTGGGACTGCTTATATTTGTTCTCCATCCTTTCCCAACAGCATATTAAACACCTTCCAACACAAGGGGCTCATATTCTGATGTCAATTTTTTTTTTATCATTTTAATACTGTTCATGGGATTTTCTTTGCAAAGATGCTGGAATGGTTTTTCATTTTCTTCTCTCGTGGAACACTTTTTATCAGAATCTTTTGCTATGCCTTGTCCATCTTGAGTAACCCTCCTTAGCATAGTTCATAGTTTTATTGAGGTACAAAAGCCCATCCATCATGATAAAGCAGTGATATAGGAGAGGATATGTGAGTAGGTAAGAGTGAGTAGGTATGGGTGGGTGGGTGGGTGTTGGTTGACTGATTGGTTCATTGTTGTCCTTCATGCTCAAAGATGTTCAAAATGATATCACTATGTTGAGATCAAGGTATACAATGTGTCCAACTGTATGTGTGTGTATGTGTGTATACGTGTGTGTGTGTGTATGATAAAGAAACATTAAACATTTACCAGGAGATCCCTGGATTGGATATTATCATTTATTATTGAGACAGTTGAAAAGGAATTTATTTCATTCCATTAAAATTAGGCTATGAGGAATTAACTCTGAGATTATACTGAAGTTCCACTATGCCTACTTCCTCTTCTTCTGAGATTGATAAATGTCTTCCAATTCCCTCCAGCATCACTAGTGTACAGTGATGTTAGGTGGTCTCTTAAAAGAACACGTATAAAGTTATGTTACTGAAAATAAATTCACCTTTTATCATTAACTTTATATTTAGCAGTGTGATAAATATTTTAATATTTCTCATATCTTTTACAGTAAATCAATCAGTGAACATTTTATAAGAATCTATTATTTGCCAGACTTTCTATTCCTATGAACATTGAGGAATCCTTAATGAACTTTCAGAGAGTTCCTTCTTAACCAAAGTAATTATCTAAAAATTATTCAAAAGGTAATGAAAATGGGGAGAATAGATTTGCATTTAAAGTTGCCCTGGTTTGCCTTATCTTTCAAATTTTTTTAATGGTTTTACTCTACCAGAGTAAATTTAAGGGAAGTGTGAATTTTATTGGTTGGCATTATCATCTTAGGTGTTATCCTCAGTTCCTCACTCTCACTTACCCCACATATTCAATCAGTTGCCAAATCCTATAGCTTATACTTTGTCATATTCACCATGCTTCTTATCAACTCAACCAGCCACCATCTTTCTCTAAGCTTTATCACTCCTCACCCAGACTTTCTAATCATCCTCTCTGCCTGATTTCTTCCCACATCAGTTCATCTTTCACTCAGCTGCCAAAGTGAATTTCCTATGGTGTATGTCAGACCATGTCACTTCCAAATAAAGTCCAATCATTCCTTATTACTTATAGAATAAACTACAAAGTCCTTTGATATCTAAAACTCTTCACAGCCTAGCCTTTTCTCACTTCAGATTTTTAACAATTTGATTCCCTCATTCCTCACACATAATACTCATTCTCCCACCCCTGAACTTTATCCAGAAACCCTGGCTTGCTTCATGGCTTAGTTCAAATGCTTTGTGAAGCAAAGCTCTCTCTCTCACATTCACTTTCCCCTTCTATTTTCTATATATAGTGTGTGTGAATCTACTTATTTGCATGTTATCTCCTCCATTAGAATACAAAGTCTCTGAGGTTGGAGATTGTGCCTTGTTTTGTGTTCCCAATGCTTAATATAGTGACTGGCACATAATTAAGTGCTTAATAAATGCTTCTTAATTAATTGATTTGAGAAAATCACATATTTACATGTATGAAAATTTTGCTTTAGACTATTTTTAGTGTAGGATTATGAGATATAAATGGAAGTTTATTCAAAAGAAAGTTAAAATTTTAATGAGAGGATGTTAGTAGTTTTATATGAAGGGTGTAGAAATGTAGGTGGTTCAAAAGTAAAGCTTCCCATGTTAACTTTTCCTTTAAAAATCTCAAGCTTCTTTCAAGCCATTTCATTGCTAAAGTGTTTTATTATACTCACTGCTTATAATTCCTTTCTACTTTCACACTCCTAAATTACCTCAATCCAGCCACTATCATAACCATCTACTGACATTATTTCCTCTAAAGTTTCCAATGACCTGTTAATTTCCAATGACCTTTTCTTTTGTCTTTTTAATATGGAAATACTTTTATTTGCTAATGTTCACTGAAAGATTATATAAGATACCTAGTTTTAACATAACTTTTCATTAACCAAATTTCTGCTATATTTTTCTTTATTTTTATTCAATTTTGTCTTATTTTCAGTTCCAAATTTTCTATCTCTCTTCTCCCCCTCCTTTACTTATTGATAAGAAAAGAAAAGTAAAATTAATGACAAATATGTGTAAACATGCAAAACAAATTTCTTCATCAGTTATGTTCCAAGGGGAAAAAAATAGGACAAGAAAGAATAAAGAAAAAGAAGAAAATAACCTCAATCTATATTTTGAAGACACTAATTCTCTTTTTAAAGATGGGTACTGTTTTTTCATGAGTCCTTTGGAACTGTAGTGGATCATTGTGCTGATCAGTTACTAAATCATTCAGATTACATTATCTTTAAACTATTACTCTTATTGTGAAAATTTTTCACCTGCTTCTATTCACTTCATGTTGCATCAGTTCATATAAATCTTCTCAGGTTGGTGTCTGAGTACAGATTGAAGTCTACTTAAAAAAATTTTTTTTAATTTTCTTTAGGGTTTTTTATTTGCAAGAATGTTTGTGGCAGCCCTCTTTGTAGTGACCAGAAACTGGAATCTGAGTGGATGCCCATCAGTTGGAGAATGGCTGAATAAATTGTGGTTTACAAATATTATGGAATATTATTGTTCTGTTAAGAAATGACCAGCAGGATGATTTCAGAAAGGCCTGGAGAGACTTACATGAACTGATGCTGAGTGAAATGAGCAGGACCAGGAGATCATTATATACTTCAACAACAATACTATATGATGATCAATTCTGATGAACATGACTCTTTTCAACAGTGAGATGAACCAAACCAGTTCCATTTGTTCAATAATGAATAGAACCAGCTACACCCAGTGAAAGAACTCTGGGAAATGAGTATGAACCACTACATCGAATTCCTAATCCCTCTATTTTTGTTCACCTGCATTTTTTCATTTCCTTTATAGATTAATTGTACATTATTTCAAAGTCTGATTCTTCTTGTGCAGCAAAACAACTGTATGGACATATATACATATATTGTATTTAACATATACTTTAACATTTTTAACATGTATTGGTCTACCTGCCATCTAGGAAAGGGGGTGGGAGGAAGGAGGGGGAAAATTGGAACAAAAAGTTTTGCAATTGTCAATGCTAAAAAAATTACCCATCCATATATCTTGTAAATAAAAAGCTATAATAAAAAAAAAAAATAGAAACTGCTAAATCTTGTTTTGTCCTGAGACTTCTTTCTGGCTGATTGCAATATTTTCTCCTTGATCTCAGAGCTCTAGAACTTGATAATAATATCCCTGGAAGTTTTCATTTTGTGATCCCTTTCAGAAAGTACTTGGTATATTCTTTTGATAGCTATTTTACTCTTTGGCTCTAGAATATCAGAGTATTTTTCCTTAACAATTTCTTGAAAAATGGTGTCTATTCTTTTCTTGATCATGGCTTTCAAGTAGTTCAATAATTTTTAAATTATCCTTCTTGATTATTTGTCCAATGAGATATTTCAGAGTGTCTTCCTTTTTTTACATTCCTTGGATTTGTTTCATTGTTTTTTTTAATTTCTCATAAAGTCATTATCTTCCATTTGTTCAATTTTAATTTTTAAGGAATTATTTTCTTCAGTGAGTTTTGTACCTCCTTTTCCATGTGTGCAATTCTGCTTTTTAATGCATACTTTTCATTGTCTTTTTGTATTTCCTTTATCATTTGGCCGACTCTGTTTTTTAAAGTGTTATTTTCTCCAGGTTTGTGTGTGTGTGTGTGTGTGTGTGTGTGTGTGTGTGTGTGTATCCTTTATCAAACTGTTGACTTTTTTTTATGATTTCTTGCATCACTTTTATTTTTCTTTCCATTTTTCATCTATCTCTCTTACTTAATTTTTAAAATCCTGTTTGAACTCTTTCATGGCCTGAGACTACTTGATATTTTTCTTAGAGGCTTTGGACATAGGAGTTTGATTTTGTTATCTTCTTCTTAGTGGATTTTGATCTTCCTTGTCACCATAATAACTTTCTATGGTCAAAATCTTTTTTTGTTGTTTGCTCATTTTCCCAACCTATTATTTGACTTTCAACCATGGGTAATTTTTCAGCATTAACCCTTGCAAAACTCTGTTTCAACTTTTCCCCTCTTCCCCTCACCCCCTCCCCTAGATGGCAGGTACATCATACATGTTAAATTTGTTAAAGTATATGTTAAATACAATATATGTATTCATATCCATACAGTTGTTTTGCCGCACAAGAAAAAATTGTTTTTAGGAATAAGGTAAAAATAAGCTGAGAAGGAAATCAAAAATTCAAGTGGACAAAAAGTAATAGTCACAATAATCACTACTTAGCAATAATAGCATCAGTAGTATGTAGTAGCAGCTGTAACAGTAGCAGCAGTAGTCTTAATAGTAATAATGATGGTGGTAGTAATGGTAATTAATAATAGTAATATCATTTCTATATATCACTTTAAGGTTTACAAAGCACTTTAAAAATATCATTTTATCCATAGCCCTGAGATGCTGATATTAGATTTTCCTCATTTTACATATGAGGAAACTGAGGCAGACAGCAGTTAAGTGATTAGTCCAGATTTATATAGCTAATAAGTGTTTGAGGCTGAATTTGAACTCAGGCTTTCCTGGGCTTAGAAGTCTGTCTAATGTTTTATTTTTCTATGCTTCTATATAGGTAAGAAATCTGATCTGCCTATTCTGGTAGCAGGAATTTCCCAGAAGCCTTTGAGTAAGTGTAGGGCAATGTCTAGTGAGATTTATTTTTTCTTTCAAAGCCAACAACCAAATTGTATGAAGTTATGCTACAACAATCTTTTTCATCTTCCTCTTTTGAAATGTATTTCATAGGTCAGTTTTTAAAATATAGAAAACTAAAAGTAAACACCCAAACTCAGGAGACCTAAATGCTAAACCTGACAGACTGTGTGACAGGACAAGTTTCTTCAGTTTTCATATATAAATAAGGAAATTGATCTAAAAGAGGAATTAGACAGCTTGAAATAGAAGATCAAGAGTTAAGAAGACAGGAGTCAAGATGGTGGATAGCAAACACAACTCTCTGTAATCTCCTCTAATCTCTCAAACCAACAGCAGATTAAGACTCTAAACTAGTTTAGAAGTCAAAGAATCCACAAATATTTGGAGTACAACACATTTCTAGAAGAAAATATCTTGGAAGAACTTCAGAACATGTTTCAAACATGTTTCATGTTTGAATGTTTCAAACAGGCAGGGGGATAGTCCACCAAACCCAGACTGCAACATAGGGAGATGGGGCAAGAAGCTGGAGTGGAAAGTCAGAGTGTTGTAGCTTCACCATATCTGGGAATCCTCTATGAGCCTCTTAGGCCACTCTGTCCTTGTTGCAATCAGGTGGTTTGGGAGATTTGCCTTTTGTAAAAAACAAATTGTAAATCACTGAGCTCTGGAAGAATGCCAGACCTAGTGACCATCACCCAGCACAGGAAATCAATCAGCAGAACTACCCCAGGGCAAACTAAAGCAGCTGTCACTCCTTTGCATTGAACAGATCTCAAGCCTTTAAAAAAATGAATAAAAAAAAAAAAAAAAAAAAAGAACTCTCACCATAGACAGCTTTTATGGAAAGACAGAAGAACAGACCTCAAATCCTGAGCCAAAGCAACTCCAGAAGAAGCCCCAAAGAGAGATATGAGCTGGTCCCTATTTCAAAAGACTTTCTTCAAAGACTGCATAAAGGATCTTAAGAGAGTTAGAAGAAAAATGGGAAAATGAAATAAGATCATTGCAAGAAGGAATGGAAAAATGGAAAAAGAATGCAATGAACAAAAAAATTTAATTGGCCAATTGCAAAAGGAGCTTAAAAAAAAAAAAGGTAACTGAAGAAAATAATACACTAGGACTTCCGGCCAAGATGGTGGAGAGGAGGCAAACAGCTGCTTGAGCTCCATGTTTTCTCTCAGAAGTTACTTCATGACAAGCCTCAAAATTAATGCTTGACCAAAAAAGAAACCCACAAATAATCACCAACAGAAGACATCCTTGAAATTCACCAGAAAAGGTTTTTGTTTGCTCAGGGGAGGGGACAAACAGACTAGGCACAGACTGAGGGCAGGCAGGGAGAGCTAGGCAGGCAGCTCACACAGCTCAGACCAGAGGGGGGAGGGGTGTGATCTCTTCTGTTTCTGCAAACGCCTTTTACCCCAGTGTGGATATTCTGTCTTGGCAGCAAGCCAGGAGCATCAGAGAGGGTGTAAACACTGGAGGTAAAGAATAAAACCCCAGAAAGCTAGTGTCTCTCAGGACCCTGCCATCCCACCCCCACTCAGAGTAACTCAATGCCTTCTTAGAGCCTCAGAGTACAGACCCAGCACAGCCATCGATGTCCTGCTAGTGCCTCGCTGCTGTCTCCCACAGTCTATAGAGGAAGCCTGGAAACACTGTTCAGCCCCATCCTCCCCCCCCAAACAGACCAATTGTTTCTCTCGTCAATTTGTTTTCTTCGATTCATGCTATGACAAAATGAACAAAAAATTTAAAAGGGCTCTAACTATTGATAGCTTCTGTATGGAGAGAGAGCAGACTTCAAACCCTGAGGAGACTAAAGGCAGATTGTCTCCAGAGAAATCCCCTAAGGGGGATATGATCTGCTCAATACATAAGACTCTTATAGAGGAAATCAAAAAGGCTCTTACAAAAGAGCTAGAAGAGAAATGGGAAAAAGAAAAAGAAGCTTGGCAAGAGAGCCTGGAGGAGTCATCCAGAGTGGATAAAGAGATCAAATCATTGAGAAATAAAATTAGTGAGTTGGAAAAAGAAAACAGCTCTCTAAAAAATAAAATGGATAAAATAGGAAAAAATTCCATAGGAGAAAAAAAAACTCACTTAAAAACTCATTTGGACAATTACAAAAAGATATAAAAAAAAAGTGAGTGAAGAAAATACATCATTGAAAATTAGACTCGAACAAGTAGAAATGAATGACTCAAGGAGAAACCAAGAAGTAGTCAAGCAAAACCAGAAAAACAAAACAATTGAAAAAAATGTCAAGTACTTTATTAGAAAGACAACAGACCTGGAAAACAGATCCAGGAGAGACATTTTGAGAATAATCAGACTCCCTGAAAAATGTGAGGAAAAAAAAGAGCTTGGACACTATTTTCCAAGAAATTATCAAAGAGAACTGCCCAGACATTTTAGAAACAGAGGGTAAAATAAACATTGAAAAAATTCATCAATCACCTACTGAAAGGGACCCTAAAATTAAAACGCCAAGAAATATAGTGGCCAAGTTTAAGAACCATCAAATGAAGGAAAAAATATTGGAAGCTGCTAGAAAAAAGCAATGCAGATATGGAGGAGCCATAATAAGGATAACCCAGGATCAGGCAGCGTCCATATTAAAGGAATGAAGGGCCTGGAATATGATATTCTGAAAGGCTAAGGAACTTGGTATGCAGCCAAGAATAACTTACCCAGCAAAAATGAGCATCCTTTTCCAGGGAAGAAGATGGACATTTAATGAAATAAATGAATTTCATCTATTCTCGATGAAAAAAACAGATCTACACAAAATGTTTGATCTTCAAATACAGAACTCAAGAGATTTCTAAAAAAGTAAAAAGAAATCTTGAGAACTATATTTCTGTCATAAAGATATGTAAAGAACACATGTATAATTTGTCCTAGAAACCAGAGGTGGAAAGGAAATTATATCATAAAAAGGGGCAAAGTGGTGGTACTACATCTCATGAAGAGGCAAAGGTAACCTATTATATGTGAGAGAAAGAAAGGAGGGGGATGAACATAGTGTGTATCAATTGACATATTTAATTTACGGTGAAACTTCTTCCACTTCATTGAAAAGTGTAAAGGAAGGAGTGAGCTAAGGGGAAGGGAATACAGAAATTGTGAGGAAAAGGGGTAAAATAGGGGGAGGAACTTTAAGGTGGGGAAGGGATACTAAAAAGGGAAGGCTGTGAAAAGCAAGTGGTGCTCACAAGTGGAATACTGGGGAGGGGGGTAAGAGGGAAGGAAAGGAGAAAAGCATAAGCAGGGGTTAACAGGATGGCAAGCAATATAGAATTAGTCATTCTATCCATAAATGTGAATGGGGTAAATTCCCCCATAAAGAGGAAGCAGTTAGCAGATTGGATTAAAAGCTAGAATCCTACTATATGTTGTTTACAAGAAACACACCTGAAACAGGGTGATATATTCAGAATAAAAGTAAAAGGGTGGAGCAGAATCTACTATGCTTCAGGTGAAGCCAAAAAATCAGGGGTAGCCATCCCCATCTCAGATCATGCAAAAACAAAAACTGATCTAATTAAAAGAGATAAGGAAGGGCATTATATCTTGCTAAAGGGTAGCATAGATAATGAAGCAGTATCAATATTAAACATATATACACCAAGTGGTGCAGCATCTAAATTCTTAAAAGAGAAATTAAGAGAGCTGCAAGAAGAAATAGACAGCAAAACTGTAATAGTGGGAGATCTCAACCTTGCACTCTCAGATTTAGATAAATCAAACCACAAAATAAATAAGAAAGAAGTTAAAGAGGTAAATAGAATACTAGAAAAGTTTGATATGATAGATCTTTGGTGAAAGCTAAATGGAGACAGAAAGGAGTATACTTTCTTCTCAGCAGTTCATGGAACCTATACAAAAATAGATCATATACTAGGACATAAAAACCTCAAAATCAAATGCAGTAAGGCAGAAATAGTAAATGCATCCTTTTCAGACCACAATGCAATTAAAATTACATTTAATAAAAAGCCAGGGGAAAATAGGCCAAAAAATAATTGGAAACTAAATAATCTCATACTAAAGAATGATTGGGTGAAACAGCAAATCATAGACATAATTAATAACTTCACCCAAGAAAATGACAATAATGAGACATCATACCAAAATGTGTGTGATACAGCCAAAGCAGTAATAAGGGGAAGTTTTATATCTCCAGAGACCTATTTGCATAAAATAGAGAAAGAGAAGGTCAATGAATTGGGCTTACAACTAAAAATTCTAAAAAAGGAACAAATTAAAACCCCCCAGACAGACACAAAACTTGAAATTCTAAAAATAAAAGGTGAGATTAATAAAAACTATTGAATTAATTAATAAAGCTAAGAGTTGGTTCTATGAAAAAACCAACAAAATAGACAAACCCTTAGTAAATCTGATTTTAAAAAAGGAAAGAGGAAAAGCAAATTGATAGACTTAAAAATGAAAAGGGAAAACACCACTAATGAAGAGGAAATTAGAACAATAGGAGCTACTTTGCTCAACTTTATGCCAATAAATTCGATAACTTAAATGAAATGGAAAAATACCTTCAAAAATATAGCTTGCCCAGATTAACAGAGGAAGAAGTAAATAGTCTAAATAGTCCTATTTCAGAAAAAGAAATAGAACAAGCTATTAACCAACTCTCTAAGAAAAAATCTCCAGGACCAGATGGATTTACATGTGAATTCTACCAAACATTTAAAGAACAACTAACTCCACTGCTATATAAACTATTTGAAAAAATAAGGATTGAAGGAGTCCTACCAAATTCCTTTTATGACACAGACATGGTACTGATACCTAAAACAGGTAGGCTGAAAACAGAGAAAGAAAATTATAGACCAATCTCCCTAATGAATATTGATGCTAAAATCTTAAATAAAATATTAGCAAAAAGACTATAGAAAATCATCCCCAAAATAATACACTATGATCAAGTGGGATTTGTACCAGGAATGCAGGGCTGGTTCAATATTAGGAAAACTATTAGCATAATCGACCATATCAATAACCAAATTAACAAAAACCATATGATCATCTCAATAGATGCAAAAAAAGCATTTGATAAAATCCAATATCCATTCCTACTAAAAACACTTGAGAGTATAGGAATAAATGGACTATTCCATAAAATAATAAGGAGCATATATTTAAAACCATCTGTAAATATCATATGTAGTGGCAATAAACTACAACCTTTCCCAGTAAGATCAGGAGTGAAACAAGATTGCCCACCATCACCATTACTCTTCAATATTATACTAGAAATGCTAGCCTCGGCAATAAGAGCTGAGAAAGAGATTCAAGGGAATTAGAATAGGATAATGAGGAAATCAAACTATCACTCTTTGCAGATGACATGATGTTATACTTAGAGAACCCAAAAGACTCTGTTAAAAAGCTATTAGAAATAATTCAGAACTTTAGCAAAGTTGCAGGATACAAAATAAATTCACATAAATCCTCAGCATTTTTATACATTACCAATACAATCCAACAGCAAGAAATACAAAGAGAAATTCCATTCAAAATAACTGTCAATAGTATAAAATATTTGGCAATATATCTACCAAAGGAAAGTCAGGAATTATATGAGCAAACTTACAAAACATTTTCCACAAAAATAAAGTCAAATTTAAATAATTGGAAAGACATTAAGTGCTCTTGGATAGGGCTCCCAAATATAATCAAGATGACAATACTCCCTAAACTAATCTAGTTATTTAATGCTATACCAATCAGACTCCCAAGAAACTATTTTAATGACTTAGAAAAAATAACAACAAAATTCTTATGGAAGAACAAAAGGTCGAGAATTTCAAGGGAAGTAATGAAAAAAAAAAAAAATCAAATGAAGGTGGCCTAGCTGTACCTGATCTAGAACTATATTATAAAGCAGCAGTCACCAAAACCATTTGGTATTGGCTAAGGAATAGACTAGTTGATCAGTGAAATAGGTTAGGTTCACAGACAAGATAGTGAATAAAAATAGCAATCTAATGTTTGACAAACCAAAAGATCCCAACTTTTGGGATAAGAATTCAATGTTTAGCAAAAACTGTTGGAAAAACTGGAAATTAATATGGCAGAAATTAGGCATGGACCTACATTTAACACCATGCACCAAGATAAAATCAAAATGGGTCCATTATTTAGGCATAAAGAACTTGATTATAAATAAATTAGAGAACATAGGATAGTTTACCTCTGAAACTTGTAGAGAAGAAAGGAATTTGTGACCAAAGTCAAAAATTTTGATTATATCAAATTAAAAAGCCTTTGTACAAATAAAACTAATGCAAACAAGATTAGAAGGGAAGCAACAAACTGGGAAAACATTTTTACAGTTAAAGGTTCTGATAAAGGCCTCATTTCCAAAATATATAGAGAATTCACTTTAATTTATAAGAAATCAAGCCATTCTCCAATTGATACATGGTCAAAGGATATGAACAGAAAATTTTCAGATGATGAAATTGAAACTATTTCCACTCATATGAAAGAGTGTTCCAAATCACTATTGATCAGAGAAATGCAAATTAAGACAATTCTGAGATACAACTACACACCTGTCAGATTGGCTAAGATGACAGGAAAAAAATAATGATGAATGTTGGAAGGGATGCAGGAAAACTGGGATAGTGATGCATTGTTAGTGGAGTTGTGAACAAATCCAAACATTCTGGAAAGCAATTTGGAATTATGCCCAGTTATCAATCTGTGCAAACCCTTTGATCCAGCAGTATTACTACTGGTCTTATATCCCAAAGACATACTAAAGAAGGGAAAAGAACCTGTATGTGCTGAAATGTTTGTGGCAGCCCTTTTTGTGGTAGCTAGAAACTGGAAAATGAATGGATGCCGATCAATTGGAGAATGGTTAGGTAAATTGTGGTATATAAATGTCATGGAACATTATTGTTCTATAAGAAATGAGCAGCAGGATGAATACAGAGAGACTTGGAAAGACTTACATGAACTGATGCTGAGTGAAATGAGTAGGACCAGGAGATCATTATACACTTCAACAACAATACTGTCTGAAGATATATTCTGATTGAAGTTTATATCTTCAACATAAAGAAGATCCAATTTACTTCCAGTTGATCAATGATGGACAGAATCAGCTACACCCAGAGAAGGAACAATAGGAAATAAGTGTGAACTGCTTGCATTTTTGTTCTCCTTCTCAGGTTATTTTTACCTTCTGAATCCAATTCTTCCTGTGCAACAAAGGAACTGTTCGGTTCTGCACATAGCATAACATAAATAACATGTATAAGACTTCCTGCCATCTAGGGGAGAGGGTGGAGGGAGGGAAAGGAAAAGTCGGAATAGAAGTGAGTGCAAGGGATAATGTTGTTAAAAAAAATCAAGCACTCACTTCAAAAGACCCCAAGATTAAATCCCCAAGGAATATCATGACTAAATTTGAAAACTATCATACCAAGGAAAAGATATTGCAGGTGGCAAGAAAAAAAACAATTTAAATACCAAGGAGTCACAATTAGGATTACCCAGGACTTAGCAACTTCCACCTTAAAGGATCTGAAGGTCCTGGAATCTGATATTCTGAAAAGCAAAGGAACTTGGATTACAGCCAAGAATAAACTATCCATCTAAAATGAGCATTATCTTTCAGGGAAGAAGATGGACATTCAATGATATAAATGAATTTCACCTATTTCTAATGAAAGACCAGAACTGAACAAAAACTCTCCAAACACAGAGTTCAAGAGAAACATAAAAAAATAAAAAGGAAAGAACTCTTGAGAACTATATTTCTGTTATAGGTATACTTAGAGAGAGTAGTTATAATTTGATTTTATTATGATAATATGAAAAATAAACTAGAGGTGGAAAGGGGATCTTACTGGAAGAGGAAAAAAGGAGGTAAAATAAGGGAAATTACAACCCATTAAGGCAAAAAAACCTATTATAAATGAGGGAAACAAAGGAGGTTGATGAGCATTGTGTGAATCTCTCATCAGATTTGACTCTAAGAGAGAGTATCAGACATATTTGGTATCATAAAGAAACTTGTCTCACCTTATAGGGAAGTAAAAGGGAAAGGGGGAAAATAAAGGGAAAGACTAATCGAAGGGAAAACAGAAGAGTTAGGGGGAAAATGTAAAAAGGGGAGGGGCTTTAAAGGGGGAGGACTGTTTGAGGAAGGTAGTCATCAAAACCAAAATACTGGGGAGAAGAGAAGGGGGCTAGGAAAGAGAAAAGCATAACCCAGGGTAAACAAGATGGCAGGAAATCCAGAATTAGTTATTTTAACTGTGAAGGTGAATGGGATAAACTCCCCCATAAAACAGAAGTGGATAGCAGACTGGATTAAAAGCCATAATCTTACAATATTTTGTTTACAAGAAACACATTTAAAGCATAGTGATATATACAGAATGAAGGTAAAGGATTGGAGCAGAATATATTATGCTTCAGGTAATGAAAAAAAAAGCGGGGGTAGCAATACTGATCTCAGATCAAGTTAAAGCAAAG
The DNA here is from genome assembly GCF_048593235.1 of Sminthopsis crassicaudata. Classification (NCBI taxonomy): domain Eukaryota; kingdom Metazoa; phylum Chordata; class Mammalia; order Dasyuromorphia; family Dasyuridae; genus Sminthopsis; species Sminthopsis crassicaudata. The sequence continues at coordinate 294,848,720 of NC_133619.1, read as the reverse complement.
ATAGATCTAATTAAAAGAAATAAGGAAAGAAACTATATCTTCCTAAAGGGTGCCATAGATAATGAAGAAATATAAAGACTAAACATATATGCACTAAGTATTATAGCATGGAAATTACTAGAGGAGAAGTTAAGAGATGCAAAAAAAAAGACTATACTAGTATAGTTTTGTATGGTATAAGGGAGCTCAACCTTGCTCTCTCAGAACTAGATAAATTGAACCATAAAATAAATAAGAAAGAAATTAAGAAGGTAAAAAAATGTTAGAAAAGTTAGGTGATAAATCTTTGGAGAAAATCAAATGGAGACAGAAGGGAGTTTACTTTTTTCTCAATGGTTTATGGAATTTATACAAAAACTGACCATGTTTTAGGGCATAAAAACCTCAAAATCAAATGCAGAAAGGCAGAAATAATAAATTTTCTTCAGATCATGATGCAATAAAAATCACATGAAATATAAGGCAGGGGAAAATAGACCCAAAGTAATTAAAAACTAAATAACCTCATACTAAAGAATCATAGATACAAAGAGAATGACAATAATGAGATAACATATCAAAATTTGTGGGATGCAGCCAAAGTGGTAATAAGGGGAAATTTTATATTTCTAGATGCTTACCTGCATAAAGTAGAGAAAGAGAAAATCAATGAATTGGAATTACAACTAAAAAAGCTAGAAAAAGAACAAATTTTAAAACCCCAATCAAATACCAAACTTGAAATTCTAAAAATAAAAGGAGAGATTAATAAAATTGAAAATAAAAAACTGTTGAATTAATAAATAAAATTAAAAATAGTTAAAAACAAAACAATAGATAACAAAAATTAAAACCTTCAGTGAATTTAATCCTAACAGATTAGGAAAAGGAAAGAGGAAAACCAAATCGTTAGTCTCAAAAATGAAAAGGGAGAAGTTTCCACCAATGAAGAGGAAATTAGAGCAATAATTAGAAGTTACTTTACCCAACTTTATGACAATAAATTTGATAACCTAAGTGAAATGGAGGAGTAGGTACAAAAATTTAGATTGCCTAGATTAACAGAAAATGAAATAAATTACTTAAATAGTCCCATTTTAGAAAAAGAAATAGAACAATCTATTAATCAACTCCCTACGAAAAAATCCCCAAGACCAGATGGATTTACATGGGAATTCTACCAAACATTTAAAGAACAATTAACTCCAATACTATATAAAACTATTTGAAAAATTAGGGAACAAAGGATGCCTACCAAATTCCTTTTATGACACAGTCATGGTACTGATACCTAAACCAGGTAGGATGAAAATAAAGAAAGAAAATTATAGACCAATCTCCCTAATGAATAATGATGCAAAATTCTTAAATAAAATATTAGCAAAGAGATTACAGAAAATCATCCCCAGGATAACACACCATGACCATGTAGGAGTTATAACAGGAATGCAGGGCTGGCTCAATATTAGGAAAACTATTACCATAATTGACTATATCAATAACCAAATTAACAAAACAAAAAAAAATATGATTATCTCAATAGATGCAGAAAAAGCATTTGATAAAATCCAACATTCATTCCTATTAAAAACACAAGAGAGTACAGGAATAAATGGACTTTTACTTTAAATAGTCAGTAGCATCTAATTTAAAACCATCAGTAAACATCATATGTAATGGTGATGAATTGGAACAATTCCCAATAAGGTCAGGGGTGAAACAAGGTTGCCCACTATCACCATTACTATTCAATATTGTATTAGGAATGCTAGCTTTGGCAATAAAAGAAGAAAAAGAGATAAAGAAATTAGAGTAGGTAATGAAACCAAATTATCACTTTTTGCAGGTGATATAATGGTGTACTTAGAGAACCCCTAGAGAATCAACTTAAAAAGTATTAGAAATAATCCACAACTTTAGCAAAGTTGCAGGATACAAAATAAATCCACATAAAACATCAGCATTTTTATACATTACTAACAAAATCCAACAGCAAGAGATACAAAGAGAAATTCCATTTAAAATAACTGTCGATAGTGTAAAATATTTGGGAATCTATCTGCCAAGGGAAAATCAGGAACTATATAAGCAAAACTACAAAACACTTTTCACACAAATAAAGTCAGATCTAAACAATTGGAAAAATATCAAGTGCCCTTGCATAAGTCAAGCAAATATAATAAAGATGACAATGTTACCTAAACCTATATTTATTTAGTGCTATACCAATCAAACTCCCAAGAAACTATTTTACTGACCTAGAAAAAAATAACAAAATTTATCTGGAAGAACAAAAGGTCAAGAATATTAAGGGAAATAATGAAAAGAAAAAATGCAAAGGAAGGTGGCCTAGCTGTACCAGATCTAAAACTATATTATAAAGCAGCAGTCATCAAAAACCATTTGGTACTGGATAAGAAATAGATTAGTTGATCAGTGGAATAGGTTAGGTTCACAGGACAAAACAGTCAATGACTATAGTAATCTAGTGTTTGGCAAACCCAAAGACCCCAGCTTTTGGAATAAGAACTCACTATTTGACAAAAACTGCTGGGAAAATTGGAAACTAGTATGGCGGAAATTAGGCATTGACCCACACCTAACCCCCTTTTACCAAGATAAGGTCAAAATGGGCTCATGATTTAGGCATAAAGAATGAGATTATAAATAAATTAAAGGAATATAGGATAGTTTACCTTTCAGATTTGTGGAGGAGAAAGGAATTTAAGACCAAAGAAGAACTAGAGATCATTATTGATCACAAAATAGAAATTTTTTATTATATTAAGTTAAAAAGGTTTTGCACAAACAAAACTAATGCAGACAAAATTAGAAGGGAAGCAATAAACTGGGAAAACATGTTTATATTCAAAGGTTCTGATAAAGGCTTCATTTTTAAAATATATAGAGAATTAACTCAGATTTATAAGAATTCAAGCCATTCTCCAATTGATAAATGGCCAAAAGATAGGAACAGACAATTTTCAGATGAAGAAATTGAAACTATTTCCAGTTATATGAAAAGATGCTACAAACCACTATTAATCAGAGAATTACAAATTAAGACAACTCTGAGATACTACTACACACCTGTCAGATTGGCTAAGATGACAGGAAAAGATAATGACAAATGTTGGAGGGGAGAAAGCTGGGACACTGATACATTGTTGATGGAACTGTGAACAGATCCAACCATTCTGGAGAGCAATTTGGAATTATGCTCAAAAAGTTATCAAACTGTGCATACTCTGACCCAGCAGTGTTTTTCCTGGGTCTATATCCCAAAATAGATCTTAAAGGAGGAAAAGGGATCCACATGTGCAAAAATGTTTGCGACATCCCTTTTTGTAATGGCAAGAAACTAGAAACTGAGTGGATGCTTATCAATTGGAGAATAGCCGAATAAAATATGGTATAAGAATGCTATGAAATATTATTGTTTTGTAAGAAATGATCAGCAGGATGATTTCAGAGAGGCCTGGAGAGACTTACATGAATTGATGCTAAATGAAATGAGCAGAATCAGCAGATCATTTATACATGGCAACAACAAGACTATACAATGATCAATTCTGATGGACATGGCTCTCTTCAACAATGATATGATTCAAACCAGTTCCAATTGTTTAGTGATGGAGAAAGCCATATATACCCAGAGAGAGGCCTGTGGGAACTGAGTGTGGACCACAACATAACATTTTCATCCTTTCTGTTGATGTTTGCATGCATTTTGTATTCCTTCTCAGGTTTTTTTTTTCTTTCTAGATCTGATTTTTCTTGTGTAGCAAGATAACTGTATAAATGTGTGTGTGTGTGTGTGTGTGTATGATATTTAACATATTTTGACATATTTAACATGTATTGGAGGGGGGAGGGAAAAATTTGGAACAGAAAGTTTTGCTAGGGTCAATGTTGAAAAATTACCCATGCATATGTTTTGTAAACAAAAAGCTTTAATTTTAAAAAATAAAATAAAATAAGAGTCAAAAAGATAATCTCTCTGTCAATTGACAAGTTTTTAGCAAACACTATGTTTTGCTAATAGAAAAAAAAGGTAACAATATGATCTCTGACTTTAAAGAACTCACATTCTTTTTTTAAAATAATAGCTTTTTATTTTCAAAATGTATGCAAATATAATTTTCAACAGTCACCCTTGCAAAACCTTCTAAATTTTTATCTCTCTCTTCCCCCCAATCCCTCCTCTAGACAGCAAGTAATCCAATATATGTTAAACATGTGCAATTCTTCTCTACATATTTCCACAATTATCATGCTGCACAAAAAAAAAAAAAATCAAAAAGGAAAAAAATAAGAAAAAAATGCAAGCAAAATACCAACAAAAACATTAAAATACTATGTTGTAAACTATACTCAGTTCCCACAATTCTGGATGCAGATGGTTCTCACCATCACAAGACCATTGTAATTGGTCTGAATCACCTCATTGTTGAAAAAAGCCATGTCCATCAGAATTAATCACCTCATAATCTTGCTATTGCTGTGAATAATGTTCTCCTGGTTCTACTCACTTCACTTAGCATCAGTTCATATAAGTCTCTCCAGGACTTTCTCCTGATCATTGCTTATAGAACAATAATATTCCATAACATTCATATACCATAACTTACTCAACCATTCTCAAACTGATGGGCACCCATTCAATTTCCAGTCCCTTGTCACTAAAAAAAAAAAAAAAAAAAAAAAAAAAAAAAGTCTGCTACAAACATTTTTGTACATGTGGGTCTTTTTCCCTTTTCTATAATCTCTTTGAGATACAGGCCCAGTAGAGACACTGCTTGGCCAAGGGGTATACATAGTTTGATAGCCGTTTGGGAATAGTTCCAAATTGCTCTCCAGAATGGTTGGATAAGTTCATAACTCCATCAACAATGTATTAGTATCCTAGTTTTCCTACATTCTCTCCAATGTTTATCATTATCTTTTCCTATCATCTTAGCCAATCTGAGAGGTATGTAGTGGTATCTCAGAGTTGTCTTAACTTGTATTTCTCTGATCAATAGTGATTTAGGATATTTTATATGACTACTAATGGTTTTAATTTCTTCATCTAAAATTGTCTTTCATATTCTTTGACAATTTATCAATTGGAGAATGACTTGTGTTCTTATAAATTTGAGTCAATTCTCTATATATTTTAGAAATGAGGGCTTTATCAGAACCCTTGGATATATATATATTTTTTAACCAGTTTTCTGCTTCCTTTCTAATCTTGTATGCATTGGTTTTGTTTTTACAAAAACTTTTTAACTTAATATATTCAAAATCATCTACTTTGCATTTTATAATGTATTCTAATTCTTCTTTGGCCATAAATTTCTTCCTTCTCCATAGATCTTGAGAGGTAGACTATTCTTTGCTCTTCTAATTTGCTTATCCTATTATTATTTATGTCTAAATCATGAACCCATTTCTACCTGATACTGGTATAAGATGTTAGGTGTGGCTCAATGCCTAGTTTCTGTCATACTACTTTCCAATTTTCCCAGGAATATTTGTCAAAGTGAGAACTCACATTCTAATGGGGGAAACCACATGCAAAGAACTAGGAACACACTTAAAAGATGGAAAGTAATATAAGCAGGAAGATAGTGGGCAAAGGAGATTAAGAAAGGAGCTCTGGGAAAGTCTCTTCTCCAGAAAATGGAATTTGAGCAGAATCTTGAAGTAAGCCAGAAAAGATGATAGCCAAAGGTGAGGAGTGTGAGTATTCCCATAGTGGGAGACAGCCAGTGAAAAGTATATTAAGAATATAGTCTGGAAATGAAATGTTGTCTGCCTGAGAAATAAACAGTAGGAAAATAGGTTTCTCTGAATCAAAGAAAAGTAAAATGTTAGATTATGAAAAGAGGAAGATGCCAGATCATCTGTAACTTTAAAAGTCAAAGGATCTTCTTTTTGATCCAAGAGATGAAGAGCCATTGGAATTTGTTGAATTGTGTTTGTGTTTGTGTGTGTGTTGAGGGTTAGGGAGAAGGCAGGGGTAGTCTGGAAAAAGCTATTATCAAATAATTCTATTATCAGAACATTCCCAGACTGTCTAGGAAGGAACTCTTTAGCAACCCTCATTGTCCATCCCCCAACCTCTGGGTATTTTCAAACAACCTTTTGAGATATTGATTAGCATAACTTTAGACAGATCTGAGACCTGGTATCTATATCACAGGATGATTATGAAGAATAAAATGTGTATTTAATATGTGTGTGTTTGTGTGTATGACTGAAAGTTTTAAAGTTCTGTATAAATGTTAGCTACTATTAAACGACCTCTAAGTACCTTTCTGCTTCAAAGTGTTATGATTCTATGAAGCTGATACAAATCCTATTAATAACTCCCTATGCATGCATGTCTTTTATCATCAAAACCTCATCAGAGCTCCTGTTATTTGGTCTTTGTCCATAAAAAAGAAATGGAATAGGAATTATTCAGTGAGAATTAGTTGAGGTGGGGGATAGCAAAGATGAAAAAAAAAAAAAACCCACAAATCAAGGTTATGCCTCTGTCAATCCCTAGGGAAGCTTCTTGGGGGTTGTTACTGTTCACAATTATTCCCCAAGAGAGTAAAATTGTCTTTTTGAAGTGAAACATGAAGTTTGTTAGCTACACCAAGCAATCAAAAGAGCTATATCACAAATGGGCAATTCTTTTAAAAAGGGGGGAAAGGGGGAGGTGGGGTGTTCTTAATGTTTATTATCTTAGAACAGCCTATAAATGCTTTGATGATAAAATATCACCAGATCAAACTGAATTTCAGAGCATGGCTCCAGGATCACAGGAGCATTTGTTATTCATATCTAGTCACATATCAGCATTTGATGAATATGACACCTTCCAAATTGCTAGGTTTGCTCTGAATTGAATACAAATCAAAGACTCAGGATGCACCAGAGAAAATACATAAATATAAATGTATTTTGGGTTGAATCCTTTATTTCCTGATTATCTAATGCAAACTCCCCCCATTTCCCAAAACAACAGGTATAATTTGACCATCAGGAGGATGCTTTCTTACAATGAAATGACCAGGTGCAAGGCTGGCCCTAGGCAAGATTGGGAAGCTGGCTCGATCCATCTGGGAGTTAACTTTATTGAATTTTCATGAAAACTGACAGTTAGCATCCTCAGTGGAGTCAAGTTAACAGCATCGTCAGCTTGCTCCACAGATGGGTTTCAGACCTGGATCTCTCTCCAGAGAAGCAAGTCAAGGTTTCTTTCCTTGCCACTCAGTTCGTCATCCGTCTTCCTTTTTTCCTTGGGGGAGGAAAAAATACAATATCACTTCCAAGCTCAATTAGAAATTTTGGGAAAGGAAAATTGCTTCTCTCTAGGAAATCTAGCCTTTCTTAGATTCTCCTCACCCCTATTACCTGAATGCAAATGACCAAAAGTTATCACTGAGATTTCGGTCAGCTTGTCATTTCTCCTGAATAAATTGGTAAAGCAATACCGCTGTTGATCATTTGGGTTTCTTCTTGGTACTGCCTGGGGCACAACGTGCTGCACATGACTGACACTTGAAATTAAATCCCCATTAAAATTCAAGCTGCGAACCAAAGAAGAGCAATTTAATGGCTGAACAGGGTGCTTCTCAATATTTATCTTGGATATTCAGCTTAACCCCATTATGTCAGCAAGCCCTTCTAAGGAAGCTAGCAGACCTTTGGAAATGCATGTAGATAAGGGGGTCTGAAGGAGAAGCAGTTCTAAGTCCACAGAGCACTACCATTTACTCAGCATCTTTGCTCTAGGGTTTACTGGGTGATAGAAACTTGGTTCCAGGATGTAGCGAGCTACTATCTAGTAGCTTCTCTTCATGGCGTGGCTATTATCAAGACCACACTTGAGGATTCTTATAAACTTGGCCCAGTGGGGCTTATAGGTTGGAGAAAACAATGATAAGCACACTAAAGAGAGATGGTTCCAAGGAATGAGATGCAATATCAGAGGAAGGGAATTAGGAAGAGAGTTGATGCTGTCCCCTGCTGTATTCTAAATTAGAATCATGAAATTTTTTTTGGTAATTAATTCTAAATTTAATGTGTAACCAAAGTAATGAGGTTAACACAAGAGTGATATGTTGATTAATCCCAGTCCATGCCAAGCTCCTGGCAGCTAGTCTAGAAACCAATTATATACATATATATATATTGTAATGCAATGCAATGCAACAATCTTAAAAAAAAAAAAAAAAAAAAAAACAGCCATAGTTCACCTTAGAAATGATAAATCCTTGTACTAATGACTTAGAAACATTAAACCCTGTAGAAGACCTCAAGAAGTCAGCCTGGACATCTTCCCAAAGAAATAGGGAAATGCTTGATGAACACATGTTCCTTCTTGTTCAGGCCAAACTAGCTCTCACTATTTATGTCTATGACACCATCACCTCTTTGGGTGAATATAGCTCCTGCTGTGTCCAACCCTTCATTTGGAGAAACTTAACAACTGAATCAGAGGAATTTGTTCCAGTTCAAAACTCAGCAGAATTCCTAGTTCTAAGAAATCAATTAGGTCCATTTCAATTAAGAAGCAGCCCTCCTCCTCCTCCCCAGATAAGGCATATGGTGTACATAAAAATACTCACTATCATGTAAGATATAGAAGTCATAAAAAATAAACTTTTATTTCTTTTTTAATATTTCATTTTTTTAAGTGACACAAACATAACAGCATAAAGCAAAGAACTTTCATTTATTCTTTCTCATGTTCAAGAAGGAGACTTATTTTCAAATCTACACAGAGTCAATTATCTTTTCAATTACTCCTCTTCCATCACTTAACAGGGTAGACCATCTGGCCTCTTTGTGATTTCTCCCAACATAGCTATCACCTCTTGCCTCTGTGCAGTTAGATAGAGCTGCCTCTATGCTGAAATGCAATTTCTCCCCACTTCCATCTCTTAGAATCCCCAGTTTGCTTCAAAGCTCATCTCAGTTATTGCCTTCTGTGTGAAACCTTTCCTGGATCCCCCTTCCTACCTGCTATTGTTCCCCCAAACTAATTATTTTTTGTATATCTTTTGTATATTCTTATAAATATGGACATGTTGTCTCCCTCCCAAGAATGTGAATTCCTGGAGGGAAAGAACTAAGTAAGTCTTGTCAGTTGATTTATTGATTATCAAGATGAATTAGATGTGATTTTGCCTTCAGGGTTTTCTTTATTTTCCACAATGCAAAAATGTGCTTCACCAATACAGACCTGCAACTCTATCTGTAACTTATACTTTTAAAGAGTTAACTAGGCTGCAATTATAACACTACAATCTATCAGGGACAGTGTTTGAGTCTAGGTCCTCTTCAATGCTATTCTGTCTCTCTAAGAGTCATAGCATCCAGAATAGAGAGATGAGTGTCTTGTTGGATTCCATCCTGGTCATTCCTCATCTAAACTATTATATTCATTTCTAGTAGCATTTTAGAAAGGACATTGATAAGTGGGTTAGACAAATGGCACATTGGGTAGAGTATGAGACTAGAGTTGGCAAAACTCATCCTCCTGGGTTCAAAACTGACCTCTGACACTTGCTGACAAGTCATTGGGCAAGTTGTTTAACTCTTTGCTTCAATTTACTCATCTGTAAAATGAACTGGATTAGTAAATGGCAAACTACTCTAGTATTTCTACCAAGAAAACTCTAAATGGGGTATAATGTTCTGGTTAGCTTTCTGGAGGGACCAGCCTTCATTTCAGCAGAATAATCACCGCAAGAATAGTCAGGAACAAAGTCCAAAGTCTTTATTATCTCTTTCACAGTCTGTCTCTTTCACCTGGGGCCTGGGCTAGCTTTCTGGAAGCCCTCCAGAATGGGTCTTGATTTCAGTACAGGAGGTAGGGGAGCCACCAGGACCATCTCTATCTTGAAGTCTATCTGAGTCCAAGAGCTTGAGCTCCAGCCTCCAGCCCTCTGTCTTCTCTCCTCTCTGGCTGAGTTTGTCCCCAGTTTATATACTCTATTACAATTACATCATTACAGTATACTGAGTATAAACAAATTATTATATCACTAGGGAACCATTATTTGTTGTAAGAGTAAGTCAATCATATTGAACTAGAGAACTCACATGCTAAACTAGATAATCATTGTCTTATCAATTGCACTGAGTTAACACCTTGTTGTAGGATTAAATCAATCATATTGAGCCTTAAGTATATTTCTATAGAGTTCTGCCCTTTACAATGGGGTTATGAAAAGTCATGAACAATTGAAAAACAACTGAATAACAACAAAAAGCTGGAAAGAATCAGAAAAAGACAATCAGAATGGTGGAGGTTGGGAATGTTTAGCCAAAAGGGGTCAATGACTATGGTATTATGGTGCAAGTATCTGAAGACCTATTAAATGAAAAAGTCTTTTAATATGTTCAATTTGGCCCTAGAGAGCAAAAGTTAAAACAACAGATAGAAGTTCTAAAAAGATAAATTTATGGATAGCATCAGGAAAAGTTCCCTAATAATTGTCGGTTTTATTGTTATTGTTAAGTTGTTTTAGTTCTGCCCCACTCTTCATGACCCAGTGGACCTCCACTCATGAATTTTTCTTGTTAAAGATACTAATATGGTTTGTCATTTCGTTCTCCAACCCATTTCAGAGAAGAGGATGTGGTAAACAGAGTTGTGACTTGCCCAGGGTCATCTATCTAATAAATGTCTGAGGCCAGAGTAGAACTCATTTTCCTAACTCTGGGCCTGGCATTTTATCCATTGTACCACCCAGCTGCCCAAGCTAATATTTAGAACTATTCCATTTTTGTATAGAATAGACTGCTGCCTGGGGAGGCTGTGAGTTTGTTCTCATTGCAATATTCCAGACAAAGGCTGATTCCAAGATTCCTACTATGGATGGAATAAGTGAGCTCTTAAAGTCCCTTTCAGCCTTTTGATTACTCTTCCTTTGTGTTTTCCTGAATATTAATTTTGGAAAGAAAGTACTGCCATGAAAGTTAAATAAAGCAACAGGAGTAAAAAGAATATGTGCAAGTTTATAAAAAAGTGCCTAAATCCAGTTGCATTCAGATCTCTGAGGTTGTAGATGTCCTGAAAAAGTATCATAGCCGATGTGAGGAATAAAAGATTGATTCTATTAAAAAGCCTACCAAACTACTAAGTTATAGAAAAGATGATTTAATTTATCCCTATAGAAAAATCTTCCTCTGTCATCCTTCCACCATAAATTACTTTCCTCACGCTTTGACCTACTTCCTTTTTTTGAGTTACAGCTTTGCTTTTCTTCCATTATCTTTAGCCAGGCATTAAAAAAAAAAAAAAAAAAAAAAAAAGTGGCTTTCTTGTTTCACCTTCTAATCTAAACCACTTCTATGCTATGTCCTTCCTTTTTTGAATATGACCAATGACCTCATAAGGTGACATCTTGATTTGTACTTGCTTTGTACATGAATTGGATTTAAATAAGGTACAGTTGCACAAAGTCATCAGCTTTGCTTTCTCTTTCAGAGACATCATACAAGTTCAATGGCAAGACAAAAATCAGGACAACTGGTGATGACCCAGGATTCAAAAGATGACCTTGGCATCTTCAATGGCTGACCAAGCTCTAAGTGTTCCATGGTGCCTGTTTCAGCTACATTCATAGCCTTTGGAACAAATAGTTTTTACCTGCCCATTCCCCTAGGAGAACATATTCACATGCTTGGGATAGATATGCCCCTAACTCACTGATGGACTTGAGGTCTGTCATTTACCCTCAACCTGAGTTAGTCTATGTGCCAAGATGGTTTGCCAGGGTGTGGCCACTGAGCATGACTTCTTGAAGCCCTTAAAGAGAGCTGAAATGCAGAATTGAAAGGATAGCAACTGCTTCAAGAGTCCGGAGAACACGCTGCCATTTTTCCTATACTAGCTCTCTACAGCCCACACATAAAAATAGGAATAAACAAGATTTTCCTACTAGTGTTTGAAGACTAAATAATTCATACAAGTATGTCATACTTACCATCCTTTGAACATAGGGAGAGAAATATATAGTAATCGGATCCTGTCAAAGTAGAATAGTAGAGCTACAAGACTCAAGTTAATGGATGGTTTTTCCCATGTTTCTAGATTTGTGCTTCCCTGAATTGAGGGTGTTCCTGGTAATCAACCAATCAATTAATAAATATTTCTAAAGTTCCTACTAAGTGCCAGGCACTGTATATAAAAAGAAACACAAGACAGTCCCTAACCACAAAGACCTTACCCTCTAATGGAGGAGATAACATGCCAATAAGTATTGACAAAGCAAGCTATAATCAGGATAAACTGACGATAACAGAAGGAAGGCATAGGGATTACAATAAGCAAGGGAAAGTTTTCTGTAGAAGGTGGAATTTTAGCTGGAACTTAAAGGAAGTCTTAGGATAACAGATTTAGAGTTGCCAGGAATTTTACAGGCCATCAAGTTCAACCCTCTCATTTTAAAATTGAAGAACTAAGGCACAGAGATCAAATGACAAACTCAACCTCAAACTTAAAAATAAGTGGAAAAACTAGGATCTGAACCTAAATTCTCTAACTTCAAATCCAATCCATTTTCCCCTGTCTCTTTTGTTTAGTTAAAATTCTTATCAGTGATACCAAGTGGTCCAAGATCTTGGGTGCAAAGAACACTAAGATGTGGAGCATCATCAAAAACTGTCCAAAGACTTTCCAAGTCATTCCATAGAATGCATCAAAGTCCAAGGATCACCAAGTTTTGACATAAATGCTGCTATCATACAGAACTTTTTAGCCCCCATAATTTTAGGGCCTGGTATTGTTTGGTACCTTTCTCCAAACAATATGGCAAATCTGATAGGCATAGTTTAGCTTAACTCAAGGATTACTTCCATGAGCATAAGGGGAAGCCCCAAGGCCAAGAAAACTTTGCCCTGTATTTTAGTCACATTGTCCTATTTGCTATTCCACACAAACAATATTCTATCTCTTGTCCCTGTGCTTTTGTAAAAAAAAACAAACAAACAAACAAACAAACAAAACTGACCATCATATCTGGAATGCACTCTTTCCTTATCTCCAACTTTTAGAATTATTCTGTCATTTCTCTTCCCTCCCTCCTACCTCCCACCTGAGATCTTCCTTAGTCTCCTTAGTTTTCAGGGCTCTTTTTTCAAGAAGAAATTATTTTCTACTTGCTTTGTGTTTTTTTGCTCTTACTACTCTGATACTTCAGAAATGTTTATTGAATTCAAATGAAAATTCTATGTACACTAATAAAAGCATTTATTCTAATATCCAAATTCTAGTATTCTAGTACTGTAGTCCCCTGATCAAATAAAATATGACAGGTGCCTAGCAAATTACACATTTCACCTGGCCCAACTATAAGGGATTTTGAAGCTACAGATAAAGCCCCTTAGCCAGTACCTGGCTATTCTTCCCCACAAGTAAGAAAACTGAAAACATGCTTATTCATCTGAGTGGGCTCTATGTAGTATGAATGGCCTAGAGACATACTATGAAATCCTTCAATTTCTGCCTGCCCTAAACAAAAACAAAACAAAATTGTTTCTGAAGCCAAAAGCTCATAAATATGTATGAAAGACTGTCCATCAGCTTTCTACTGAGGATCCCCCACCTAACACTTAGAAACCAAAGCAATTTCCACAAAGGCATCTTTATTTCCCTCAGGGAATATTATCTGGAGGGAAATTAGTTCTTCTGTCTTTTCAATCAGATTATTGATTTAGCTTTTTAAAGCATGTGGAAACACAATGTATATACATAAATAGATTTGACAAGCATTTATATTCATTGTTCAGAGGTAGCCCCAGACTGTTGTTTATCTCCCTGTTATATTTCTAAAAATAAAGGAAGAGAATGCAAAGTATCAGTATCATTGAAAAGAAAATAAAAACTGTTCTTCTGCCTGGAAGGGAAAGGAGATGCAAGGCATTCCCAAATACCTTTAATCTCTTTATAATCCATTCTCAGAAGTTTCCTAAATTATTCTAGATGTATTTAGTACTGTTGGCAAACAAAAAAAGAAAGGTTTTCTAAGTTTAACCAGTAGTGTGAAATAATTGTACAAAGGCACAGAAACTGGAGGAAATGCAGAAAGCATCAACTTTTTGGAGAAAAAAAAAAAAAAAAAAAAAAAAAAAGCTTGAACCAATTCCAATGAGAGTGAGATTGAAGCATTGTACTCACTCCAACCCCTCATTGTAAAAGCTCTTCCTTAGAAGTCTTTTTTATGTGAGGTAATTTTTCCCATTTTTCCTCTCTCAATTCTCTTCTTCTACTGTATCCCTCTTTCTCATTTCTTACTTTTATTTTGTTTCATCATCCTATCATATTCAATTCACAACTGTGCTTTCTATCTACATATACTCCTTTTTCCTATCCTAATAATGATAAAGTTCTTAGTAGTTACAATTACCATCTTCCCATATAGAAATATAAATATTTAACCCCATTCATTCCCTTATAATTTATCTTTCTTTGTTTACCTATTATTGAGTTTTTTATTTGAAAGTCAATTTTTCTATTTAGCTCTGGTCTTTTCATCAAAAATGTATAGAAATCCTCTATTTTATTAAATATCCATTATACTTAGTTTTGCTGGATATGTTATTTTTACTTGTAATCCTAACTCTTTTGCCTTCCAGAATATCATATTCCAAGCCTTCCAATCTTTAATGTAAAAGCTGTAAATCATATGTGATACTGACTGTAATTCCATGACATTTGAATTGTTTCTTGCTGGAAACTCAACTACTTATCTCCTTGATCCAGAAACTCTGATTTGTCTGTTTCTTAAGAATATTCATTTGGGGCTCTTTTCCACAAAGTTGTTAGTTGATTCTTTCAATCTCTATTTTACCCTCTTGTTCTAAGTTATCAGGGCAGTTTTTCTTGATAATTTCTTGAAACATGATCTTTAGACTCTTTTTTTTTCATCATGGCTTTCATGCAGTCCAATAATTCTTAAATTATCTCTTCTCAATCTATTTTCCATGTCAGTTGTTTGTTCAGTGAGATAGTTCACATTTTCTTCTATTTTTTCCATTCTTTTGATTTTCTTTTATTGTTTCATGGTATCTCAAAGAGTCATTAATCTCCAATTGCCCAATTCTAATTTTTAAGAATGATATCAAACAAATAAAAGGTTTTATATGTACAAAATATTTAAAATTATTCCTTTTGTGGAGACAAAAACAAAAACTGGAAGCTAAGGGAAAGCTCATCTATTGGGAAATGGCTAACCAAATTGTGGTATATCAATGTAATTGAAAACTATGAAGTTATACTCAATAAGTAAATAGATCATTTCAAAGAGATGTAGAAAGATATGTATGAATTGATACAGACTAAAGTAAGCAGAATCAGAAAATATAGCATCCATATTATATAAAACTACAGCATCAGTCTTATAAGAATGCACAATAAACTGATTTAGAATTAAATTAGCAGAAAGAAACAGAATAAACAATAGCAACACTATAAAGACCAATAATTTTGAAAGCTCTAAGATCAATGCAATGAGCATCCATGATCCCAGAGGCTCATTGATAAAGCATGAAGTTCACATTTAACAGTAAAGTTGTGAGTTTCAAGGTACAAAATGAAACATATTTTTGCACTGCATGACTAATACAGAAGTGTATGTGTGTTTGTATATTTGTCCCTGAAATTTTGTTTTTCTTTTCTTTTTCCAAAGGGATGGGAGGGAAAGAAAATAATTTATATAAATCAGTAAAATAAAATTATTTTTTTAAAAAGATTAAGCATATACCAAGGAAATGATATCACTGCAAAGTGTTGTCTTTTCTCCAGATTTTAGTTTTCACTGGGAGAATTATAGGAGGGTCTTTTCCAACCCAAAGTCTTAATGAATCATGCATAAAATAGGAAAGGGATGGATATTCCTCATTTTGCTGAAATGAAATGTCAAAGAGAATATTTTTAAAGTCCTTTGAGACCACATTCATCTAGTGAGTTAGTAGTTGGAATGAATTGTCAGTATAATTGATCATATTTCCATAAAGTAATAGTGATAGTATGTTAGAAGTTAAGGAAAACATGGTATAATGGGGAAAGCATTGTAATGGGAATCAGAAAACCTGGGTTCTATTCCCAGCTCGTCCATGAATTAGCTATATGATCTTGGGTTTCAGGGTCAGTCACATGGTGCCAAGCAGGCAAGGGCTTAACTATTGATGCACTAGTTTCATGAGGTAGCTCTCATTTCAAAGGAAGAGAAAGAAAGGCCAGATCAGAATCAGAAACGGAGGGAAAGAATGAAGTCAAAAGTCAGACCAAAAAATCAGAAAGAAGAAGACTCAAGACTCAAAAGATGGAGCAAAGGGGCTGGTGCAATGCACGGTAGTTGGAAGGCATGTTACAATGAGAATTAAGAGTTCAATGAAGGATGTAAAAATGTCTCTACTAAAGGTAATATGTAAAGGGGCAACACGTTAATGAATGAAGCAATTCTTTCTTAGGAAAAGAGGAACAGAGTCCAAATTGGGATCCATTCAAGTATAAAACAAAGCTAATAACCAGAGTTTCTTTGAAGTATCAAAATCCAGGAGTCAAAAACAGAAGAAACCAGTTTGGTTGGTTAGTATTTAATATACATCTATTTTGCATCAGGTACTATGCTTGATTCTGGGGATACAAAGACAAAAATGAAATAATCCCTGACCTTGGGAAGCTGGAGGATTCAGTCTAAAGAGATCATTTTGAAATCAGAAGGCAAAATGCAGGGAGAATAGATGAGTTAACCATTTGTCTGACACAATCTGTTCTCTTGAAATTCACCACTTTATTGTGATTGTGAATTCTCCATCTTCCCTACCACCTCTGCCACCAGTCTCCTTTCCTCTCTTATTTTCTCACCAGTTACTTCCTAACATGCCTCTTCCATCTCATTCTTGTGCTGGCAACACTCCACTTCTGCTCATTGAACTAAAGTAAAGGATTTGGATGCTCATTACTATTCAATTTCATCATGTTAGTATTAGCCCCCATTTTTATTCTTAATAGCACCTCATTATAAAGGCCTTTTTAAACATCAATTTTGTCATCTAAATAGCTAATTCTTGTAGCTTTATATCATCTGTAAATTTAATAAGCATTTATTCCTTGTGTCTTTGAAAAAATACTTTGTAAATATTAAATCTCTACATGAATATGAATCATTATATGTTATAAAGGGCTAGAACTGAGCAAATGCACTTGGATAATGGAGCACGTGAGACTAATTGCCAATTGGAAGGTTCCCTATTAACTTGTTTGAAGGTTGACCCTCCCCAGCTATTCTGTGCTGACTTGATTGGTGGGACAAAGAGGGGGAAGTGACACATGTGGGAGGAGGAGGAGGAGGAAGAGGAAATTGAGACGCTCACGCTCAATCTCTCCTGGCGTTTGAGGGAGGAAGGTGTGTGTGAGATTGTTAGACCTAATCCCCTGACCTTGACCATAAAAGATCAAGAATAAAGAAGTTTAGTGATCCTGACTCCAGCTGATTTCTGGGAAGACAGAGTTCCAGCAATATGTAAATGTGAACTAATATACATCCAAGTCATTGAAAAAATGTTAAACATAAGATCAAAGACAGATCTCAGGGACATACCACTGGAGACTATTCTCCAGATTGACAACACTGTGTTAAACAATACCCTTTGGATCTAATCTGTCAGCCATTGCTAAACCCATCTAACTGCCAACATCAAGCAAATCTTGTTCCATCCTGTCCACAAGTATTTCATGAGAGACATTATCAATTTCCTTGCTGAAATCCAGGAAATTATATCAAACTTACCTGTCTATAACCTGAAGACTTTGTCTTCTCCTTTTGCAAATTAGAAAAAAGCATTAGCTCTCTGCAGTCCAGTTACACCCATCCATTTGCCACAATTCCCTCAAAGAATCCTGATAGTCATTCATCAGTCATACACCTAAATCATTTCAATAACTTCAGATCTAGTTTTTGCCATAGATAGATTAGTAGATAAAAGATGGATATGTTATATATGTATACATTGTTATATGTATAAATTCATGTAAATATACATATATAAATGTCTATATGGCTAATATAAATGTAGCATTTTAAGGTTTACTAAGCACTTAACAAATATTATCTCAATTTATTATTACAAAAACCCTGGGAGATAAGGTACTATTATTATCCCTATTTTATAGCTGAAGAAGCTAAGGCTTGTCAGGATGACACAGCTAGTAAATATATATAAGGCTTAATTTGTATTCCAGTCTGCCTGACTCTAGGTCCAGCATTCTATCCACTTAGCCACCTTACTGCCTATAGAGACCTAAAGTGTTGCCTCCTTATTGAGAGATTAAATAACTTGCCTAAGGGTTATTTGTGTTAGAGTCATGACTTGAACCCCCATCTCTCCCACAGTCTATAGTAATCATGCAATACTGCTCTCAGAACTACAAAATTCTATCTTGATAACATCTCCCCAATACTACCTCACCATTTCTTCTTACTCTCTCACTACCCTGGTACAGGCCCTTATCAGCTCATTCCTATACATTTCATTCACAGACTTTACAATCCTACCAAATGGTCCAGATTGTATTTCCTCCCATAGGACCCTCCAACTACCTCTTCCTACCTTCACACAGACTATCTTTAATGCCCAAAGGAAACACTGTTCTCACTTCTGCCTTCTAGGATATCAAGTTGCCTTCACAGCTCAATTTAGTCATCACCTTCAATGTGAAACCTTTTCTACTCCCCCCTCCCACACACACATATAACACACATACACACAGAACTGCTAATGTCACCCTTTTCACAATTATTTTGTAATATTTGATATATATTTATGCGTATATGTTATTTTCTCTGATAAAATGTAAATTATTTGAGGACAAGGACTTCTGCATTTTGTTTTTGTATTTAATATCCTGCCTGGAATATAGTTGTAGGTCCTTAATACACACTTGATTGACTGATACCAGTATATATCCCTTTTTCTGTCTTTCCATTTTTCTAATTCTAACAACAAAATGGTAATTGACATTTATATAGTACAGTAAGGTTCACAAAGTATTTTCTATGCATTATGTCATGTGATCCTTACAACAATCTGGGAAAGTATTATTTTTATTTTCATTGTATAGATAAAAAATCTGAAGTTCAGTGAAGTTGTGTCTTATTCAGAGTCATGCAGTTAGTAAATGTCTAAGGTAAGATTTGAACTCAAGTCTTGCTGTCTCCAAGTGCAGTGCTTTGTCATTTATACCACATTGCCTCACAACATGGGTAGCTCATCAATTTTTCTAATCATAAATTTATTTAGGGAGATCCCTCATGCCACTTCTTTGTGAGGCTCTTTATCAAAAATATATGGCATCCTACTTATAGCAACCATGAATCTTCTCTCTCTTTTATTTTCCCACTGATTCAATTGATTTTGCTTCAAAAAGCATAATGGTCCAAGATTCTCAATCATATAGCTTTACCATAGAGAGCTTTGTGCCAGAGAAAAGCTCAACATAATTGAAAGCATTGCACAATTTCTCAGCTACTATCTACCTCCCACTCTTTCTTCTGTTCAATTTTGGGGCAATATATGTCCATCTGAAGTGTCTATCTTGGATAGATGTGCTAATTCAAGCAAGAACACACAAGCTATAGGAAATCATTTTTTCACTTATAGAAACTGTGTTGGAAATGCATTATGGGAGAGAGGACTCAGAAGAAAATAGTGAAAATTTTAAAACCACTCTGATTTCAAAGAGAAACAATGGTCACAAATAATCAGAGGGTCACAAGCCTATAGAGTTCTTGGAAGAACTTTAAAAGCACATTAAAATAAAATAAGAGAGACTGAGGAAAATTTAGCAATTCAAGAAAATCAAGAAAATAATAAAAAGGTCAATCAACTGGGAAAATAAATCCAAGAAATTAAGGAGGAAAATCATTTCCTGAAAACTGAATTAAACAAGGGTAAGCTATGACATGATAAAACATCAAAAAAAAGAAAGAAAGAAAGAAAGAAAGAAAGAAAGAAAGAAAGAAAGAAAGAAAGAAAGAAAGAAAGAAAGAAAGAAAGAAAGAAAGAAAGAAAGAAAGAAAGAAAGAAAGAAAGAAAGAAAGAAAGAAAGAAAGAAAGAAAGAAAGAAAAGAAAGAAAGAAAATCAAAAGAATGAAAAAATAGAAGAGAATGTGAAACATATTGTTAGAAAAATAACTAACATGAAGAAAAGATCAAGGAGATCTTGATAACATAAGAATTGTTAGATTACATGAAAGTTATAATTTTTTAAAAGTCTTGATGCAATAGTACAAGAAATTGTTATAGAAAAATTATCCTTAAGTTTTGGAATGAAAGGATAAAGTAGAAAGAGAAAAAATCCACCAATTGCCACCTGAAAGAGATCCCAGAATGAAAACTTACAGGAATATTATAACCAAGTTTCAAAGCTCCTAGGATAAGAGAAAATACTACAAGCAACAAGGGGGAAAATTTTAAATATTGAAGAGCTACTGTATGGGCTATAAAAAACTGGAGGACTTGGAACATTATATTTTGAAAGGCAAAGGAATTGGGGTTGTAAGTAAAAATAACTTACCCAGCAGAGATAATAATAATCCTGAAAGAGAAAATAAAAATGAACATTTAATGAACTGAAATTCATTCAGGTATTTGTGACAAAAAGACCAGAACTGAAGGGAAAATCCAATATTTAAGACCCAGGAGAAACATGAGGTAAACACTGAATACCAATTATAAAAGAACTTAATAGGTAAAACTTTACTTCTATGTGAAAATGTTTTCATGGGGCAGCTAGTTGGTGCTGTGGATAGAGTACTAGTCCTGAAGTCAGGAGGACCTGAGTTCAAATATGGCCTCAGACATTTAACACTTCCTATGTTGTGACCCTAGGCAAGTCACTTAAGCCCAATTGACTCAGCAAAAAAAATAAATAAATAAAATGTTATCAGTGCTCTTAAATAGTCATCATTACTTAAGAAGTTTGAAAGGGTTGGGTTGAGCTGAATATGATAGATTAATTTTTTAAAATAAAACAAATAAATGAAAGAAAGAATAATACAGAAGAAGCAGATGGTGATGGAGGGGCAGTAGTGATAGAACTTTATTCTCATTGAAACTATGTTAAAGAGGGAACAACATGTACTTCTAGAAGAGTAGAAACATCTTTTAAATTTATAAAGAAATAAAAAGGTGAGGGGATAGGATAAGACAGAGTTTTAGAAGAATATGTATATTAAGAATTACGAGGGTATATGGAGAGGATAAGAGAGGGATTATTTAAAAGAGTGAGATTTAGGGAGGTAGTGGTTATAAGTAAATTAGATATGTAAGGAGGGGTAGTAAAAAAAAGAGAAGCTGAGATGGATAATAGTGAGGAAAAATAAGATAGAGGGAAATACACAAATAGTAATTTTAACTTTGAATGTTAATGGGATGAACTCACCCATAAAACAGAAATGGATAGCAGAATGGATTAAAAATCAGAATCCAACAACAGGTTGTTTACAAGAAACAAAGTTTAAAATAAGAGAGACACAGAGTTAAAAACAAAGGTCTGAAGTAGAATTTATTATGCTTCAGCTGGGGCAGCTAGGTGGTGCCGTGGATAGAGCACCAGCCCTGAATTCAGGAGGACCTGAGTTCAAATCTGGAGTTCAAATCTAATCTCAGATACTTAACACTTCCTAGCTGTGTGACCCTAGGCAAGTCACTTAACCCCCGCCTCAGGGAAAAATATATATTCTTGATATATAAATCTCTAATTTCTATAAATATGTTATTTTAATTTTTGGCTTAGATATGAGATTTTATAATTTAGGGGACTTAAAATTTAGAAATGTCAGCTCTTTGAGGGCAGGCTGTTTTTCAGTCAGGCTTTGTTTCCCTAGCATTTAGTACAGCTCTTTGAACATAGTAGGTAATTAATGTCTGTCAAATTGGAACCTTCCTTCACAGATATATATTAGCAGCTCACTTATAACATATAGTCTGAGAGTTGCCTAGAGCACTGAGAGGTTAAATAATTTAAGTCACATGATTCTTATAAGTTAGAAGTGGGTTTTCTTAATTCCAAGTCAAGTTTTTTAATGCTCTAGTCTACATTGCCTCTGAAAAGAGAGTTTAAAGATGAGAAAGCAAACATGTTGGTAGTTATCAATGAATGAATGGAGCACCCACATTGTGTAAAACACTGTGCTAAGCACTGCAGATGCAAATAGAAAAATAAGGCAGTCTCTGCTCTCAAGTAGTTCACATTCTAATGAGTAAGACAATACATATGGAAGGTTTCAGCTGCAAATAGAAAAAATACATGGTCCTTAAGGTGTTGTGTCAAAACAAATAATAATGCCTCTTCTTTATAGTTATTTTCACTGATAAAATAATATTCTGATGTTGACTCATTTGATATTGTCAAGGACTTTGTTGACAGAATTTTCTTTGGAGGATCTTCAAAATATGTAGCTGTTAACATCAACAGGAACTGCTACCATGCTGCATCCCCACAAAAATTGCTTCCCAGGATGATGGTTGCATCATTTAAAGTGGTCATGATATAAACTCTTGTCTTGGCTATACTCATATAAATCATTTAAATTAGGCTGGGATCATTACTATTCTCAAGATTTTGGGTTCAGGGTCCTAGACTTCCTCCATCAGAGCCTAGGGGAGAAATGATCAAGATGTTAATAGCATTTATACTTGCCTCTCACATATTATCTCCTGTCTCTCTCTCAGGATGTCTTGCTGCTTGAGCTAGGTTGGTTTGCCTTCTGGATAGGTATAGTTGATTGGTATTTGGAGAAGATGTTTTTTTTAATCACTTTTTTTTGGATAGTAAATAAATTGTGCTTTGTTGAGAAGAGCTTCCCTTTTTTTGGATTCTTTTTCTCTCATATCTTATAAAATAGTTCCTTAATATTTCCATGATTTTGTCACATGCAGAACAGATTTCCTTGGTATTAACAAGATACAATCCAGGCACTCCAATTTCATATACTTAATATACAGTACACCATGTCCAATGGGGTCCAAATGTAGGATTTATTTCACAGAATCTCAGATTCATAAAGGATAGAATAGCTTGTTCTGAAACGGAATCCCTTCCACAATGGCCCAGATCATCTGATCTTTGTCTGAACACTTCCAGTGACAGAAATCTTACTTTTTGAGGCAGCATATTACACATTAGGTCAGCTCTAGCTGTTAGGAAATTTTTATTTTTCTTATATGGAGGCAAAATATCATTTTCTACACTTCTACTTGTTGCATTTAATTGATCTTTCCTAAGGCCAGACAAGATAAGTCCCTATTCCATATAAGAATCCTTCATAGAACTCTGAGTGAGAAGGAACTTAATTAGGAATCAAGTCTACCCTATATCTGAAAAAAGAATCCCTTCTCTAGCTACTCTATTGTGGCCATACAGCTTTTCCCAGAAGATTTCCAGTGATTATATGAAAAGAGTAACTAAATTAGAAACATATGCTGTGGAAATACTCTCAGGGAGATGAAAGATAGGAAAAAAGGTCTCATATTCATAAAAATATTCATAGCAACATGTTTTATGATAGCAAGAAATTGGAAATGAAGTGAGTTCTCATCAACTAGGGAATGGCTAAACAAATTGTGGGCTGCAAAAGTAGTGGAATGTCATTCCACCACATAAAATGACAAATATAAAGATTTCAGAGACACTTGAGACATAATATGAATATAGCCAAGACAAGAGTTTATACCATGACTACTTTAAAATGTAGGAAAACACCGATGAAAGCATATTTTTAAAAACCTGTTCAATTCAATATCAAATCTTAATTTCAAAAAACCACCTTAAGAAAAATGGTTTCCAAAAATGTTTAAAGCAGCCTTTTCTGTAGTGGCAAAGAACTAGAAACTTAGTGGATGTCCATCAGTTGGGAAGTGATTGAATAAGATATGGTATATGAATGCAATGGAATATTATTGTGCTATAAGAAATGATGAGCAGACTGAGTTCAGAAAAGTCTGTAAAGACTTACATGAATTGATGTTAAGAAAAGTGAGTAGAACCAAGAGAATAGTGTTCATACTAACAAGGTTTTGTGATGATCAACTGTGATGGACTTTGCTCTTTTCAGCAATACAGTGATTCAACACAATTCCAATAGACTTGGGATAGAAAATGCCAACCACATTCAGAAAGAGTTTTATGAAGATTGAATGTGGATCAAGGCATTGTATTTTTCACATTTTTTGTTGTTGTTTATTTGCTTGTTTTTTTCTCATCTAGGGATGTAAACAGTTTAACCTTTAAATTATATATTTTTCTTATGTTTACCTTTCTATGCTTCTCTTGAGTCCTACATTTGTAGATTAAATTTTCTGTTTAGTTCTAACTTTTTTTTTTTTAATAAAAATGATTGAAACCCTCTTACTTCATTGAAGATCCATCTTGTCCCTTGAAAGATGATGCTGATTCTTGCTGGGTAGTTAATTCTTAGTTGTAACTCTAAATCCTTTGCCTTCCAGAATATGATATCCCAGGCTCTCTGATCCTTTATTGTGGAAACTGCCAGAGACTGATTAGTCTTAACTGTTTTTCCTTGATATTTGAATTGTTTTTATCTGGCAGTTTGCAGATTGAGATTGAGTTCTAGAGTTTTGCAACAATATTCCTTGAAGTTTTCCTTGTGGGATCTCTTTCTGAAGGTGGTCAATGGATTCTTTCAATGGTTATTTCCCCCTCGGTTTCCAGAATATCAGGGCACTTTTTCCTTAATGATCCAGTCTCTTTTTTTAGTCATGGCCTTCAGGTAGACCATTAATTTTATTTTATTTTATTTTATTTTTTTGAGGCTGGGGTTAAGTGACTTGCCCAGGGTCACACAGCTAGGAAGTGTTAAGTGTCCGAGACCAGATTTGAACTCTGGACCTCTTGAATTCAGGGCTGGTGCTCTATCCACTGCACCACCTAGCTGCCCCCAGACCATTAATTTTAAATGATCTTTTCTGAATCTGTTTTCTAAGTCAGCTATTTTTCCAATGGAGTATTTCACATTTTCTTCCAATTTTTACATTCTTTTTAGTTTGTTTCACCAATTCTTCCTGTCTTGTAGAGTCATTAGCTTCCATTTGCCCTATGCTTTTAATGTGTGATTTTCTTTAATAAACTTTTATATTTCATTTTCCATTTGGTAATTCTACTTTTGAAGGTGATATTTTCTTCAGGGGACTTTTTTTTTTCCAATTGTATTTTTAAGGAATTTTCTTTACTCAATTTTTTTTTCTTTCCTTTCTAAGCTGTTGACTCTTTCTTGTATACCTTTCATTTCTTTTCTCATTTATTCTTCTACCTCTCTTATTTGCCTTTTAAATCTTTAATGAACACTTCCAAAAAGACTTTTTGGGTTTTGGATCAATTCATATCACTCTTTGAGATTTTCTCTGTGCACATTTTGTTCTCATCTGAGTTGGTGTTTTGATCTTCCCTGTCACCATAGTAGCTTTCTATGGTCAAGATTCTTTTATATTTCTTCCTCGTTTTCTTTTCCTTTTATGATTGAGCTATGCTTCTGAGGTAAAGAAGGTTGTCCCAAGCTTCCTGTGCAGTTCTGAGCCTTGGCTTTGAACACAGAGGCCCTTTGTGTTTGTAAGGGGTTGCTTATAGAATTATCTTGTAGCCTTTCACCAAACAGGTTGGTCTCAACTTTGTCAATATAGCACACAAAAATAAACATAATACTCCAAATGCTTTCTGAGCAGAACAATGAGATAGGATTTTTTGCCTCTTTGCCTTAGCTATAATGCCTTTCTGAATCCAACCATTCTGGAGAGCAATGTGGAATTATGCCCGAAAAGTTATCAAAATGTGCATACCCTTTGACCCAGTCATACTACTACTGGGCTTATACCCCAAGGAACTACTAAAGAAGGGAAAGGGACCTGTATGTGCCAAAATGTTTGTGGCAGCCCTTTTCATAGTGGCTAGAAGCTGGAAGATGAATGGATGTCCATCAATTGGAGAATGGTTGGGTAAACTATGGTATATGAATGTTATGGAATATTATTGTTCTATAAGAAATGACCAACAGGAGAAATACAGAGAGGCTTGGAGAGACTTACATCAACTGATGCTGAGTGAAACGAGCAGAACCAGAAGATCATTATACACTTCAACAATGATACTGTACGAGGATGTATGCTGATGGAAGTGGATTTCTTCAACATAGAGAAGAGCTAATCCAATTCCAATTGATTAATGATGGACAGAATCAGCTACATCCAGAAAAGGAACACTGGGAAATGAGTGTAAACTGTTATTTTTACCTTCTGAATCCAATTCTTCCTGTGCAACAAAAAATTCGGTTCTACACACATATATTGTATCTAGAATATACTGTAATATATTTAACATATATAAGACTGATTGCCATCTGGGGGAGGGGGTTGGGAGAGGAAGGGAAAAAATCTGAATAGAAGTAAGTGCAAGGGATAATGTTGTAAAAAATTACCCATGCATATGTACTGTCAAAAAAAAGTTATAATTATAAAATAAAATTTAAATTTAAAAAAAAAGATATAATGCCTTTCTTAATGCAGCCCAAGATTCTATTAATTTTCTTGACACATGTGGCCTTACAGAATTTGTAGTCTTATAGAATTCTCAGATCAATTTCAAACAAACTGCTAACACACCATGTCTCCACAACTTTGTACTATGAAATAAAGACTTTCCTTCTATCACTCTTATATTTAATCTAAATAAATTCAATATTTTGAACTGTTGAGCTTTTTAGGCATTGTCTCTATTATCCAATATTTTAGCTATCTACTTCATTTGGGCACTATATTATATATTTATATGTTACATTGTATATTTAATAAATAAAAAAAATTTAATAAGTATTACATGGGTACCTTACACATGTCATGGATAAAAATGTTTAATATCAGGGGGCAGCTAGGTGGCGCAGTGGATAGAGCACCAGCCCTGAATTCAGGAGGACCCTAGTTCAAATCTGGTCTCAGACACTTAACACTTCCTAGCTGTGTGACCCTGGGCAAGTCACTTAACCCAACTACCTCAGAAAAAGGAAGAAAAAAAAGAATATCATTAGAAATTGGGAACTGAGTGAAATGCTTTCCTAAAATCTGGTTAAATGTATGTGTGCATGCATTATATAAAAATATATACACAAATGTGAATGCACATATAATATATGTATATATGTCTATATATACACATTGTATATGTGGATGTGATAGAAAGAGATACAGAGAAAGACAGACAGACACAAAGAAAGATAGAGATAGAGATTGTGAGAGAGACAGAAAGATAAAGATACAGAGAAAGAAAGAAAGAGACACAGACAGAGCATTCTCTTGACCTTCTAGATTAATAACACTTTCCAAAAATAAATAATTAAAGTATGACCTTATTTATGTATGTCTGGTATAACCTCTTCTTGATGAAGCCAAAATGACTCTTTATTATCACTGCTTCATTTTTTAGTTATTCCCAACAATTTCCTTTCATAATATGATCTGGAATATACCCAGAAGCAAAATAAGATGAATGGCTTATAGTTTTCAAATTCTAATATCTTCCCTTAAAAAAAAAATGCTTGCCCTTCTCCTGTGATTTCTTTCCCATTTCCTACAATATGTCAAGGATCAAAGTGACCCAGAAAAAAATTATGCCAAATCTTTTACTAACAAAAGATGTAGTTGACCTGGGGCTAGTGGTTTGAACTCCTCAATTGTAACTAGGTACTTTACTGACCTTGGGTTTCAACTCCCTGTTACCTGTTTTTGCTCTTTTTCAGTTCAAAGATTATTCCAAAGATTATTTTCTCTGTGACAGAGAAAATAGAAGTAAAATGTGTTTTGAGGAGCTCTGCCTTCTGTTATTAACCATGAACCTCCCTCTACCTCTACAGTGGCTCTATTTCTCTTCCTTTTTTTTTTTTTTTTTTTTTTAGCTGAAAGTCTTCTTAATCATATTAATCAGTTTCCAAACAAACCAGCAAGTGTCTCTACAGAGTGGAGAACTTGACTGAAAAATATTTTTTCTGCTCTCAATTGAAAGGATAAAAGTGTCAATCTTCCCAGACCAGCCTATACCTGTCTCCTCCTACTGGGTTGTTTCAGGAATGAATTAACGTTTTTCATTTTCCTAGCCACTTTGAGTATCTATCTTCTTCCTTTTCTGGTCTTCCACTTTCTTCAAATTAACTTTAAAAGGAAAGACAGACACACAATCATTGTTCCCTTGATTTCTCCTATGTCATCTACATTGAATCATACAAGTCTTTCCAAGTGAGACCAGCTCAAGAGCCTCATTGAGCAGAAAGTATGACACAGGTCAGGCAGAAACTTCAACTAATGAAGTTCCTTTATTGATCTGAGTCAGGATTTATATACTCTTTATGTTAGTGTCGCAATAATACCAGGTATCTCTAAATTACATAATGTATATTCCATTGTTACATTGTAGCTTGGCATTAATATTTAACAGTAACTAGCAATAACAATCTATGTACCACAACATGATCATAAATTGTCTAGTTTGTGATGCTTTGTTCTTGTTCCGTGCATTCATCACCAAGGTTATATTGAATTTGCATAAAACATGTTTTCCTGATGCTTATATGTTCACATAAGTAACTTCCAGATTTATTACATCTTTGTACTAGAAGCACTTGTTTTACCTAATAGGGCAACACGTCCTATTCTCAACCCTGTTTGCAGAAGAGTGGTGAGCCTGCTGCACATCAATCCACAGCTACATAGAAAGTATGTTAACCTTTACATAGTTTTTTAGAATATTTATTTCTTGCTAATTTTCTATACCCAAATTTCTCTAAATTCTTTATATTTGTCATTTCATAGGGTATAAGTACTTAGTCAACACCAGTTTATGATTAAAAACTCATTTGTAAAGCATTGTGGAAATCAAGATATAAATATGAATATGGATAGAGATACTTTTTGTCAATATTCCTCAACAACCCTGACTCATTTGGGACATTATTTCTTTGAAACAATCAATGATAATGATGATGATGGTGATGATGATGATGATAATGATGATGATGATGAAACATTAACAAATATGTAATATTTCCAAATCACTGTTCTTATGCTACTTTCATCTTTAAATGCTTTTGGTATGATGTCATTCAGTTGAGTCTCACATTAAATTTTCTATAGACTTCGTTTTGCTTCGGCAGCTATTTGCTGTTTAAAGAGGTAATATTTTTCATAATCTTCCACTATCTTATCTCCAGTGTTTTACAAATTTTTTTTAATCATAAACTGGTGTCAACCTTAATATATTGTACCATGTGAAATGACAAATATAAAGAACTTATAGAAACACAAGAAGACTTGTATGAATTGATGCAGATGAAATAAGACAATCTACACAATGACGACATTAATATAAATGAATAGCTGCCTCATTAAGTAATGGCCATTTCCCTCCTTTAGAATGAGAAAAATTATTATTTTCTCTTAATAACTAAATTTTAAATTGGATTGAGATTTCTTCTTCCTAGTTCCTCATTCAAGGACCAACCTTGCAGGTTATTCAGTCAGTCTCTGAGAGACAATGCTGATAAATAAGATTACTCATATCCCCTGCATATATATTCTACAGCCTTGGGTGAGACCCCACTGAATTAGAAAGCCTTAAAAACAGAATTTTTTTTTTAGATTTTAAGAAAGGATGTATTGGAAGATGTAGCAAAAATAATTATTTTTTGTTTTGTTTTGTTTCATTTCTTAATTTCTTAAAAACAGAATTCAATTTAGGTGAATTCTTGCCCTTAGAAAGTAAGTCTGTGCCCTTGTAGCACCCCCATTGTGTGTGTTTTAAAGTAACCCAATTTATAAGGAAGAAAATCAACTAGAATGGTCTCTCTAGTGTTGGATTCCTTTCTTCAAATTGCTGGAGGCAGCTGAATTCATCATCAAGTCACATTCTCAGCAGGCAGAGACAAAGACTTTTAGACCACATCTCCATCCCCCTCCTTAATTGTTCACTAATCAGAGTTAGTTTTCACCTATAAGAGTGCTTCTTTTTCCAAAGGTATTTAAGTTTTCAGTGATCTCCTTGGTTTTGTCTTTGGTTACTTAAAGAGACCACTAACTATCAATTTACTGAATTTGTTTATTAATATTTATTAATTGATTGTTAATTTCCCAAAAATTCTGTCTCTCGGGCTTTTCATTCATCTCAGAAAAGGAGATAAAGTGTTTTCTGGTTAATTTTTCAACATTCTCTTGGTCACTTTATTGGGACAACTATTTCATATCTATTAAACTTTTATAAGAAATTATTACAGAACAATACCACAAATCACAAAAAGTTTCTTCAAATGATATAGTAATTTTAAAATATTTTTTTTATTTTGCATATTTAAAAATTATCTCAATTAGCATTTATCAGCCACCAAAGAAATTTCTGCATTCTTAGGGTCAGCTTGTGAATACTCATTTAGTAGTACCTTATCATAAGCCAATATAAAATATATCTCTTCTTACTTAACATCAGTTGGTGAAAAACAAAAATATAAAATATTTCATAATACTTTTTAATGTTCAAATATGATTGTTACCTTAAGAAAACAAAATAAACAAAGTAAACTGTACAGAATCAAAGTATTTACAATATTTTACTAAAGATTTAGGGAAACTAGATGGCAAGTAGACAGAGCACCTGCCTAGAGGCAATTCAAATTAAGTCTCCAACAAGCTGTGTGACCCTGGTCAAATTACTTCACCCCATTTGTTCAGTTTTCTTATATGCAAAATAATCTGGAAAAGGAAATGGCAAATCGTTCTATTATGATTACTAAGAAAACTCCAAAGAGGGTCATGAGAGTAAGACATAATTTAAATAACTCAACAACTAAAGATTTATAGAATTTTCCAGAAAAGTCACACAAAATATTCATAAGCTTTTCTTGAAAGGAGAATTTGACAGCAGAAATACAAAAACATGATAGCCATAATATTTATTGTTCACATATTTGTTCAAACAAGCAAACTTGTCCATCTAAGATGTCTTCAGATTTAAACCTGGCTAGAAGATATATTCTAAAGAATAATTCATTAGCAGCTGTGGCTAATTTTTTTGGCATCACTGAAAAAAGGGGGAAAGAGTCTAAAACACCTGAAAAAAAAGACACATCTCTGAAGCTGACAACTTAAACCATTAAAGGAAAAATTAATAAAAGCAGAAAAGTTCACTAATTTTAAAAAGCTTCACAGCAATGTAGAAGAGATTTCTCCCATCTATTCCTACAATAAAACAAAGAATCAAGACAAGATAGAGATTTGCTAATATTCATTTACTCAGCAGAGGGCTAAATGTGATCCCAATTTTTATTTTATGTTTCTAAAATTGTGTCTATTAAATGCAAACAAAAAAAAGTCCTGGAAAAACTGAAATAATGCATCCTTAGCATTGAGATTTCAAATGTTTTTTATGGCATATAACCTAATCTATACTGTCTGCTTCTTTGGCTTCAGCTTTGTATAGGGGTGTGCTGGAGCCAGCTCATACCAGCTGACCAGTCAATTGTAAAAATTTCAGTGCAAGTATTTATACTTTAGAAAGAGAAATCAAGATTTGGTTTATTGTCTTCTTTGTCTAAACATAAGAAAGTTATGAAGAAATTGTTAATAGTGCATATTAAACTTTAAAATGTCATGCATATGTTTTTTGGAGAGCCATTTATTAAACATTTACCAACATACCCTTGTTTCTTGATCATCCACTGCTCTGCTAATGAATTTGGGAGTATTTAATAAAGCCTGGAATAAGGGCAGCACAGGATGGATCTGTTTTAGATTATTTATTTTTCTTTTTTTTTTTACATTACTACTTTGAAAGATCTTTTTTTATTATTATAGCTTTTTATTGACAGAACATATGCATGGGTAATTTTTCAACCTTGTTTCAACAGTTTCAATAGTTGGTAACAGTTAGAGTCTCCCCACATAAATGCATACTTCCCTCCCAGTCAGGCTTTAGTATAGAACTGGTATTCAATTCTCATGCCATTTGTCCAAAATCCAGGACCCAAGATGTTTTTCCATGTGCCAAACTGCTGGCCCAACTCTTGAGTGACAAGAATGTGTCCCATGAA
Source organism: Sminthopsis crassicaudata (assembly GCF_048593235.1). NCBI lineage: Eukaryota > Metazoa > Chordata > Mammalia > Dasyuromorphia > Dasyuridae > Sminthopsis > Sminthopsis crassicaudata. Next base: position 294,816,612 of record NC_133619.1, on the reverse strand, counting down.
GGCTTGTGAAGGGCCAACCTGATGATCCATTATGTAAAGACACAGCTGCAACCCTCCTGCAAATGAGGGTGAGCTATGACAGGATATCTCCTGCATGACCAGCATGTGTCACGTGATACTTCACCCCCCCTTGAGACAATCCTAGGCCATCATGGGTCCAATAGTTCATCTTTTGGCCTCTGTTGCCAGTCCTGAGTGTGTGTAACATGAGCCTATATATATATATATATATATATATATATATATATATATATATAAAGAGAGAGAGAGAGAGAGAGAGAGAGAGAAAGTATCTTGCTAGTGGTCTTGGGGGCACATCTTCTCCTTCTGTTGGACATCCATCTCTTCTTCCTTCTTTTCCTCTTCTGCTTTATGGGCAACTTTGAGATGCCTGGTGGGAATCCATTACTGAAGGTTTTTGTCCGTGGAGTTACAAACATATCCTGGCCCTCACATTAGAACTCTATTATAGAGTTCCCATCCTTCAGAACCCTTTTTCATTACCATGGTCTCATTCTTAGGGGGTCTTCTTAATATTATCTTTGATTCTCTGTCTATGTTCATCAGAGAGTATTTCATAGCTAGATATAAATCATTTGAATAAAATTTTAAGTAATTTATTGTGTACATTATTCATATATACATATATATATCTTTCTGAGTGACCTTACCTCCAACACCTGGGTTTTTTTTTTTTTGTTTGTTTTTTGATAAATCTCTTGAGGGTTTAATTATTCCTTTCTACAATGGCCTGTCCTGCAGGGTTGTAAGGAATCCCAAAAATATGATGTATGGAGAATTCCTGTAAGAATATTTTAATATTTTTGAGGTAAATAGTATAAGGGCTCTTTAAATGGGATGCGCCACAGCGCATCATTGAGGCCCGGAAGTAATTTCTGTGGATATTAGGACTGCCTTGTAGGTGGGATCCTGTCCATTCTGAGATAGCTTCATAATGGGTGACTTTCTCGCTGATTGGCTGTGTGTATGACCTCACAGGCCCTATGTAAGCCCACTGCAGGCAGCAATCGCTCTCTTTAACCTGGCGTTCAGGGTGGCCAAGCCAAGATGGATAGCCAAAAGAGGTAAGGATTTTGGTAGTGAACACGTGGGTCTTCTGACCAGGTGTTCACTAGGGAACCAACAAGTCAGGGCATCAGTTAGGGCATTATGTGAGTAGGTATAATAAAGGCTTTTAAGATTACATGTGGCTGTTCTTGAGTGCGCTACCGGTTATTAAGCTATAGATTCAAGAGATTGTGGCCAGAGATCTTTGAAGGCCTCAGAGGAGGCGAGCCGGGTAGAGTTCACATTGCAAAGGACAGTGGTCAAAGGTACTCTGGTGGGTCTAGGACAGACTAGTAATTGTAACTGCCAGGAGAGCACGTTACAAAATAGGGTCCATTATCAGTCTTAATGATATGTGGAATACCCACAGAGGCAAAACAGTGAAATAGGTGATTTATTACATGTGAAGCAGCTTCCCCTCATTGAGAGAATGAAAGTGCAAAGCCTGAAAAAGTGTAATTTGCCATATATCGTTTGGCCTATCACCTCTGGGGTTAGTCCCTAGCCCTACAGGTTTTTGAGAATATGGTACACAAGTTACACCTCTTTTTACTATGCTTTCTTCTTCTTTCTGGGACACCTCATACAATCTCCGAAGGGATCTGGCAGACAGATGTAAATGTTCATGAGCTTTTATTGCTTGTTCTAGAGAGCAGAGAAGAATACATTGTGTAAACAGAGCATCCACTATTTTATTCCTCTCAAATATGAAATCCAGCCCATCTGTATGAGAGCAGATGTGCATTATATAAAAAAGGGTGGACTTTCATTAAAATCACCTCTTGTACCTCCTGAAACAATGAGAAGACAGGTCCTGTTTGAGCCTTTATATGTGCTGTCTCTATTCTCTGGATCACCCCAACTGCACAGTGACTATCTGAACTGATATTGATGGGTTGGTCTATTTTTAATGCTGAAACGGAAGGACATCCATCTGGATCATGAGAAACATAATCTTGAAACTCTGTAGTTAGAAATTTGTTACTAGCTCTTTGCGCCCTAATGCAAATGATATTTTTACATTCCCAGATGTGCTGCCCTAAAAAACCTAAGACCTTGACAACTTGATAAATATAAAGAAATACTGTCTTATGGCCTGTCTGGGAATGGCACCCTTAGTGTAATAATGTTTGCCTCCTGTCTAGTATGACAAAATGAGAACTTTTATGTCTCTTTCTATAAATATGTGTCTCTGAAATCACTTGATACTGACTCCCCTGTTCTGGCGGGGTTTCAGTCATTAGCTAGCAATGAATGCTTTAAATTTTCATTATTTTTGGTTATCCTGTATTTTCTGTCCCATGGGCACTTCATTTGGAGGCCCCAGCGAGATAGCCTTTGGTTCTGTTCCACATCCAGTCCCTTTCCCTGGAAGGCAAAGGGGTTTGCTGTCTCTATAGGATGGCCACAGAGATGATGTTCTTTGGCCTCGGATCTCGGTAACCCACTTTTGCAGATTGGGAGAGCGAGACATAAATTTAACTCAATTGGCTTTAAATGTTCTGGGAACCAGTTGAATTTTGGGTGTACTTGGGGATAGTAGTGGTTACTACACAGTATCAGAGCCCCCTATTGGCCTCCACAGGATGCCATTGGAGTTCCCTGATTGGGTTGTCCATCTTTTGTGTTCCAGAATTATTTATCTACTGTCTCTTTGTGTTTAAGTGTACTTGTGTCTATCTGGTTCTGTGTGCAATGGCACAACTCTGGATCTGAGTGCCTTTTTGCACTCTGTGATTCTCTGGGCATTCTCTGTGAAGGCAGAGAAATGCACCAAACAGGGGCTTGGAAGCCTAAAAAGCTCCATTTGGATTCTGGGAGGGAAGACTCAAGCTGCAACAATTTTGCTCAGGGCTATTCTAAGGTTTCTGAATAACCCCTAGTCTGTATATGTTAAATGTTTTGTTTAATGTTGTAATTGTGTCCCCTATGTCGGTGATTTTTGTTCTGTGTTTGTGGCTTATCTGTCTATTGTGTTGATTTAAAGGGCTCTGTTAAGTTTTAAGAACAATGGTTAAGAAATTTGACAATTGGTTATTTCAATGTTGCAACTGTGCTTAGTATAAAAATTTGCTTGTGATTTTAAACTTTTTAACCTGTTGTACTAATTTGTAAGTAAAAGAACAGAACAGCTTGACTATTTTAAACTGGTGGGGAAGTTTTTCCCTGAAAAGCAGGTTTTCAAAGCCTACCAGAGAGGAGCAATGGCAATAAAATCTTATCTGCTTGACGCTGCCTGGGGAAAAGAAGTTTATACTAGTTGCCTTGAAACACTTAGGCAGAAGGAAGAAAAACTTTAAAAAACAAACCAAAAAAAAAAAAAAAAACTATTTCATTTGCTTCTGAAACATTGGGTAATTTGTTAACATTATAAATCATGTTTTGCTGGACATGTGGATTTTATGAAGTTATTTAGCTATTCACAGTATTGTGAATCTTAAACCTTCTGAAGGGAAAAGGAAAGAAAAGTGACAGTGATTTATGAAAGATTGATTTGTAGGAGCAGTTGTAGGTTTGAAGAGTTTTAGGGGTAAGGGGGAGAGAGAAATAGGAGAGAATTTTTTGTCTTCAAAGGTAAAGATTCAACTCACTCCCCCACTGCTTCTACTACTTTATCAATGGAGCATCTAGTTACAAGGATATGGGCAACCAAGTCTCTCCAAACCTCAAGATGCTCCTGGCCCAGCTGATGGCCATGGCTGGTGGCACCCTTCAGAAGGACGTGTGATTCTTCCAAAAGCCTTGTGCTATCCTTGTTTCAAAAATGCATTCTCTGATCCATCTAGGGGGGACTTGCTTATATGATCTGCTTTCCTGTTTCTTTTTCTTGCCTGGAATGGAATCCCTCATGGAGACTGCTGCCTGCCAATGCGAACCCTGCCCATCCCCTCACTCTGCCTCCTCCTCTGTGCCCCAGAGAACTCACACCTGGGGAACACTGGGAAGTTGATTTCACAACTTCATGGACATGGAAACCTGGGTTCAAGGGCATTGTTTTCTTTTACTTTTTGTTGACACCTTCTCAGGTTGGCCTGAAGCCTTTTCTATAAAATCTGAATCTGCTTTGATCATGGCCAAGAAACTTGTGACTGAAATTATCCCCCGGTTCACACTCCCTTTCTCCCCCAGGTCTGACAATGGTCCAGCTTTTGTTTCTAATGTTCAGTCCCTGGCAGAGGCCCTTGGGTCCAGTAGTGCCTGCACTATGCCATGGACCACAGGTAGAAGGCATAAACAGTATCAGGGAGAAGGCATAAACAGGACAATTAAGGAGCACATTTCTGGGCTCTGGTTGGGAACTGGTGAGACCTAGGTAGGATCCTATTTGGTGCTCCATCCCCATTCTTCCCTGCATGGGACTGGATGGCTCTTATGACGTTACTAATGATTCCCTTTTCAAGTCCCTACAGGTTCTCCAGGACATCCAGGCAGCTGTCATCACAGACTCTCTATCCCACCTCTGCTTGGCCTCCCCCACTACAGCCTGCAGGACCTGACTCAGGAAGACGGTGTTTTCATATCTTATCCCTTTTTATGGTCTGATCCTCCCTCTTGCTTCCCCCACCCTTTTGGGGAAGCCCAGCTGCTATTCCCCCCATAGATATGTGTGGAACCTAATGAGAACTATTGGGGAGAGGTGGAAGCCTTAAATGAGACTATAGGCAGCCATGGTTCTACCTGGATCTATGCCAGCTCTTGGGAAGCTCTTGGAATTTCCCCCCTCCCACCAACATTGTTTTGTAACACTCATAAAAAACAGTCCCTCCAGGTTGAAGGAGGGGAGTATGGGAACACGGCCTTCCCCTCATATGGATGTAGATCCTTGAGCATGTAGAAAGGATTGGGGAAAACTCAGTACTTTATGTGCCCAGCAGATGGACCATCTCATGGCCGGGAGATGGGCCAGTACCATTGAAGCCTTTTCCTGGGGTTCAGCACACCTCAGTCATGCCCTCCTCTGGCTCCTCAAGATCCTCTCCCCCTCTTCTCTCAACACCATAGCCATTGACAGCCCCACCTTGTTTACTTTTGTCATGGGGGCTATCATCTTCCCAAGTGGCCCAAGGTTTTCAGATGCTGCAGGCCAGGGGCCGGGTCTTTCCCTCCTAACTCCCCCCTAAACATATATTTTGTGAGACCATAGCAGAGTGGCGGACTCCTACATTAAGGTGCATAGATTAACACCACCACAACAATGTCAGAAGGAAGGCACCTGCAATCCCACTGCTCACAATGAAAGCATGGTATAATGAGGCCTGGGAATTGGGAAGCACCTGGGATACCAGATTTTATGTGGCAGGAAGAGATTTGGGAGCCCTGTTCACAAACCAAAGGACCCAGGGAAAACATCTCCATAGGCCCTGATATACCTCCTGAATCTCCACTCCCCAGAGGATAGATGTCTCCCTATAAGACCTTTATGTCAGCCCTTGATGGGATACACCCGCTGATAAACCTGACTAGCCCCACCCTTGCCACAAGCTGTTGGCTTTGCCTGGACCAGCCCCTCCCCCCCTACTGTGTGGGCATAGCGCCACCTGGGGGACAGAGGCTCACTCCATCCTGAATCTTTCACTCTCAGTCCAGAACCTGCCCCCAGAGTGCACTGCCCACATTCCCAGGTTAACTTTGGGAGGGGTGCAGGCTGAGGCACCGTGCATCAAATCGGAGGGCTATGATCTGGAACGCTCCCCGTACAAAAAGCACTGTGTAGTGGTTACTGAGGTTCCCCTACACAAGAATACTGTAAACTCCCTAATACGGGCTCAACAAGGTCCTATTTTTGCATGTACAAGGACTAACTCCTTGTATCAGTGAATTTTCTTTGGCCTTGGAAGATTCCCCCAAGCTTCGCTTGCTTGTGTACATGTTCCCTCAGGTCTCTCTGTATTCTGAAGGGGCCGAAGGACATTTTGATCCGTTAGATAGGGCAAGGAGGGCTGCTCCTATTCTCTTTCCCTTCTAGTGGGACTAGGAATAGCAGGCTCCACAGTTGTGGGGATTGCTGCCCTGATCCATGGTGACAGTCAGCTGTTAGTCCCGAGTTCCCAGGTGGACCAGTATTTAAAGGACCTGGAAAATCACATATCCTTCTTGGAGAATTCCCTAAACACTTTGGCAGAAGTGGTCCTACAGAATTGTCAGGGCCTAGATTTACTCTTAAGCAAAGAGGGGTATGTATGGCCCTTAGGGAAGCTTGCTATTTCCATGGTAACAACTCAGGGGTAATAAGAAAGTCCCTCTCTGCAGTTAGAAAGCAGATTGAGGAACAAGAGACATCTTAATGCCAGTCATGTCTTGGAACCAGTCACTTTTCAATTGGTCCTCCTGGATGACCTCCCTTATAAACTCCCTAATAGGCCCCTTACTCTATTTCTTCTGGCTCTACTAATTGCCCCTTGTTTGGTTAACTGTTTGACCACATAACTTCAAGAAGAGGACCCAGGCAGTTAAGCTGTTTGTCGCCAGAACCACTTACTCTCCCCTGGCCTCTGATGAGTCCAGTCTCTAAACAGTCACAAGAAAAGGAGGGAGTGAAGTGGAAGGACACCCCACTGTACCATGAGAAATATAATCTGGAAACTCTGTAGTTAGAAGTTTGTTTCTAGCTCTTCATGCCCTAATGCAGATGGTATTTTTACACTCCAAGATATACTGCCCTAAAAAACCTAAGATCTAGACAATTTAATAAACATAAAGAAATACTGTCTTATTACCTGTCTGGGAATGGCACCCTTAGTGTGATAACCTTTACCTCCTATCTAGGATGAAATTCCTTTAGTATGACAAATGTATTACGGAGTTTTTATGTCTATAAATATGTGTCTCTGAAATTGCTTGATACTGACTCCCCTGTTCTAGTGGGGTTCAGTCACTACCTAGAATAAACACTCAATTTTACATTATTTTGGTTGCCCTGTATTTTCTCTCAATGTTTGTATAATGGCATACAACTAATTTTGCTGTGTTGAAGTGTAAAGTGTAGTAAATACATTAGAATTGTACAAAACATTTTCATACCTCGTGGCAATAACTTTACACTGAAATCTCACAGATCCTTAAAAATTATATGTTGGCACTGAAAAAGCAAATTGATCCCTTCCCTCAGGGTGAAGAGGATAAAAGCAATCTTAAATATCTATATCCCTATATTCCCTGGGGATCATGTTTGGGGGTGGCAAACCTGTCTGTAAAGAACCCATGTCTTTCAAAACTGAGTTTACTTGTTTCAAATCTGTTAACATTCTCCAGATTTTTTCTTTATAACAAATACAGGAGAGTTCCATGGGCTATTTGTTTCCTCAATATGTCCTAATTCTAATTGTTCTTATACTAATTGATGTAAAGTGGCTGTTTTCTCTTTAGACAGGGTCCATTGCTCCACCTATACTGGTGTGTTGGTAATCTAAGTCATTTTTGGAGTGGTAGAAGCAGCAATGACCCCTCCTAAAAATCTGTGGTAATTTTCATCCCTAATTGATGTAATATATCCCTATCCCATAAGTTAATATGTAAGCCATCTATTATTAAAGGAAAATTGGTTCCTGCCTTTCCATCTTTTTGCCAATTTATTAGTTCAGTGGACATCAAAGCCTCTTTACTGCCTCCTACCACTGCCAAGAGGGCCATTGATAAGAAGCCACTACAGTGCTTTCAGCTCCAGTGTCTATTATCCTTCAAACTGTTGGTTATTCAATATAAGGTTTAGTATCCGCCAAGTGAGTGTGATAGCCTTTGTAAAATATGTTTGTACAACAGCCTATGAATTTGGATCCATCTGTGGGGCTAATTCACAATAATTATGTTCTGTTTTAACTGTAAGTTCAGATGGAATGACTAGTCCTTTAGCTATATATTGTCCCTTGTTAAGATATGTTTCAATATTGTCAGTGTTAATCATAATTACAGACACAAGCACTTCCTCATATATTTGTATGACTGGTATAGCTAATAAATACTGGGGTAGTGGATGGTTTATAACAAGGATATTTAATTGTTTTCTTCTTTGATACTGTTGAATGGGTATTTCACAAACAGCATGAGGGGATAGGCAGTGATAATCATTGCTCCTGAGTTTTATTACTGTGAGTGTCCCTTGGCATCTCAAGCTGCATACCTGTTCCTCCATTCTTGATTCATATCTGTTCCTACTTAAGCTGTCATTCCCCAGGTTGGTTTCAGGGCTCCAGTGCCTCTAAGTTACTAAAAATATAACTTCATGCTTGCTCCTGGAGCAACCTGAATAGCAACTGAGTCTGTTCTAAAAATTCTGTCATCCAGAACACTGCCTGGACTGGAGTCAACACTGCCCATGAGAGGGCTTTCCAATCATTGGGGGACAAAATTGCCCATGACATTGTTTCAAGTTGTAACATAACAAAAGGTGCTATGGGCCCATGTTTATAAACTGAGTCCTTAAGCTGTGTTAGAACTTTAAAGGGAAGTAGTTCATGTCTGCATCTTCTCTGCCCTGGGTTAAAAGGGTCATCCTCCTATATAATAGGATATAATTCTTCCCACCCCTCTGTGTCTTTTCTTTGATCTCTAGCCAGATGCAAAATTTTTTGAAGTAAAGATAAAGAACATAACTGATTACCTTTTGCTTTTTGTCCACTAAGTGCACATGGCCTTTGTTTTATATTTCTGATTCTGCTTTTTCTCAGTTCTTAATTCATTTTTCACATTAGAGAGCCTACATTAGGAAAGCTGTATGTCTGAATAGACACAAAAATAAGGCAGGGCTGAAGGTGGTAGAGTGGGGAGAGGCTATTCAAAATCAACTTGCTCAGGCTTAGAAGAGGGACATCTACTGCTAAAAGATGGGCCTGTGTGTGCTGCAACTCTAAATTTCCTGACCTCCTTTTCTGGTTCTGATTTCAGACTTTGTTTAATGAGATTATATATAGTAAAATGGCTTGTTTGTATTTCTCCTGGCATTGCTTATCATAAGTGGTTAGCTGTTCACCAAAAAAAATCCATCTCTCACAATTATAAACAGCCTTCCTCAGGTAACTATGGAAAAACTTTGTAAGCAATATCCAGGAATTTCCTAATGTCTCCTAATTGAACTGTGCACCCCTGATCTTTTATACATTTATATATAGTCCTGACATATGCTTCCCTGTCTAAAGGGAGTAGGGTGCCTATCTTCTGGTTACTTATGTTACTTAACCACTCTCCACCACACTCTGCCTGAAGCAGAAATAGTGCAGCTTGATGAGCTCTCCCTCTGGAGTCCTCATAGAGGTTGTCTTGACCAAGTAGCAGTGCTTGACCAAGAAGTGGTTGCTCTGGCATCCTTTCAGGTCCCTGTTTCCAAGAGGCAGTTGTTGCAGCCGTCTTTTAAGAGCCCTTTGATCTCAGAGGTGAGATGAATGAGGCAGAAGACTCATAGAGTGTGAAGAGAGCTCTAGTTTATTATGCCATACAGCCTTACTGATATACATTTTTGCAAGCTAGATCAGCACATAAACAGTAGGCAATCACCAATCACCATTCAGAGAAGCAGCTCATGGGCATTGCATATGCATGGTATCTACCAATGGGAGGAGAGCCAATCCAGCAATTCAATAGCTCACTCACAGGCGAGAGGCCTGTCAAGGCATACCTGTTCCTGTAGCCACTGACTGTGACCATCAGGCTTACACCTTTTCCCATGATCACAGATCAATGCTCCTTGCTCAAGGGTATTTATGCAGAAAACTTATTGTGCATCTAAGGTCGAGGTAATCTCAGTACTCCCTCTTAGCAGAACCTCATACCCATGCACAAAGTAAAAGTAATAGCAGCCTTCTGAGGATGAATAGAAGCACCATATTAGATTAGTGTTGGGACCACTAGTGTTCACAATTAAGCTAATTATAAATGCCAAGAAGAATCCCCTAAAAGTTTGTTTAATTGTCTGGAGCAAAAGCACAGTACCTGACATATAATAGACACTTACTAAGTATTTATCATTTACTGAATGATTGATAAGACCAGTAAGAATGTGTGGGATGATGAAAGGCAGAATTACTGTACTCAACTTTCATTTTGTTCATTATCTCTGACAAAAAGATTACTTTTTGAACTGAGAAATATAGAACAAACATGTTAACAGGGAATGAGAAGGTGGTTAGAAGCATCTACCTATCCTCTGTGTTTTGATTAAAACTCTGAAATAAAGAAAAAACTAAGGCACAAGTTTTTTAGCATGATCAATTTATTAGCAAGACTAGCAATTGCCAATAAAAAGAGGTCAATAGCTTTTCAGTAGCCAAAGGCACATCTAACAGTCAGAGCAATTTTTTTATACAGTTGGTTACATAAGGCCCAGTGATACAAACTAAACTAAGAGTGTGATTGATCTATAAGAAAGATGAAAGTAAGCTATATTGTTTTCTTAATCATTCTGACTTGCAAAAAGGAATTTCCAGAAGCTATAGCCCAGGGGAAAGACAGAATTGAACATCTTCTGGAAAGTCTTATAACACTCAATACCAGAAAAACACTAGGCCAAACATCTCCTGACCACATTGACTCACCTTCCAACTATCTTCCTTATCTCCCTCATGACACAGGACCAGTTTGTAGTCCTTAAAATTAGGGAACCTGGGGGCAACTAGGTGGTACAGTGGATAGAGCACCAGCCCTGAAGTCAGGAGAACCTGAGTTCAAATCTGGTCTAAAACACTTAATACTTCCTTGTTGTGTGACCCTGGGCAAATCACAACCCCAATTGTATCAGAAAAAAAAAAAATTTAGGGAATCTAAACGCTTACCAAAAAACTTTACTACTGAGGCCTAAACAAGTAACTTCAAATCTAATCAAAAATTACTAATTTCAATGATTAATTAAAACATAACTATTAATCAATAATCTAATTTTCTTATTCCTCTTTTGATTCTTTGGAGACATGTCTCCATTAAATCATCATCTATAAACTAAACATAATCAGGAATGATCTACATCCATTGAAATTAAATTAGTAATGGGGAAACAGAAAGTAATGATTATAGAATTTAACATTTTACACAAGACCAGCCATGAGAGGTTTGATTATTAGTGCCTGCTGGTTGATTACTACAAAAGGCCCAACACAAGGTGATTTAACAGAAATAAACTCAATTTTCAACTCAACAATAGAAATAGAAAACTCAAACTCCACTTCACACAGACACTGAAAGTTAGTTCAAAATGTAGCCTCACTATTATTTAATTAATTAATTTTTATTAATATTAATTAATATTTACAATTTTATGATTGTCCAAATGATATTAAATGAAATTCACTCTTTTTTAAAGTTAATTAGTAAGATTTTATGAACCAGACTGTAGAAAATCCCAAGGACCTCACAGACATGGATGAAGAGAGGTGTTAAAAGGGCAGAAGTTTTAATTGCAGGCCACAATTAAATTTTAAAAATAAATAAATGCTGAAATTAATTTTAGGACCTTACATTTGAACAAGAGCCAATAATTTCAGTTTTAGAGACCAGGTTTACTACAACAATAAGAAAAACAATTATTCTTTGGAAAATCTTTTCACAGCTGGCAAGAAAAACATCATCATCAGACAGGCTTTGTGGTTCTTTCTGACCTTCATGATTCTACTGATTATAAATGGAAACATATGATTCAATTCACCCTTTCAAAGATGACATTCTAGATGATATGATCTTATTAACTAGGAGAAGATTTGATGGCAATTACATTGCAGGAGTGAAGAGTTGCTTCACACAATAATTCTCCCAGTTTCCACTGCAATAACCAGCTCACCTATTTTTTAATCAACACCAATAATTTGTGTCCAGATTCTGAATGTTCAGCCTGTATCTTAACTAATTTTTCCTAAAGGTCAAAATCAGAGTCGGGAACAAACAAACAATGCATCAGCAAATACTTGGACTCTCAAGAAGAGCCCTTCCCTTGACAATAGGGTTATATTTAGTGAGTACTTCAGCAAAGGCTCAAGACACTTTTCAAGAGCTTGTGCACTATCTCTTACTGGGACCTTGATCTATGTAATTATGTGTATATCTGGACCTTTAATCAACAATGTGACCACAATTTCTCAATAAAGATGAACTTCTTTCTCCTAATATGCATTCAAAGACAATCCCTACATGTCCCAAACAGTCAGAATTTAAGTCTTCTAGAGAATTCATAGTTACATCACCATATGCAAGAGTCGTTCTCTACATATTTCTACTTTTTGCTCTGCAGAGAGTTACTATACCTTCTTTTGCAAGAGTATCTAAAGAAAATGGGTCAATTCCCTTTTGATTAATAACAAATCCTTTGTTTGAATAGCCACACATTTTTCTTCCCTTTCTGCTTTTACTAGTTTCTCTCCTTCACACTTTTGTAAAAAAAAAAAAAAAAAAAAAATTCAGAATTTACTTCTATTTTTTTATGTTCTAATTGATGAGGAGTAAACTGAGGTATAACCCGAGATGGGTCAGTTCCTTTTCTCTCTCTCCTTCCTTCTCCAAAGTAACCAAGGGTGGGGTTGGCAGCAAATGAATTTGCTACTCAATGCTGTATGGAAACAAAGTCTTTATTGATAATAAAGGGATAGATAGGCATTTGGCCTTCAGGAAGACCCAAACTGCCTGAAAAGGGGGACGTCAGTTGACAGGCATTTGGCTTGTATACACCAAATGCAAAGATTTCATTTTTCAGCCATCCTTATATACATACATGATGACTAGAGTCATCAAAACAATGTTTGCACAGAGATGTTATCAAGAGGTTCCGGAGATATTTGTCAATAATACAAGAATTCTCTGTTGTTGTAAATAAGACAGGAATTTTCTTATTATTGTAAATAAGACAAAAATTCTCTATTGTTATCTCCTTCAGTCTCTCCCCAGAAAGGAATTTCAGATCATTAGAATGGGGGCTGAAAACCGAAACTAGCCCAAAGGAAGTTGGAGATTAAACAAGCAATATCAAAGGGGACTACCGCCCCCAACATAATGATACATTGCATAATGATAAATTGTAACCATCTTCCACCATTTTTTTTCATATCAATATGTACAGTATGTACATGGTCCAAAACCAAACCTCTGATCAACATTGTGTCAGTTTCTGATTTATGCTTCAAATACACGATCTCTTCCATGAAAAGATCAATGTGTTCAGTTGGTTTTCTGATGGCCAAATTGAATCTATCACTGCCTCTATTAGCCTGTCAGGCACATACATCAGCATTGACTGTGCTACTCAGGGATGTTCAGTCACATCAATGAAAATTTCTTTTTATTTCTTTGATCATTTTGATTTGATCCTAACCTTCAAGGACCTTTGTCTTGGACCCTTCCATTAAAATTCAGACCTTCAGAGATGAAGACATCTGCCAACTTCAGCGCTCTCCAATTATAAAAACATTTGGAGTAGTGCCATCAGTAGTAATATCATCCTGGGCTGTCGCTACTTTTGCAGACAAGAAGGCACGTGGGTGTTCAATTTGCATCTAGTGTAATAGTTGCATTTTGCCATCCTTGATGGGCTTGATGTCTTCTGTATCAGAAGTAAGACTGGAGAGAAGGGAGAAAAAAGAGAGAAAAAGAATCCCCCCATGTGTCAGAGCCTTTCCAGGACCTCCAGACCAGACCAAAGAAGTAAATATTTTCTCTGTCAACTAGGTAGTTAATATATAATTGTTAAACTTTCCCTAAATTCTGCAAAGTCTTAGGAGATTTCTTTTATAATCTTATAGTGACTGAGGAAGGAAGCTATGCAATACTTGTCAAAGAGATTTTTATTTAAAAAAAAAAAAAAAAAGCTTTTTATTTCAATGGGATGAAAACCCTTCCTCATATTTCATTTTTCAAAATTGTAAAACTATTTCCTTTAAGCTCTCCATTCATAGTGTTGATGGGGGGGCAGTGAACTCTGAAACTGTGTCCCCTTTAATCTGTAAAAGAAGGGAGATTCACAGCCTCAGACTCCAGAAAGTCTGGGAGGGGACATACTTTCCAAACAAGCTTTTTCAAAGATAAGCAGAATCATTCAATTGGAGATCTGGGCAAATCACTCTCCCCCCCCCCATACATTGATGTTTTGGGATAGCCAGATCCCCTTTCAGGAAATTCCAAGCTCTGGAAAAAAAGCCTTCAAAGTGATTTCATTAAGTAGGGAGATCTTGGTCTGATCATCAGCTCAAACTGCCCCTAGTTCCCCAAGATTTGCTCATAAAATAGGTTTCTGTTCACACATTCTTTGCAAATTTCCTCATTAAGAGATTTGCCTACTAAGAGAGAGCTTCTTAGTGAAAAATAAAACTTCCTTTTCCATTCAGATTTCGGGTTGGTGAATTCTTTCACACTGAACCTGCGCTGAGACCAGAGGGAATTCTCACATCAATTCTCACACCTCAATTCTCTACCACTAGGACAACATCAATGTCAGCACAAACATTCTCCAACATTGTTTAACTCTACCATTGTTCTCTCATTCCTACTATATGAAACTTTCTCCCTTCCTTTCTTTTTCTGTCCTTTCAGTGGAATTTGATTAAAATCTTTCAAAATTACCCCTTTCATATTCTGGTCTAATACTCTTTTACTTTATTCTATTTGCTACATTCTTGTAGTCTTCATTTCCAAATCACGACCAAGACTTTTTAAATACTTCATCTTTATTCTAGTGGATTTCCCTTTATACTTCAATAGACGTCTTTATTACACAAAGCCAATTAATTGCAATGCTGTCAAATTTGGGGGTTCTTAAAGGCTTACAAATCCATAGTTCATTCCAAATTTCTTTGAGGCTTTTTGGCTAAATAGAATTGGTTACAATTACATAATTTTTATAAGTGATTATCTGATAAATGTAAATACAACTCACTCAGCACAACTGCAAAATTTAAAGTAGCCCTTGGGTCGTCATTTCAGCATCACAGATTTCAGTAAGCAGGATGACTTTGGAGAAGTTATCTACCTCCTTTTATGCTAGAAAAGCATTCATACATCTGTTTCACAAAAAACTTCATTGGCAATGACCAGGGGGAATTGGTCACAGCCCAGATATGGTTTCTCAGCTGTATTGTACATAATTGTACATATATTGTACATAAAAGCAACTTTCATTTTGGTTATGGTACTTAAATGTGTAATGAAACTTATAAGCACTTTTTGTTTGCCTGTAAAAGATTTTAGTTTCTAATTGCCTATTCTTTTACAAAGTTTGTGATATTTTCTTCTATAGTAATTATAGAATGATTGTATTGAATTATGAAGTTAGGGATTTTGTTTCTCATCAAAGAGAAGTTAATTTTCTAATGGTTTTAAATTAACAGAAATCCTAATCACACTAATTTAATTTTTGGATTCAACTAAATCAAATATAGCTATATAATCACTAACGTTAATAATTTAAAACCTTGATTTTCACAAGTACTATTAGCTATCAGGATTTCAAATTTCAGAGTCCACTGTATGAATTAGGTTATGCTTTAATTGATATAATTAATTTATATTGAAAAGTGATGGTGAATTTTCCAACTGATAAATGGTCAAAAATATGAATAGACAATTTTCAGATGATGAAATTGAAACCATTTCTACTCATATGAAAAGGTGTTCCAAATCATTATTGATCAGAGAAACTCAAATTAAGACAACTCTGAGATACCACTATATACCTGTCAGATTGGCAAAAATGACAGGAAAAGATAATGATGAATGTTGGAGGGGATGCAGGAAGACTGGGACACTGATGCATTGTTGGTGGAGTTATGAACTGATCCAACCATTCTGGAGAGCAATTTGGAACTATGCTCAAAAAGTTATCAAACTGTGCATACCCTTTAATCCAGCAGTGTTACCATTGGGATTATATACCAAAGAAATATTAAAGAAGGGAAAGGGACCTGTATTGCAAGAATGTTTGTGGCAGCCCTCTTGAAAGAAAGAAAGAAAGAAAGAAAGAAAGAAAGAAAGAAAGAAAGAAAGAAAGAAAGAAAGAAAGAAAGAAAGAAAGAAAGAAAGAAAGAAAGAAAGAAAGAAAGAAAGAAAGAAAGAAAGAGTGATGGTGAGTCTCAGATTGGCCAAATGTTGGAGGGCATGTGGGAAAACTGGGACACATATATTGTTGGTGGAGTTGTGAACTTGAGGGGGGAATGGGGAATGATGTAAATTGTGCCCTTTTAACTTGGGGGGGACCCAATGTAAACTATGTCCTCTTTGGGAGGAATTACTGATTCTCAAACTCTGGGAGGGGCATACCTTTCCCAGACAACTCCCATTCAATTGGAAATCTCAGCCTGGGTAATAGACTATGTCCTCCATTCAGTGGCTCATAGTATTTTCACCTTAATTGTTGCTGTTTGTTTGTTAGTTGTGGAGAGAGGAGGAAGGAAGGAGAAAATTTTGAAACATGAGGTTTTTTCAAAACTATCTTTGCATGTATTTTGAAAAATAAAAAGCTATTATTCTTAAAAAAGAACTAAAAAAGAAAAGTGATGATGAGACTACAATTGTTGAGAAATAATCATTAACACATTAAAACATCAGCATTCAATTAAATGCATATTAAATAGCATTACCTTTCAACAGTATATTTATACAGTTCCTTTAATATTTAAAAGAAACTAATATAACCAAATTATATCCTTAATGATTTATGCCACTTTCACTAACTTTTTAATAGCAAAGCAGATTATTATAATTTAATTGATATATGAAGTCAAAATTTTATCTGTTTTTATTAAAAACATAATCTTTACTTCACATCTCAGCTAAAGCTATTAGAAATTGCATTACTAAAAAAAAAAAAAAAGTATCTGATGGGTTTATTTTGAAGGGTTTAAGGTGTTTCTTTTAGTCTGTTCCCTTTCAAATCACCCAAGGCCAAATCCATTTCTTCTGTTTCCTTAACTTGACCATGTCAACTATATTCTTGTTAAATTCTGTCCATAATTTATCATAGGCTTTACAAAAAAAAAAAAAAAAAACAAACCTTAAATTTAACTTTCAGTTGCTTTCTAATTTAAAAACAAACTCACTCTCAATCTGGGAGTCCAATATCTTAGTTTCTTCAGGTTGGTTGTTGAAAAGCAATAAACAATAGGAAGATGAATAAATTCCTTACTTATTTTTATTCTTTTGAAGAGAGAACACTGAAAGAGGTCTAATTTTCATTCTATAATACATCCTACAATAAATTTGTCATTCTCTTCAAGTGTAGTTTTTAAATGTATCTTTTAAAGAATGTCTAATCTACACTAAATTAAAATGAATACTACCTAATGCCTACAGAGTGGCACCCAAAAACTTCAAACTCAGAATAAATAAACTGAAACTGCTTTAAAAGAGTGAACTTGTTTTGTTAATCAAAAAGTGGGAGTGACTGTTCTTACTGGGTGACAATGCTTTTACTCAAGTAATAATTGAACATTTAAAGATTTAATCTCAACTTTTTAATTCTCCAACATGTTACTTTAATGTTAAATAGTAAATATATATATATGTATATACACATATACATATATATTTAGTTCTTAATTATGAAATCATTTAAACTCACAAAAATTTTACTCTAATTTTTCCTGTACCATTTTTCTAAGTTCTTATCTTAACAATTCTATGAATTTTGCTGAATTTCTCTTGAACAGATTTCATTATTAATAAGAAAAATGAGTTCTTAAAATTTAACTCTAGCTTTAAAAGTATTCTCAAACCATCTAAAATTTACTCCTTTCTGTGAAGTAAACTACTAAATATTCCAATTTTTATTTATGTTAAACTTTACAAAAAGGTACCCCCTTCCCCCAAAACACAAACCTCTCAAAATACTCACAAAAACATTCAAATCATAATTTAGAAATTTTCAGTACAGAATTTTTTTTCTTTTAATCATAAATCTAATCTCTATTTTTTGCATCTGTTTTTCATCTCCACAATTTACAATATGGCCAGTGTTTAAAATATAAAGAGAAAAAAAGAGAGTTGCCCTTTCTGAAAACTTTTTGAAAGTTTTACTTTTTACAGTTTTGACCTCTTGGTTGATCAGACCAAAGGAAAAAGTATAGAACAAAACAAACACTTGGAAATATCTGCTGGCCTGAGTTAGTACAAAGTATGGATAAGATAACACAGATAAAACAGACATACTTCCTTACTCTCATGCCATAAATTTCTATTTAGATCCTCCCAACATTTCATTTCCCCCCTTTTTTTTTTCTGTGATCTTTAGTAAAAAAATGCTCCCTTTCAAACCATCCCTGTTCTCTGAAGTGTTATGGCAAGGCTCAACAAAGAGCTAGAGATTTCTAAGCAGCAGCCAATATTGCCTAAGATTTCTGCTTAAGTTTACTTTTTTTCCCTTATCTCTTTCTTCATACTGGTCAATTTCTTGGGTAACATGATAAAGTCTTAAGGATATTGTATTTCTGGTTTGGGTGACAGCAGTTATAAATCTCTTTTGGAGAGTAAAATCACCAACAGCCAGTCCCTTTTGTATGAAAAAATTTATGGAATAAAAATTGGATGGAGGAGCAACAGAGGAGGGTACAGTCAGACAAGGATAGTCAGAAGCAGGCCCACGTTCAAGCAGACAGGTCTGTCTCATACCATAATTTGTGTAGGGATGAGATTGATCAATGGGCATTTTTAGTTTTTCTAATGTGCAATAATCAAAAATGTCAAATTCAGGTTAAAATAATTCATCAACTAAAATCTCTTAACAGTCTTAAATGAAACATTACTTAATTTGATAGAGCAATGTGCACTTTTACTATTCCTAGCTGAACTGGCAGTTTACCTTGACTCCAGGATTTAAGCAGTTTTCCCAGGGAGTGGGGGTTCCCCATAGAAATACTGTTACCTGCCTCCATTTTCACCCTTTAAAGGCCTATTAAATGAGAAACCAGATGAAATAATCACAAGTGACTCAAGGGAGGGTAGAATTAAGAGGTAACCCCACAGGTTACCCCAGATTGTGTCCTTGTGAAAGAGGACAGTGACTAGTGGTGTCCTCCACTCATTCAAGACAAAACATGGTATTCAAGAATTTCTCTTTTCAGACTTGTGTAGGTTGCTTATGGCCAGTTGTGTGGATGCACAGTTTTCAGAATTGCTTTGAGAGGCAAAACTTCCTGCAGAGATTTTATTCCTCAGGAATTCCCCTTCAAGGGGTTACATGGTTCAGGGGAACACCTCAGCCTTTGCTGTCTACTGTGGCTCAGTTTACCTGGCCAAGAAAATATGCTAGCTTTGGGAGCTTATCACAGACCTTGTCCTTGGTTCATGGATATAACAAAGCAGATCACAGTATTCCAACTAGTAGCACTTGCTTTTGAAACTGCTAACACAGCATCATGCTTAAGACAGCCTCAGGGTAGCTGCCACTAATTGTAGTGCCAGAGTGGGTATCTGGTTCATGACTAATAGCTTAATAAGGAGGTCCCAAAAACTGATTTTCAATCTTAAATTTTTGAATTTGTCAGTTGGAAAAAAGCCAAATAATCACTTAAAGTTTAAGTAATGTCTTATCAACTGAATGCTATTTTGTCTTGGCGAACTGCCACTTGGGGAGAAAAAAAGAATTGCTAGTATTATAAATTTTTATAATCTCTCTATTAAGTTTTTCTTTCTTTTCTGAAGTTTTCTGCTAAAAGCCTAGTGCATACAACCAATTTCTAAGACCTCTTTACATTTTGCAATTCTGCTTGTATAATAACTGTCTAAGTGCCTTAAAGCTTTTCCTAGGCGTAGGAGATGCTCTTCTATTTGCAAAAGAGATTCTTTAGTTTGTTGGAGAAATAAATTTTCCTCCTTCTCTTGTGACAGAGATTGCTCTATCTATAATAGGGATTCACTCTTTTTTATCTGGGACTGTTCTATACAAAACAGAAAAGCTTTTGACTGGTTTAAAATATCTTCTATTCAAGAATTTACCTTTGCACAGAAAAAAAAATTGTCTTGGAGCTGAAGTCCAGCCTCCAAAGGGACCTCCATAAAGAGAGGTAGAGGGTTCCTGGAGTGGAGATTTCTTCATTCCTATCCCATCTGCATAGCTAATTGTCATGACAAAAAATTTACAATTAAAAAAACTTGAGGTACAAGATTCTAAACATGATCAATTTATTAGCAAGACTAGCAATTGCCAATAAAAGGAAATCAATGATTCCTCAGTAGCCAGAGACATATCTGACAAAAAAGTTTTTTACACAACTAGTAATACAAACTAAGATCAAAATTTATCTCTAAGAAAGAAAAGGGTAGACTATACATTTTGCTCAATCATGCTGACTAGAAAGAAGAGAGGTCTCCAGAATCCATAGCTCAGGGAAAAGCCAGAATTGAACAATACCTCTGAAAAATCCTGTGCTAGAATACTACTCAATACCAGAGAGACCCAATACTGGACAAAACATCTGGCCAGACTGATTCATCTTTTACCTATCTTATCTTTCTTATCTCCCTCATGAGGCAAGATCATTTTTAGCCCTTAAAGTTAGGGAGCTTAAACTCTTACAAACTCTACTGCTGAGTTATTTAAGTATCTCCAAATCTGATTAATGGATATTAATTTCAGTGATTAGCTAAAATTCTTAACTATTAAATCATTAGTAATCTAACTTTCACACTCACCCACTTTGATCCATGTCTCCATTAACTTACTATCTATAAACCAAAATCAAGAAGCACAATGAACTTACATACCATAAATTTATACTGGATGAAATTAGTTTGATTTCATGACTTTCTTCCACAGAACTCAATTTTGAACAATATGAAACCATATTGTTTCTACTCCACCTCCAGAAAGAAAACTGACATCCTCGGAGTGAAGATTGCAGCACCCTTTTTTTTCTTTATCTTTCTTGCCTTTTATAGTGTTGGGTTTTTTGTTTTTTGTTTTTTTGGTTGGCTGGATTTGGGTTTTTTTTCCAACATTGCTAATTTAGAAATATGTTTTGCCTGACTCTATATGTATAATTAATATATTGTTTGCCTTCTCAATGGAGAGCAGCAGGAGGGAAGTTGAGAATTTGGGACTTTTTTAAAGAAAAGCAAAAATAAGAGTAACCAAAAAAAAGGAAAATATGAAAGAGAGGGAATAAACATTTACTAAATACCTACTATGAACTAGGCACTGTGCTAAGTTTTTTATAAATATTACCTCATTTCATCTTCACTCAACTCTGGGAGGTAGGCACTGTTACTCTCATTTTATAGTTGAAACTGGGGCCAACAGAGATTAAATGTCTGCCTCAGGTAACACATCTAATAAATTCTGAAGTTGGATTTGAATTCAAGTTTTTCTGATTCCAAGTAATGCTCTACCAATGTGCCTCCTACCTTCCTTTAAATACAATATGAGAAAAATTAGATTGTGGGAATTATTCAAGAAATAGAATGTGCAGGCAGAAATGGGAGAAAGTCAAGGATGTTAAGACATATCTAAGTAAAAATATTAATAAAGTTCCTGAGATAATATAGTAAAGGCTACATTTAGAAACAAATAAAGCCTAAAATAAGGTGAACTAGGACTGTAGGAATGAAATACTAAGAGTTCACAGGAAATGCAGAGAGGAGGTTTAAATTGAGGAAAAAAGAGTTGAAAGAGTTTAGACAGTTTCCATGCTAGCTTGGCAATATGTATTAGGAATGTATCATCTAGTTCCTCCAGATGATAGGGTAAACAATAATCTGAAACCACTAACTCACCTCTGCTTTTTCTCCCTTTGATTCTTATTCATTTTTTCCCAAATAGACATCATCTCACTGATGTATAAAGTGATAGCTTCTATTTAATGTTTTCCTTTCTCCTCTGGTACTTAATGTATTCTTTTTGAGCAATATCCTCTCTTCCATTATAGCATTCCTGTCATGAATCATCTTCTGCCAAGTTTCAGTTGTACTTTGAGGCCCTATTTACCTATTCACCATATTATTCATGGTATATGTGGCTGTACCTGAGCCAATTTAGAAGTGCCTTTTTTTTTTAACCAATTTCTCATGTAGATTAATGAACACTTCTACTAGACCCTTTTTTGTCTGTCATGCCTATTGTTTTTTCTTTCTAGAGTTGAAATGTGTAACTTTCCCTTTGGTCAGTTTCTTCTCCATGTCACCCTCTTCCTTTATGTCAGTCTATGGATTGCTTAAAACACTAAAATTTAAAGCCACTCATCCATTCAGGATGGACTTGTAAATTTCCAGAAAATTAGGCAAAAATTAGGTTTAGATCAACAGTTCATACCATTTATCACACTAAGCTCAGTCCTCTTTTTTCTAGTCTTAGTATATAGAAATCTAACACAACAGCTAATGAGGATCCATACTTGCCTGAGTATATACACTTAGGCCACAAAAGGAGGCAATTTTTGCTAATTCTTCTTTATTTGCCCTTACTATTTGACTAGGATTCATTGCCCTAGGAGCTGCCTGACTTCTTATATAAGGAGGGGCTGCCTGACTTCTAGATAGAGGCTTTATCCTCCCCAGTGCATCAGTTCTATTCCCCAGCTCAGATTCCTAAGTAACAATTCTAGTCCTAGAAACTGGGAAGGGGAGAGAAGGGAATGTAAAGATCTTAATACAAATATTAATTAGAATAGAAGACAGCTTTATTCCCACACAGAAAGGGAAATATTAAACAATAAAGTATAACAGAATCATAAGATTCAGTTGAGAAGTTACTGTTCAAGCCTCTTTAAGATATTTGCAAAATGGCTGCTCATTAACTATTTTTTTAATTCTACAATCAATATCAAGTGAACTCTTTCTTTTCTGAATTTCCCTATCTGTGGATAAATCTTTCAAACAGGTTCCATCTTATTTCACCTCAACCCAAGAGCCCAAGAAAGCTACCAAACACCAGCTGCCTTCCAAAGTTTTGCTAGTAAAGTTTTCCTTTGTGAAGAGAAAGAAGACAAAGAGAAGGCAGACCTATTCCAGACACATGCTTTTCTAAGAGGCCATGTGCCCATAATTTGGGGTCTAGTGAAAGAAAGTCATCCCTTCACTTAGCCTAGGAGGGCATCCTTAAACTCAGAGGTAAATAGAAGGAAGCTCTCAGGAAGGGCAAAGATTGACCTTTAAGTAGGTCCTATGGAATTTCATCTTACTCAAGAATATTCATAAAAGATTTACTTGAATTGTTGTAAAGTGAAATAAGCAGAGTCAGGAGAAAATTGTACACAATAATAGCAATGTTATATGATGATTTACTTTGAATAACTTGACTATTCTCAACAATGCAATGATCCAAGATAATTCTGTAGGACTTATGATAAAGAATCCTATTATCTCTGGAGAGAAAACTGGTAGAAACTGAAAGCAGGACAAAAATACTTTTTCTTTTTTTTCTTGGGGGCTTTTTTGTCTGTGTTTATTTCTGTTATTTATATAAGAATGACTTATATGGAAATGTGTTTTGTATGACTGCACATGTATAACCTACATCAAATTGCTTGGCTTCTCAATTGTGGGGAAAGTAGGGAGAGAATTTGGAACTCAAAATTTGAAGAAGAAGAAAAAAAGAATGTTGAAATTATTCTCATGTTATTGGAGGGGGAAATAAAATATTAAGTAAGAAAACAATTTTTAAAAAATAATACCCCTAAGTGACAGGATGCCTTCTCAGAAGCATCAATTGGGGTGAGGACTTAGAATGCCCCATTGTTCATTCTTAAAGGAGTACTACAAAAATGTTCATGTTTGTAGAACTTTCAAATTTAGAATCTTTAATCTCTTAAATTCATAAGGACAAAGGAATTTAAATTTAAAAAGAAAGAAAGAAAAACTATATAGATTTACATATACAAGACATTCTTCTCTTTTGGTATATAATAACACACAGTAAGAAAATTGTGGATTCCAAAGATAATAAGCCAATAAGAAACCCCAAAATTATAGAAAATGAAGTCTTCAAGCATATAAGTAATTTTGCTAAGAAAAACAGAAATAGCATTATTAAAACTCAGAGACAACTTGTATTTCAATAGATCTTCAGGGTTGGGGGGAAGGGGAAGGAGAGACTAACTCTTAAACTATTTTTGTAACATCCAGAAAAGTTATGCAGTTGAGATAAAGGAGAAGAAGCAAGCAGGGATGTTTTGCTGACCAGAGCCAATGACATTTCCACCCACACTAAAACATTGTGTCTCTGGTATATTTAAGTATGAGAAGCAGTGCAATCATTGGTGTGTGTGATTGGTTCTTCAGAATCTTGCTATATAACACTGCAGTACAAGAAAAAAAGGGGATAGAGGGGCAGACAGTGCAGCTGTATTGAGCTTGGTTGCCCTCCTCTTACCCCCCTCGCAACTGCCTTTCTTTGCATGGATCAGTGTGTTCTGCTGGTTCACTAACACTTATGGTAAAATAAATATGGAAAATGCTGCCAAATCTCAATAGCTAAATCCTACCAATTTTGCAAAGGAAAAACCAAGAGGAAAATGAGATGGATTCAGCCAAAAAGAAAAAGCAATGCCCTATACTAATTAATACTTCCAGAGAAAATATTTGAGGAGTGTGGTTCAGACAAACTGATGCCTGTGGAGAGTTCTGAGCTATTTGACAAAGCTAACTGTTCCTGTCCCCCCCCTTTCCCATCATCTATTTACTTTCCACAGAGCCAACCTCTAGTCCCAGTACCCATTTCCCAAGAAGAAGCAGCCCAAGAAGTCTGATTACTATGGCACTCCGCCTAAGCCCTGGCCCAGTGTACATGTAACTCTGGGTTACATGAATGTTCCCATTCATTTCAGGCAATTAGGAGAATGATAAGCAATTAATAAACCACCTGAGGAAACAATTTCCAGCATCAACTTAGGCGCTGGACTTAGAGAATCCAGGTTTTCCATAAGATATGCACAGATTTGTTGGTGGCTATTGGGTATGTTGCTCCAAAATCTCCAAGAACATCCTATTCCCAGGATAATGGTAAAGAGACTTCACTCTCTTCACTCTAAAGAGACTCACTTCAGAAAGTTTAGAGAGTGTCCTGCTGTAGAATATAACTCCTTAATGGCAAAGTCTATTTCAATTTTGATTTGTATCTCCAGCATCTACTACCTGACACATAGCAGATGCTCAACAGACACTTTTTAAATTGAATTGAATTTTTCTAACGTTTCTGAATCCCATCTTCAGGGGCACCTTTAAACACTACCAGCAGACATGAAATAGTGTCTTCCCCCAGCACTCACCAACCCCTTGCTTCTGAGGAGGAGAGATCAGAAAGAATCCTTTTCAAAAGCATCTCCAAGAGCTGCATGACATAGGCAATCCACAGAAAATAGCCTTCATAAATGCCTAGCCTCCAAACACTTCTGCTTTCTCTCACCATTCTATCTTGCTCATTCTTTAACTTATATATCATAGAGCCATGTGCAGGATGGCCTCAAGAATGAAACAAGGATGTATCTAGGTTATATTGTAACATATGTAAAATGTATGGGATTGCCTGTCATCAAGGGGAGGGAGTAGAGGGAGGGAGGGGATAATTTGGAAAAATGAATACAAGGGATAATATTATTTTTAAAAAATTACTCATGCATATATACTGTGGAAAAAAATATTTAAAAAAAAAAAAGAATGAAACAAGGAGATAACTGTCTACTTCAGGGTTTAAATGATATTGGCCCTGAGTTCAGTCTCCATAGCCTTTTCAATAAACTCATCCAAAGATTCCTCTATAGCTCATTGAGTTTTGTGGGGCTTTAAAAGAAAATTGCTTTCTTATACATCACTCTGGAGGGGCTTTGATTATGATATTCTATTTGATGTGACATTCCACATGCATATGCAGCTCTGTATTTCAATAAATACCCTTTAGAGCTGAAAAGTAAAGGTTCTTTATAGATAACTCAAAGCCCACATTACTAGAAAAAAACTATTTGACTTGTTTGTACTTTTCCAATATTATTCTATAGTATCTTGTAATGATGCTATAACCAAGTCTGAAGTATATACTTTTTTTTAAATGTTATTTATATCTTGTTTTTTATATCTCTATCATATCTCTCAATATTCCTTCCATCTTTCTTTCCCAGAGAGCTATCTCAACAAATAATATCTTCTGAAAGACAAAATGGAGGCATGGGGTGAAGATAGGAAGGGAGGAAGATAAGGGAAGGAGAAAATAGAAAAGCTGATCAATATATCAAAAAAAAATTCTGAAAATATGCACAAAACCAGTGGACACATCCCACTTTTGCCAAGGAATAGAATAGAGTTGTCGTCTCACATTTCTTCTTTCAAGTTGTGCTTGTTGTTTATAATTTTAACATATATACTCGATTGTTTTTATGGTTACTCTCTCCATTTACATTGTTGTAATCATTGCATATATCCTTTTCTTAATTCTGCTTATGAAGCATTTACATTAAAGTTATCCTGCCATCACCTAATGAGACTGCTTCGATTTCAGTCCATTTTCTGTTCTTATTTGTAAATACAAAAGATATAAAGGTGCTGTAGAGATGTCTTCAGTTGGTCCATTTCTCATTTTGCTTTCAAAGTTAGGGCCCTCATTCTTGGGGCACTATATCTGCTTCTATTGTGTTCCCTTGGGCTTGTATTTTTTCTTTTCAAATTGATCTCATGTGACATGTAATAAAAAAAAGTGTCCTGTGAGAAAAAGAAACCTATTAACATTAGACCATTTTGCCATTTTCATCTCTGAGCAATACCACTTCAAAAATAAATATTGAGTAAGCCCAACCCATGTGTAATCTCTATTATCACCCCCACAGGCTCTACAGGCAGCAAATGAGTTGTCTTCTTAAATGACAAACTTTGAGACTGTTATGAAACAAGACAGACCTTAACGATTCAAATTGTAAAAATGGTTTCTAGATCTGAGGACAATTGAAGTTTTATGCTTTTCATTTGAAAGACAGACTGTCCTTGATACACCCTTTGCAAAGAAACAACTTGAGAGCGAGTTCTGTAGGAGAACATGTGTGGGTGGGTCCATTATGTAAGTGTGATATCTCAGTGTGAAATTCTTCCACAGTGCCATCCACAAAGAAAAAAGCCTGATAGGAAAAAGTTTATGTGGCTTTCAATCACTGATCACATATTTAATTGAAGGCTTTTTTTTTTTTTTTTTAATTCACTGCAATGTAGGGGATTTAGAGCTATTTTGTTTCAATTATGTCCAACTCTTCGCAATCCCATTAGGAGTTTTCTTGACAAACCTACTGGAGTGATTTGCCATTTTCTTCCCTAGCTTATTTTGCAGATAAGGAAGTGTGGCAAACAGGTTAAGGGACTTGTCCAAAGTCACTCAACTAGTATCTGAGGGCAAATTTGAAGATTGGATGATGTGTCCTCCTGGTTTACAACTCAGTGCTTTATCTGTTGCACCATCTAACTGTCCTAGTTGAAGGCATAAAAAGTCTGATAAGGTCTCTACTCTTAAAGAGAATAAAATTCAAAAATATTCAACTTATTAGTAATTATTTATAGGACTGAAAGCTGGTATGTACATCTGATTTATTTAGACAATGGTATGTGACACTAGTACAAAATTCTAGTTAGTAAAAATGAATTGATATTGCTAAAGATGACCCTGGAAGAGAAAGTCAGTCAGTCAATCAACAAGCATTTTTTTTTTTTTGTATCAGGCATTAATGGGCCAAGCATATTCAAAGAAAGGCAAAAATAAGGTTCCTGCCCTCAAGGAGCTTACAAAGAGGAGATGATCTGTTACTAACTTTGTTGTTGTTCAGTTGCTTTGATCATGTCCAACTCTTCATCACCCAGTGACTTCTGTTCATGGGTTTTTCTTGGTAAAGATATTGGAGTGGTTTGCCATGTCCTTCTCCAGCTCATTTTAAGATGAGGAAACTGAGGCAAACAGGGTCAAATGACTTGTGGAGGAGCATACAGCTAGTAAAGTCTGAGACCAGATTTAAATTCACTAAGATGAGATGCAACACTCTGTCCACTGCACCACCTAGCTGCCCTATGTTACTAAGTACACAAAATATAGATGAAGAGTAGATGGAAATCTCAAAGGGAAAGGCAGTTGGTGGAACCTGGAAAGACTTTCTGTGGAAGATGTGCTTTGAGTATTGAAGGCTTTTTCATTCATTCAGGAAGTCACTTCTTTACACAACTTTATACTCATGGTACTATTCTACTAAAGGTGAGCTAAAGAGATCTTTAGAGCCACCTGACAAATTTCCAGCGTGGGAATTTAAACCTCAGAAATTGGCCAATGCTCATTTCTCAAATACATTCTCAAATACTAAATCTAATTTATAAAAACAAGAGCCATTCCTCAGTTAATAAATGATCAAAGAATATGAACAGGCAATTTTCAGAAGAAGAAATCAGTATTCACATTTTTTTAAGTCTAAATCACTACTGATTAGAGAAATGCAAATTAAAAGAATTCTAAGATACCACCTCACACCTATCAGTTAGCTACTATGACAGAAAAAGGAAATGACAAACGTGGAGGAGATGTGCACTAATGCATTCTTAGTGGAATTGTAACCTGGTTTAACCATTCTAGAGAACAATTTGGAACTATGCCTAAAGAGCTATAAAACCATGCACACTTTTTGACCCAGTAATGCAACTGCCAGGTCTATATCTTAAAGAAATCATAGAAAAGGAAATAGGATGTATTGATATAAAAATATTTGTAGCAGCTTTTTTTTTGTGGAGGCAAATAATTGGAAATCAAGGCAATGCCCTTCAAATGGGGAATGGCTGGACAAGTTATGGCATATGATTGAGATGGGATTTCATTGTGCTACAAAAAAACAAACACAAACAAACAAACAAAAGCAAGAAAGTTTCAGAAAAATTTGGGAATATTTACATGAACTCATGCAAAGTGAAGTGAGCAGAGCCAGGAGAATATTATATATACTATTAGGATGATCAACTGTGAAACACATAGCTACTCTGATCAACACAATGATGCAAGACAATTCCAAAGGATCCATAATGAAAGATGCTAGCTGCCTTCAGAAAAAAGAACTAATAAACTCTGAATGCAGATTGAAGCATACTTTTTTTTTTAATTTTTATTTTATTTTATAATTATAACATTTTTTTGACAGTACATATGCATGGGTAATTTTTTACAACATTATCCCTTGCACTTACTTCTATTCAGATTTTTTCCCTTCCTCCCCCAACCCCCTCCCCCAGATGGCAAGCAGTCTTATATATGTTAAATATATTACAGTATATTCTAGATACAATATATGTGTGTAGAACTGAATTTTTTGTTGCACAGGAAGAATTGGATTCAGAAGGTAAAAATAACAGTTTACATTCATTTCCCAGTGTTTCTTTTCTGGATGTAGCTGGTTCTGTCCATCATTAATCAATTGGAATTGGATTAGCTCTTCTCTATGTTGAAGATATCCACTTCCATCAGCATACATCCTCGTACAGTATCATTGTTGAAGTGTATAATGATCTTCTGGTTCTGCTCGTTTCACTCAGCATCAGTTGATGTAAGTCTCTCCAAGCCTCTCTGTATTTCTCCTGTTGGTCATTTCTTATAGAACAATAATATTCCATAACATTCATATACCATAGTTTACCCAACCATTCTCCAATTGATGGACATCCATTCATCTTCCAGCTTCTAGCCACTATGAAAAGGGCTGCCACAAACATTTTGGCACATACAGGTCCCTTTCCCTTCTTTAGTAGTTCCTTGGGGTATAAGCCCAGTAGTAGTATGGCTGGGTCAAAGGGTATGCACATTTTGATAACTTTTTGGGCATAATTCCAGATTGCTCTCCAGAAGAAGCATACTTTTAAATTTTATTTTAATTGTTTTATTTTCTTTGTGTTTTCTTTCGCAACATATAAGTTGTACATTTTACATGACTACACTATAACCTATTATAAATTGCTCAAGGAGGGCAGGAGAGGTAGGAGGGAAGGAAAGAATTTATAACTCAAAATTTTTTTTAATTATTTTTAAAAGAATTTATGTGTAACTGGGAAATATTTACCAAAATAAGTAAAAATGAAGAAAAAAAGAAATTACCCAATGCTATCATATCTTGATTTATTCTTTTCTTGATTTCATGACTTAAGAAAATGAT
Source organism: Sminthopsis crassicaudata (assembly GCF_048593235.1). Lineage (NCBI taxonomy): Eukaryota > Metazoa > Chordata > Mammalia > Dasyuromorphia > Dasyuridae > Sminthopsis > Sminthopsis crassicaudata. The sequence continues at coordinate 294,786,511 of NC_133619.1, read as the reverse complement.
GAAGAAAATATTAACAATGCAGATTATACTTTAAAATATGCTATGAGCATTTTTTCTAGCTATCTAGTTGTTAAGTATCTACCAGCCTACCTCTGATTCTATGCATTTAACTTAGATTTTTAAAAATACCATACTGTATAACTGTCATTGACAATGACGATGCATATTAGCTCAAGAGCTTCCTGAAAATCTCCTAATTCATCTTTGTCTTTGCAGTATCTTATCGAGTAAGCATTTAAATGAATGTGTCTTGAATTGAAAGGGTTCTAACTCCACGGACTGGGTTAGAAATCAGGGACTTAGGCATCAACATCTGCCTAATAGGTAGATATAGGTGAATAGGTCTTGAGATCTTGAGCAGATCTCAAAAATTTCCTCACTTAAAAATGAGGAGATGGGACTGCATGATCTCTAAGACCCTTATGTTAAGGGAGGGGCAGGAAAATGAGAAATACTGATTTCTTGAGTTTTCTGCCTGGCAAAGTGCCAAATATAACAGCATTTATAAGTGAACAATAAAAGGAAGTCTATGAATAAGAAAAATGGTAAATAGTAAGGATTTTTAATATTCATTAAATCATAGGTTCCTCATAGGTTCCTTAGATTGCTCAAGTACATGGAAAGAAGTCTATTATGTGTCAGGTACTGTGCTAAATATTTTACAGGTATCTCATTTGATCCTCACAACCCTGGGAGGTAGATGATATTATTATTCCCATTTTACAATTGCCCAGGGTCACACAGTTGGAAAGTATCTGAGGCTGGATTTGAACTCAGGTTTTCCTTACTCAGTTACAGTATTCTATCAGCTTTGCCACCTAGCTGCCCATGGACCCCTTCACATAATGTTTTTAAATAATTGATGGAAATGCTAAATTTTAATTAGAAGTATTTTTTTTTGTACTCAAACTTACAGATTCCCTAAAATCTATCCTTGAATCTATGTACTCCATATTAAGAAGCTCTGTTTTAAAGAGTTCCCAAAGTTTAGAGGAATTAGCTCAACTGATCCTGTTTCCTATATTCCATAATATCTAATTGTGGTACTGAAAAACCTCTAGTTTTCATGCCCAAAAAGTTATCAAACTGTGCATACCCTTTGATCCAGCATTGCTGCTATTGGGCTTATATCCCAAAGAAATACTGAGGAGGGGAAAGGGATCTGTATGTGCCAAAATGTTTGTGGCAGCCCTTTTTGTAGTGTCTAGAAACTGGAAGATGAATGGATGTCCATCAATTGGAGAATGGTTGGGTAAATTATGGTATATGAAGGTTATGGAATATTATTGCTCTATAAGAAATGACCAGCAGGACAAATACAGAGAGATTTAGAAAGACTTACATTAACTGATGCTGAGTAAAATGAATAGAACCAGAAGATCGCTGTACACTTCAATGCTGTATGAAGATGTATTCTGATGGAAGTGGATATCTTCAACATAAAGAAGATCCAACTCACTTCCAGTTGATCAATGATGGACAGAAATAACTACACCCAGAGAAGGAACACTGGGAAGTGAATGTAAATTGTTAGCACTACTGTCTATCTACCCAGGTTACTTATACCTTCGGAATCTAATACTTAATGTGCAACAAGAAAATTGGATTTACACACATGTATTGTATCTAGGTTATATTGTAACACATGTAAAATGTATGGGATTGTCTGTCATCTAGCGGAGAGAGTAGAGGGAGGGAGGGGATAATTTGGAAAAATTATTACAAGGGATAATGTTATTAAAAGAAATTACTCATGCATATATACTGTCAAAAAAATTTATAATTATAAAATTAAAAAAAAAAACCTCTAGTTTTTAGAGCCTAGCTATTTCTGATAGGTCATCCCTTCAGTAGAAACGTATCTTCCATCTACTCAGTAAATCCCCCATCTTCTTTCTCTTCCTTGCTAAAAAAGACTAGCTTTCTAGACAATTGGTACCAACCCACCTATGACAAAATGAATAGCCACCTCTTTTATCCCTCAGCACAAGATGTGTCTGAGGAAGACCCTCTCCCATATCCCTGGGCATCCTTATTTTATGGGACATGTTTGTGCTGTAATCTTAAAGATGATTAGAACTAGGTGTAATCAATTCTTCCTGCTGCATTATTTTAGTAAATGATTTCACTGAGAGTTAATTTTGTTTATGAGATGATTGATAATAGGAATCAAAAGGAGTGAGAAAGGACAGTTCATGAGCCATAATTTTAGTAGTATAAATTGCTGCAAACAAAGTTTGGGTAGCAATCATCTTCCGGAGACTCAGTCTATTAAGTGTTAGCACAAGTGTGTTGGAGGAGGAAGAAAAGGAAAGAAAATGAGAGACAGAGAGAAATATACATTATATGTGTGTATAAATATATATATATATGCATATAATGAGAAAGGGACAAGTTATACATATAAATGTACATGCATATGTATATGCATATATAAATTATGTTAATATATAGCTTAGGTAGTTATGTGTTATGAATATATCATATTTAATATATTAAATTTATTATATATTAATAGTATTTAATATAAATGAACATTATGTAAATATACAAAATGAGGGGGGGATAAAGTTAGTACTGTAGAAATAAAATATGCTGTAGAAGAAAATTTTGTACTTTGTGTTTTAGGCACAAGCCTGCCAAAAATAATTTTGATTAATTTTGATTATTCCAATCTAAATATTTCTCTTAAAGACAACCAAAGACAGATTCTGAAAAGCTCTCTAACAAGCCATTTTTAAGGATACAATTTATAGTGTTCCCAACAAGGAAAATTCACAATTGGATAAACATAATTATAGAGCTGAGGGTGAGATAAAAGTTCAGATAACAACTTGCTTCCTTAAACAGAATAAGTCACTTATCTTTCAGCATGTCCTTGGAGAATCATTTTCCTAAAACCATTGAACTTCTCTTTGACCATCCCTTTTAAGGATTCTTTCCAACTGGTCAAAGGTGAACTCAAGCAATACTTCCATTTATTGAAGTAATCAAAGAGATGTCTTCTCTTAGTTTTCTGATTACCCTAATTGAGTCAAAATGAATCTATCAAGGACCTTTTGTCCTTGTCCAGTAACCACCCTAATTGCTTCAAGGAGTCCTTCCTGGACATCCAGGATAATTGAAGAAATCCATGTTTCTATCAATGAGAGAGCAACAAATTCATATTACAATCCCTCTATGCCTTCATCAGTTTCTATTTTATCCACTCCTTTTCCTTACCCGCATCACCTAGTGACCCAGCCTTTTTTGGTGAGTCACTGAAGTTAGCTTGACTGGTCCTCAGGCAATAAACACAGGGTTGTACACTGGTCCTATACCTGAAACTTTTACATCTTGATAGAACCTTTCAGACACTGCCTTTCATAGCTTTTTGACAATCCAGATTCACTTGCCTAGAGCAGTTAGAGGATGCAATGAATAGTATGCTGGGCTTAAAATTAAGAAAACCTGAGTTCAAATCCAGCCTCAGACACTAGTTGTTTTTGACAAATAACCTATTTGCCTCAGTTTCCTCTACTTAAAAAATGGGAATAATAATAGTATCTACCTCACAGAATTGAAAATTAAATGAAATATTTATTAAGCATTTAGCACAGGGCCTGGAACTTATTCCCTTCCCCTTTCTTTTTTCTCATTTCAGCATCATAGGAGTAAATAAAAGCTCTTAGATCTAGAACTGGAAGGGACTTTGGAAATAATTTATTCTTCTTCTTTTTTTTTTATTCTAACTTTAAAACTTTTATTTCATTCAGTAAATTAGAAATGGGCAGTTCAAGAGGCCTAATATTGAATCAGAGATACAACTTATAAAACAACAACCACAAAAGTGCACAGTAGTCCCCAGTGATCCAGAATGCTATAGTACCATTCAAATAATCTCTGTAATGTTTGAAGAGGTCCAGAAACATACCTAGGAGGTTAATTGACAGAGTCTTTGATGGTTCATTTAAAGAAATGGCCCTGGTTTGATGTATTCTTCTGACTCTTTCATTTTCAGGTGAGGAAATTGGGTTGTATAGAAGGATAATGATTTCTCAGGGTCACACAGAAAGTGAGTTATAAATCAGAATCATGAACTCGATGCAAGGTCTCCAAGCTCAGCATTGTTCTCACAACACTACATGATCTCTACATAGAAAAATCTTTACTAGTGACTTTAAAATTAGCCTGTACTTCATTTGTCACTCCAGATATAACTATTATTGTTTCTGCCTTTGCGTTTTTTGTTTTTTGTTTTGTTTTGCAAAGATGCCAAAGTGGTTTGCCATTTCCTTCTCCTCATTTTACAGATGAGGAAACTAAGGCAAGCAGGGTGAAGTGACTTGCCCAAGCCATACAGCTAGTAAGTGTCTATGGTCAGATCTGAACTCAGGGAAATGAGTCTTCCTGACTCCAGGCCAGGCACATTCTCCACTGTGCCATCTAATTGCTCTTACAACTATTAGAAAAGAATATTTGTGGAAAAAAAAAGACTGCCCACATTTAACCTGAAGCTCCTTTTCTTGGCAAAGTTATAAAATTTGGAGAATTTGGGCTTATCACTGAAACACACTGACAGTTTAATTACAACAGGGAAAATGAGCCTCTGAAGTAGAAAGGCCTATTATTACAGATCCTGTGTTTGCATTTCCAATAGCTTTCTTTCTGTTATTTTTTTTGTTGTGGTAAAACGACACATTCATTATGGTCCTATTTCTTCTATTATTTTGTTAAATTGGCTTTATTTTCAAACACCTTAAATGCCTGCCAAGAAGGAACTCTGCGCACTTGTTCTCCCATTATTAAACCCTATTTATTTTAAGCAGTCTGTACTTAAATTGATTCCTAAATTTTTCTCTTTTCTTATCATATATACAATTAATTCCATTGCTATTTTTAAGATAATCACTTTTTCACTTTGTGGGTTTTCCCCTCATTCGGCTTTCTCTGCCTTTTTTTTCCTACTGATTCTAATCTACCTCTAGTTCATATTCAGTCCTTTATGGAATAATATATCATTTAATACAGATAATGGATCAGAGACTAAGACCAAACAACTTGTCAATTGTAAATTGGGAACTGAATTTTTAAAAAAAGGTATATGTATGTATGTGTCTGTCTATACACATATATTTGTATATAGTGTGTATACATGTATATGTATGTGCATGTGTATATTATGGGTATGCACGTGTGTGTACTATATACAAAATGTCCTGTTACATTATTTAATTAATAATATTACTTCATCTCTTATTACTATATTAATTTTACATATATCTGTAAAAAAAATTAACCCTTTTGCCCAATATTTAATTATATAATGAAAGCTTTACTTTCATAATAAGCTCTTTAAGGTGTTTTAGTTGCATTGGTATAAAGGAAAAAGTATTGGACTTGGAATTCTGCACTCAGTTCATTCAGAAAGCATTTATTACATGTATGTAGAATCTTGAACCCAAATCAGAAAGACATAAGTTCAAATTCAGTCTCAGAAATTTATTAACCATATGACTCTGGACAAGCCCTTTAGTTTCTATTTGCTTTGGTTTCTTCAGCACCTACTAGAGGATTATTTTGATGATAAAATGAGATAATATTTATAAAGTGGTTTATAAACCTTAATTATTATTGTTGTTATTTTTATATGCAAGACTCTGTACTTAGTAATGAAGATATAAAAACAAAACAAAAACCAGCCCTTCTTTCCCTTTGGGGAATTTTCATTGCACTAGAGTGATGACTAGACTGAAGCATTAGCTCTAGGGTCAGATGATAGATAAAGCTTGGGGTCTGACATCAGGAAAATTCATCTTCCTGAGTTCAAATCTGGCCTCAGACACGTACTAGCTGGGCAAGTCACTTTACTGTTTGCCTCAGTTTCCTCATCTGTAAAAATCATCTGGAAAAGAACTTTATAAATCACTTCAATATCTTTGCCAAGAAAATCCAAAATGGGATCAAAAAGAGTGGAACATGATTGAACAACAATAACAACAGATGACTTGAGTTCAAATATTACCTCTGACACTTAACGGCTTAGGTGATCTTGAGCAAGGAACATCAGCTCCCCCTGGCCTCATTTTCTATATCTATAAAATGATGGAGAATGGACTAGATGGTCCCCAAAAGCCCTTCCTACTCTAATAACAGTTTACATTTCTGTAGTGTTTACTATGTACCAGATATTGTACTAAGCACTTTATAATTTTTATTTCCTAACCCACAACAACCTGGGGAGCTTGGTGTTTTCAGATAAGGAAACTAAAGCAAAGGCTAACTGGCCTGAGGTTACACAGCTAAGAAGCTGTCTGAGGCTAGATTTGAATTAAAATTGTCCTGACTCCAGATCTGACACCATCTACTACACCCTCAACTGCCTAGATCTAGAATACTATGGAAACAATTAAATAAATTTGCAATAAATTGAGGCAGGAGAAGACATCAACTAGTGTGTTTTGAAAGGCAAGAAAGTTAGCAAACCTTAAAGGAAGCTAAGGATTCTTAAAGGGCAGAGGACTATAATGAGTACATGAGGATTCTACAAAGAGAGATAGGGCTTCCAGTCCATGCAGAACTAGGAGCTATCCAGCATGTGTCTCACTACCATTATATACTAAGTTTCAGGCCACTTTTCCCATGGATCCTCTGTGTATTTCTAGAAGTGTGTCTCAGCTTTTGGCAGGGAAATGTTTTCTAACTACTGTTCATGCTGTGTTATCTTAGAAAATGTTTTTAATGAGAGTTAATTTTACATACCGAATAATTGTTGGTAGGAATCACTTAGGGGTTTCAGGGGAAGGAGATGATTCATAAGCCCCAGTTTTAAAAGTAGAAGTATCAACAAACAGGGTACCCTGGAAACTTAGGGAGGAGCCACCTTCTGGGGACCAATTCTGTGAGAACAAGTCTAGTGGAGAAACACAGAGGGGTATTATCATACATATGGATGTGTGTGCATATATACATACATACACATTCACACATACATACATATGTATACATATATGAGTTTATGTGCTTTCATGTGTGTGCATATGTGTATGCATGTGTGTGTGCATATGTAATGTAAGGGTTAGTTAATGTGCTATCTTCCTTGCCTTTCAAAACACACTAATGTTCTCTCCTGCCTCAATTTATACCAAATTTACTTATTTGTTTCAATAGTATCCTAGATCTAGAGAGCTGATGATGTCATAGAAATAGATTCAAGGCTTTGGAACTAAAATACATTGTAAAAGAAAGTATTGTACTCCATGTTTTAGACACAAGCCTGCCAAAAACAATTTTGATCAATTTTGGTTGTTCCAATCTAAATATTTCTCTTAGAGAGATAACCACTTTATAACTCTGAAAATATCACTAACAAGCCATTTTTTAGGATACAATTTATCGTATCCCCAACAAGGAAAATTCACAATATGATAAATATAGTTACAGAGCTCAGGGTGAGATAAAAGTTCAGATAACAACTTGCTTCATCAAACAGAATAATAGTCACTAATTTTTCAGCATGTCCTTGAAGAATCATTTTCCTAAAGCCATTGAATTCTTTTTTGACCATCCTTTTTAAGGATTTTTTTTAAATTGGTCAAAAGTGATTTTAAAAAATACTTTTGTAATCAAAGAGATATCTTCCTTCTCTTAGTTTATGATTACCCTAATTGAGTCAAGGTGGATCTCTCAAGGGCCTTTTGCCCTTGTCCAGTCACCATCCTAATTGTTTCAAGGAGTCCTTCTTAAGCTAACCTGAAGAGGGGAACATGACATGTGCTTCAATTGTGATGGTTAAAGAAAGAATCATAAAATTTCTCTTTTAGATTAATCTGAAGGCTCCAGACTAGAATAATGTTTAAGTGTTTTCTTAATTGTAAAAGAGGTATCAAAGTAGGGGTGGAGGAAGGAGAAAGGAGAATTAAGTGCTTCAATATCTTCGCACGCAGTATAGACATTTGCTACTTATCTTAAATTATACTTTAAACTTGTTTATATTTTCTTAGGAACCTATCTCTGCTAAGTCCCAATCTTACCCTCACTCCCTTCTGAAATAAATGTAGCTTTCCCCAAATTCCTATTTTGTCACCATCTCTTAGGGATTCATTCATTTATTAAACAAGGTATCTACTGTATGACAGGCACTATACTCAATTCTCAATATTGGGATTATAGAAACCAAAAGAAGAATTCTTTCTCTTAAGGAGCTTATATTTTATTTTGGGAAGTGATGTATAGAAATATAAGATATGCATGTATGTATATATAGTATGTATTGCATAGATATCACTATTAACTGGGAAAATGAGGAGAGAAGGTTTTGTATAGAAGGAATGGCATTTGAACTGAGTTTTAAGGGAAGTTTAAACTTTGACAAAGAAAAAGAAAAAGAGACTCTATAACAAGCATGGGGACAACCTTTCATAGGCACAGACCAGAAATGGATTATCATTTATAAAGAACATCATCTGGAAGCATATAGTAAAAGTTAGAAAAAGAATACTACATTTTGGCCATTTCCCAATAATTCCTAGAGAATAATACCCTGGAAATATATCCTAAAGAGTTTATTAAAGTTGTATCTTGTCCTCCTGACCATCCCCTCCCTTTCTAGAGTGTGTTGAATTTAGTATAGTAAATTTAGAAGTAATTAGTATAAAGAGAAATAGCATGAGAGAAGATTGCAAAGGGAAACCTTAAAGTTATACACAAAACATCCCAGAGATCAAAGGAGCATAATTTACCAATTTTTGTTCTGTAAGAAATGACCAGCAGGATGATTTCAGAAAGGCCTGGAGAGACTTACATGAACTGATGCTGAATAAAATGAACAGGAACAGGAGATCATTATACACTTCAACAACAATACTATATGATGATCAATTCTAATGGATGTGACTCTCTTCAACAATGAGATGAACCAAATCAGGTCTATTTGTTCAATAATGAAAAGAACCAGCTACACCCAGTGAAAGAACTCTGGGAAATGAGTGTGAACCTCTAAATAGCATTTCTAATCCCTCTGTTTTTGTCCACTTGCATTATTTATTTCTCAGGCTAATTTTACATTACTTCAAAGTCTGATTCTTCCTGTACAACAAAATAACTGTATGGACATGTATACATATGTTATATTTAACATACTTTAACACATTTAACATGTATTATCTACCTGCCATTTGGGGGAGGGAGTGGGAAGAAAGAAGGGAAAAGTTGGAAAAGAAGGTTTTGCAAGGGTCAGTGCTGAAAAATTACCCATGCATATATCTTATAAATAAAAATCTATAATAAAAAATAATAACAATAATAATAATTTACCAATTTTGTCACCTATTAATCACAATTCACATCCTGGTAATATGTACTATCTAGGAGCTGCTGCTAAGGTCTCTGGTTTATAATAAGTAAATTCCAGACAAAAGCCAGACTTCCACAGTTTCAGATCAGTAGAACATCAAAAAGATGCTGATAATTTTATGATGTAACTTTGAAGATTTACCAATAACTTTGAGAAGATTTGGATATGTTAATAAAACAATCCTAAGGTGGTACAGGGTGAGGGTAGAGAGTAGAGGGAGAAGAAACATTGTCAGATCTTCACCTTAGAAATATCATTTTATCAGGTCAGTATGATGAGGAGTAAACTGAGGTTCTCTCTCCTTCCTTCCCCAAAGTAACCTAGGGTGGGTTCGGCAGCAAAGGAATTTGCTACTTAATGCTGTATGGAAACATAGCTTTATTGATTAGAATGGAAACACTGGAGAGCTGGTGGGCAAAATGACTGCAAGGTACAAGGCCGATTTTGCAAAGAATAGATTTTTGAGGACTCTGTTTTATACAAGAACACAATCATTCGGGTGCAGTGATGTGAGGAGGTTCCAGAGAGTGATGTAAATAAGATAAGGACTCTCTTGTTATCTTTTGGGGACAGACAGAAGTCTCTTCCCAAAAAGGAATTTCCTGATGCCATTTGGTCTGAGCAGATTAGAATGGGGGCTGTAAAACCCCAGCCCGCTCAGATAGCCCAAACTAGTTTGACCAGATCTTGTATCAAAGGTCCAAGTCCCAAAGGAAGTTGGAGATCAAACAAGGAATATCAAGGGGCTACCGCTCTCAACAAGTAGAATATGAATTGAAGTGGGGAAAGATTTGAAGTGAGGAAAATAAATAGAAGGTAAAACTGTTCTAGTACAGTAGCTGCGTGAACTGATAGAAAGGGATGTAAAGATCGAAATCTGTGATAACAATAAACTGAGGCAACAAAATTCTGAGCACAATTTATTAGCAAAGCTAGCAAGTATCAATAAATGGGATCCAAGGCTCTTTAGTAGTCAAAGACACCTATTGAGGGTTTACAGAGAATATAGTTTTTAGTGAAGAAAACAAGTTAACATAATTTTGGGCAACATAGGTTTTTCTTTTTGATTGACATCAATCGGAACAGGGAAAGTGAAATTGGAACAAAGGAGTTGCAGCAAAATATGACCTATATGAATATCCAGCAAGAAATGGTCAGACAAATAGGAAAATAATCAGGAATGAGTATTATATGCTGGGCAAAGAGAATAGCTTTGTTTAGATAGAAATATGTTACATAGTGATTTCATGTCAAAAAGTCAATGATAGCTGCCTCTTAGTAATACCTTCATAATCCTTCAAGTGGTAACATGAACAATTGCATAAGGCTGACCTACCTATTTAACTACAATAGCTATATAAGCAATCCCAGTAAAACTTAAGATCCAGGAGCCTGAGGTCTAAGAGACTTTAAACCCAGAGATCAGGGGAAAAAAAAAAAAAAAAAAAAAAAAAGGACTCTTCCTTCTTAATTGCAGTCACAACAAACCCTTCTTAGTTTTTCAAAGTTACCTCCCAAGATTCTTCTGCTTTGTATTTCACTAACCAATCTCCAAAAATTACAATCTCTCAAAATCAGAAAATAAGTTCCACCTTGTCACTTCATTTTCTGGAGGATGAAATTATATGCAAGAAAGACCAAGAATTTAATTAGTGGTTCTGCTTTCAACAGAAAAGACCCTACAATAGATGTCTGGATGATGGAAGTCTGGCAACACAATTATAATGCTTCTTTGGGCCAACTGTGTGATACTCATGCTTCAGTGAGAATAATAGTAGGAGCTAGGAGTTCTTTTTCATATCATTATAGGTAATATTCAGTGACTTTGTGATATAGGAGGAAATTCAAGCAAACTATAAAATGTGCGGAAAGATCATGAAGTAGTTACCCTGGAGAAAGATACTTCTTCCAGAAATTTGACTTTAGCTATTACCATACTCAAACAGTTCTATGATCTCATTATTGTGGGTACTCCCCTCAGTTACAGAGATTACAACTTCTCCATGTCTCTGGAGTGATTCTTGGTAATATTCTTCCATAAATCTTCCAAAGGAGAATGAGCTATTTTTTGAATCTCTTAACATTGCACAGATATCAGTGGTGCAAAAATAAATAACATTTAAGTAGTGTGTTAGGGTATTCCCCTCAGAAGTTACAGTAAAGCTATATTTCAGGTTCAAGATATATTCTACAGGCCCATACTACTAAATGATAGTGATGGAATGCCTGGGGTGCAGCTTCTAAGGGAAATATAGCACTAATCCTGAGACCTGAATTTAGTATTGAGATTAGGAAGAGACCCCAAAAGGTGGCAGAGATGTCATGATTTTGCGTTTGAACCCATATCAAAGTCAAGGAGCAAAGTTCATTGTAATTGTAATGCCAATTGAAGCAGACTAAATACAAAAGATTTTAGCAAGGAATCTGGAGCAAGGAGACAAATTTATTGTTATTGATATGCTAATTTTATTGCCACTAGGAATAGTCTCAGGAATTTGGCTATCACTGACTAGTAGATCTAGGGCTACCCTAAGGCCAGAAGACTTTAGAATCATTGACAGACAAGATTGTCAGAACAATAGTATTTTAAGGTTAGAAAGTTTCAGGATCACTAATATATCTTCCTTAAAGTCTAAGGGAAGAAATATTATTATATTCCTAGGCCAGAAGACTTTTACAATCATAGGTTGCCACAACAAGAGTATTCCAAAGGATCACAGATTCCAATGTCAGAATGAAGTGGGTTGTGGTCCCTTTAAGAAATTCTATTTCTTATTGATTTGTGATTCCTTTCATTTTACTCCCAGCCCCTCCTGGCTAATGCACTATCACAAATCCTGATCAAAAGCACCCCTTTGAATTTCCATAGGAGATCCAGGCTTGTCCCCCACCAGATCTGAGCCAACTTGGTACACACAGGCCCCTTCAGCTAAATCTCTCATTATAAAAGAGCCAAGCTGGAGTCCTCTCTTTGTAGATGTTCCAAACAAGCCCATGCTATACTATTCCTCTACCTACTGGAATACTGTTTCCAGTGCTATCTTCTCTTTACCCTCACCTATTTCCCTAAATAGACTTTAACCTTACTTCCAATCTTTTATCAATCTAGGTTTTTGTGTCTGTAAATTCCTTTACCTATGCTTGCACCAAATCCCAAGGGGTTGCAAGGGAGACAAACCCCTCCATTTGATTCCCTGAACCCTGAATCTGCCACTAGATTTCATCAGACCCTGACCATCAGAAACCCTAATTTCATTTGGGTTCCCCAAATCTAAACTTCATCACAACGACTTTAGAATCATGGCAGATTGTTATAACAGAATCCCCCTAAGGCCAGGGGACCTTAAAATTGTTGCCATGTTTCCCCTAGAAACTATACCATATCATGAGGAGTGCTGTTGTTCTAATAATCTGTCTGTCTATAATCTTGTTATGCCATAGTTCTCTTTTATTATCCTGACTCAGTTTCCCTAATTATCCTGACTCAGTCCTGCCTCAGTTTAGTTTCCCTAATTGTTCCGACTTATTTTATAATTGTTCTGCTCAGTCCTGTAAAACTATCCCTCTCTCTTAATCAGAATATTTGATAAGGATAAACGATCTTATATTTTAGAATATCAGAATGCCTCTCCCTATACCAATCTATCAAAATATCAAATACTGTTTTATCAAGATGCCTCTCCCCTTGTCTAAGGTACCTCCCCCCCATTATGTCAAATCCCTCTCCAGAAGCTCCCCCCACTGTGTCAGAGTCCATTCCCTCTCTCAGCACCCTGACTTCACCCCTGCCTCAGTCTACCCCCCTGTGTCTGAGCCACGTGTATATATGTCTTTGAGAACTCACATTGTTGGCTGGATTCTTGGAGAAGATAGTCGCATTCAGCCCTGGGACCAAGTCAGGACAATAAAAGAGAACTGTGGCATACCAATCCTAAAGTCTCCTAGCCTTAGGAATACTATACTATAGTCCTACAAACATTGCTGACTTTCAGATAAACAATCTGTTGGTCAGTGATAACAAAGCTCCGGAGACAATAGTCACTAGATCACGCCTCAAACATACCAGTAAGCCTCAAAACTAGCAAATAAGTAACATGAAGCTCCTGGTCTCTCTAACTTTTCCTATAACTTCATCTTCTTGCTCCTGGTACTTTGCTAAATTCTTATGGAACTTAAGCTCAACAATAGCTCATAGGCACCCAAAAGTGTGTAATCAACAGGGATACACAATTTGTTCAAAGCAAAAGCATTTAATGGAATAGCACGGTAAAAGAAGTAGCAACAAAAACATGCACCTCCCTCCCCCATAAACATAGTGATGTAATAGGACTCTGTGTCCTCTTTGGGGGGGTGGGCCTGGGTCAGAAAAACTCTGAATCTTAACCCCTCCCGACCTCTGGGAAAATTCCTAAAATGTTCTCCACCCTTTTACCTGGTTCCCAAGGGAAACTCCCATCTTCAATTGATCTGGGAATCAGTTTTGCCTGGGCCAACACCCTTTGCTGATTTGGAAATTAGTCCCTCAAATCATTCCCTATCCCCAAGCCACAAAAAGCTAAATAAAATCAAAACTCTGTACCCCAATTTGCTATATTCCTAATCAGGAAGGGGCTTATTGAAAGAAAGAGCTTCTCAGTAAAAATAAACCCATTTTTTGGACAGAGGTTACATTTATAGCCTTATTGAGTTCTTAGAGATTACAAAATTTAATCCATGAACTGTTAGTTAGAATTTCATCTTTCCCTTTTCTTGATTTTTAAAAGTTTTTTTTTTTTAATCTTTAATCCTTTTGGATTTTTTTTGGGGGGGGAGTCCCATTTATTTTCCATATTTTATCTGTGTTTTAGCATTTTTTTCTTTTGAATAATAAACACACCAGATAAAAGGATTTCATTACTTAGTATTTTTTTGACAATTGTAAAACTTTTATTATCTCATATTCTTTTTTGCACTGCATGAAAATAAAGGCATTCCTCTAATTAAAAAGAAATAAAGAAAATAAACCCATTTTGCCAAACCTCATTTGGAGCCTGGGAATGTGAATTCTTTCACAAAACCTACAACACTGGCCTGGGGACCCCCATCACTGTTAGGGTATCTTACCCCTCAACAGTTGGGTTAGGACACCCCCAAATACAGATAACATCAATGGGACACACAAGAAGAAGCAATCACACAAGGATCATGTATAGAATAAGCAACTCAACAGCAATGCTGCAGGTTTGCTATATCTTTTATATGCATTATCCCAGCTGAACTTCAAACCAACCTTATGAGATAGATACTAGAAGCATATTTCCCCCATTTTACTGATAATGTAAGCCAGAGAAACTGAGGCAAGATAGAAATTAGAGAGCATTTAATAATTTATTAAAAAGGGAGAGATTTACTGGGACCAAATGAATCCATGGTTTGGTTCCAGGGCTGAATGAGACTATCATGTCCAAGAATCCAGCAGCAAATGTCGGATGCAAGATTCTTTTATAGGATAACAAGAATAATGACATAATAGGGGAGGTACCTGAGATGGGGATGACCTAATGAGGAGAGGCATCTAGGATGACATAATGGGGGAGGTACCTAAGATGGGGATGACCTAATGGGGGGGAGACACCTAGGATGACATAATGGGGGAGGTACCTGAGATGGGGATGACCTAATGGGGGGAGGCACCTAGGATGACATAATGGAGGGAGAGGCTCCTGATATTCTAATGATGTCTAAAATGGTTAAAGACCTTTATCCTATCAAACATTAAGAGGGAATGATTATAGCCTGAGGAATTGGGACAAAGTAACTGAGGTAGGACAATTGGGGAAACTGAGTCAGGACATTAAAAGGGAACTATGGTACAACAATAAGGTAACTGAGACTCAGAAATAGTAACTTTACTGAGGTCACATAGCTAATAATTAAAGGCACCATTTGAACCCAGGCCTTTCACACTTCAAATCTAGCTATCAACTAAAATAATTATCCTTTATTCTTGCTAAACAATTAATTTATTCTAATTCAAATTATATATTCTTCTGATATTTTTTGTACCAGTTTTTTGTTGGGGTGCAGAACTGAACCAAAAAAATTGGAGTTTCAGGATGGTGTTGCAAGGTTTCTCAGAAAGAATGTAGGCTTAGACTATCTCCGAATCAAGAGGCAAAGATTTTATTAATATGCCATTGAAAAATTAACTGGCTAAGTTCCAAAAAGGATTTAGTCATAAATAAGTGGTAATACTTGGGCTAAGTTCCCTAGTGGAATTCATTAACAGAGACTACATTAAAGCAAGCTAAGTGTTTCTAATGAACTAGCCATTGTGATGTTTAGTAAGTGGGTGAGTTCCTAAAAGAAGTTAGTTAGGATTAGATTAGGAAAGAAGTGGAGTACCAAAAGGTTCTTTTATAGGATAAAAATAAACTGGGGGTTGACATCTATAACCTGGCCATTGGATCTGTGGGGTCATGATAATTTTGTCAATTCAAGGAATTCACGCAGAATTCAACCAGGGCCCAACTGCCACAAAGGCCCATTGAAGAACAAGAAAGAATCCACTTAAGGACAAGATGGTCAATGCCCCTCCCGGCTTCCCTCAGGAAATAGCTATGGAAATTTAACCAAAACCCACTGCAACAAAGGCCCACTTAAATTCCACTCAAATTCAACAAAAGCTTTCTCTGCCCTTCCCTATGGCCCACCTAGCTAACAAGGATCTGGGGTCTCATTCACCCCTTCTCTGTTGGTAATATGTCACAGCATATTCAGATACTTTATATTCCTTTGTGTGCCCTTTGAGAGATCTTTTGCTGTAATTCTTTAGAATCTGTGATGTTCAATAGTTTTACCCAACCAAAAATTAATAAGCAAGAAAGGGGGGAAAGAGGGGAGGGGAAGGAAGAAGGAAGGAAAAAAAGGAAGAAGGAAAGAGAATGGGACTCATTGGGTGAAGTTTTCTCAGTATTGAGACTAAGTCACATAATTCCTATTCCCAGAGCTGGAAGATCAGGTATTGAACTCTGTGTTGCAGGGAGTCTCCAAAGGTCAGACCCCCAGGAAGTGATGTGACCCACAGGAAGCAGACAACATTGGTCAAGGATGGTTACGTCCTTTTAGTCTATCCAATGAAAAGGCTCTGGTCTTTTGCTCTTTAAATCTTGGACAAGCTGGAAGCTGGTCAGGTTCAGGAGCACATGGCAAGAGCTGGGATGGCTCCCAGCTGTGTGTCTGGGCCTCTCCCTGCAGGGACTAAAATGCTTTCTTTGTACCTGAAGATGTCTTTGATTAGTTAATTTGGGAAGGGGGTCTAGCACTCATCCCACACAGAAAGGAAGGAAGGAAGAAGGGAGGTAAGAGGGAAAGAGGAAGGAAGGAGCAGAGGGATTATTCATCAAGGAATAATATAAAGGAACTCAACCCTCTAGTTTTGTAAATGAAGAAACTGTAACTCAGACATTTCAAGAGTTATATAACAAGCTTTTCTTTATTCTCATACTCCCTATCTATACGTAAAAGAAGCTACAGTGAAAGTTGTATGTAATAATTAATAGTATTGTATTTAAGAATCAATGCTCCCCATCTCCTTAAGGTTAGCTCTGTATAATTTGGTTGAATTACTTTTCTAATCCCTTCCTTTAAATCCCCTTAAAGTATGTTTCCCAATCTGTGGTTTCACTAAATCCATTTAAGCTCAATGTGGGAGGTAATTAAAAAAAAGAACACTAAGCTAGCAGTCAGGAGACTTAGTTCAATTATGTTATTAACTAGCTGTTATGATTTTAGGTAGGTCATTTGACCTCCTTAAACCTCAGTTTCCTAATCTGTAAATTGAGAAGGGATAGGATAGATGGCTTTCAAATTTCATTCTAAATCTCTAATGTTCATAATAATTCTATGATTCTGCACCCAGAGCCATGGTTGTAACTTTTAAAGCTATGAAAGAGTTTTGACTTTGGGGTCTCTTTGTTTAGTTTACACTGCCTCTATCTAGAATGTAACTATTTGTCTTAGTATTCAGGAAAAGAGAAAAGTGAAAGCAAATCATTTTGGAATCCACTGAAGCAAATATACTATGAATCTATGGAGTTAAGAGTTATTTTCCCCTTAAAAAAAGAAAAAGCCCAATCTAATAAAAATTATGTTACCCATTTGAAATAGGTTCATTTATTTGGTATTTTTAAATTTGACCTTTTGAGCATAATATTTTAGTAGATAGCATCTAAGATACCCTGAGATTCATAAGAAAAAGTGCTAATGAAGTATGGAGACAGTGTCAAGTGAGAAAGTGAGAAAGCCTATGGCTATATGGCCTTGGGAGTACCACAAATAACGCTGGCCAATAGTAATAATTCCTATTCTGAATCTGATGGTCAAAACTCAATGTTGAGAACTACCCCACTCCTACCATTCCTCAATTTTACCTAATAATATTAGCATATCAACTTAATCTTTGTTTCTCTTTTCCATTAAGTTATCTTCCTGATTCTGACTTTTTGCTAAACTTCCTTGAAGCTTTAGCTCTCTTCAATTGACACAATTATCTCCTTATTTCTGCCTCTTTGCTGAACTCCCTTTGCTAGATTTCCTTTGGAACTTTAGCCCGTTGTCAAGCAGTGTAATAAACCTTTGCCCCTTAACTTGAAGACTGAGTGTGCAAATTCTTTTGCCAAATCCATGCCAAGCCAGGGGGACCCTAATCTTGTTGGGATGTCTTTCTCCTCAACACTGTGATAACTAAATCATGAATGCCTCCCTAAAGCTGTCTTCAAGCAGCTATGTGGCACAGTGGCTAGATAATTCTTAATTATGAATTCATTATCTGACCCCAGACACTTAGGAGCTGTGTGACTCTGAGCAAGTCACTTAACCCTAAATTTCTCCCCTGTAAAATGAGCTAGAGAAGGGCAAAACACTCCAGTATATTTGCCAGGAAATAGTGATAAGGTGCCCAGGCTGGTGTCACTGGTTTTTTGTGAAAGAATTCAAATCCCAATACCCAGGTGACATTTTTGGCAAAAAAAAAAAAAAATATATATATATATATATATACACACATATATATATATATATATATATATATATATATATATATAATTATATATGATATATGATTATATATATGTGATTATAATCATACATATATATGTGAGTTTATTCACTGAGAAACTATTTCCTCAGTGGGCTAGTTCCAGATAGGAATTGGCAAAGGTTTGAATACAAAATCTTGTCTTTTATTAGCCTTTTATGACTTGGGGCTAGGGAGCAATTAAAGGCTAATTTTCAAATCAATAAAGAGTGGTGATTGTTTCCCAGACCAAAGTGATTCCCAGTTTAATTGAAGGTAAGAGATTCCTGTGGGAAACCAGATAGTTTTCCCATGGGAGGCAGATTCAGGTGAGTGGGAATCATTTTTAGGAATTTTCCCAGGCCAGATGGCCACCCTCCACAAGATCAGGAAGACACAGAGTCCTTTCTACGTCAGGATCATGAGTCCAACACTACTAAGGTAACTGAACAACTACAAAAGTTCTCTGCAGAGGAGCTAAGTCATTTCAATACAGTTCTAGACATTAAGTACTGGGTAGAGGCAAAGAGACTATTCCAACTGAAATTCTTTCAGAGAAGTCTTTTCTTATAGTGGAAGCCTTTGTACTAACCTATCGTTTAAAAAAATCAACTGGGATAATAAATTGCAATAAAGATTTTTCTCTCTAGAGGGAGCCAGAAGTATAGGAAATTTTTATCTGTGGTTACATAATTCTTAACTTAGAACAAAAGAAGACCTGAAAGGGATCAAAGAAAAGATGAAGTCTTCTATTATTATATATGCTATTATATGTACATCTATATTTTGTATGCTTTCTTGAAATGAAAATTTATTGTTAAATATTTTGAATCCTCCCCATGGTCTTCTGGGAGTATGACAATTTTTTTGTTTTGTTTTTTCTGTCTTTATTTTGTTTCTTCTTGTTTTACATTTAAGTTTTAAACAAATTAAACACATTAAAATGTCATCTCTTCCTCTCTCTCCCTCTCATTATCTGTCTCCATCTGTCTGTCTGTCTGTCCCTCTCTGTCTCTCTTTCTGTCTCTCTTTCTGTCTCTCTGTGGCTCTCTGTCTCTCTGTCTCTTTGCATTGTCTGGTACAGTCTTATTTGTTTAATGTCTTTAACTTCTATTAGATATTTTAAATAAATGGATTTATTTATTATTCACTATGTGTAATGATCTTTGGTGGGAATGAAGTGACTCTTTCCTCATTGAAGAGGAAGGGCATGGGAGTGCAGCTTGAACTTAAATATTATTCCCTCTAAATTAGCAATTTTTGGTAGGGACTAAGAGGGGAAAAGAAAATAGATAAAATTCTAATTCTATAAAGTGTAACTCCTTTTGAAATGTGTGAGAAATGGATGGAAATTTGGTTTCTAAAGTTATGAAAATTAAATTGGAGAAATGACACAAGTTAGAAAATTGAAACCCACAAGAACATTAAATAATAACCAAGGGAAAAGATATTATATTTGAACCATGGCTCTCTGAACTTTGTTTCCATAAGATTAAGCTCCTTGGGGGCAGGGACTGGTTATGTAATGAGGGGTGGAGATTCTCATCTGTAACATTCATGGGAGAGAATTATGCTTTCAGAATTGCCTTTGAAGTTTCAAAAGTGTGTTTATTAAACTAGGTACCCATTTTTGCAAAAATGTAAAATAAATCTTTCCTGTGTTCATTAGTGAGTCAATGAAGTTTTTGGTAAGATATTTTGATTCTTACAAAAAGAGAGAACTAACTTTCTGCTTCCTCCCAAGTAACAATCAATGTTTCTCAGAGAAGTGAAGGGATAGAGGAGACTCTAGAGATATGTATTATCAAAACTTTCTAGTCACCCATATAACTAAAAACCTGTATGTACAAAACATGTACATATACTACATGTGGTTTCTCAATCATAAGAATATGCAATAATTATTGGTCACTTATTTTTTCAAAATTTCAGGGATTTGAGTTTTGTTTAATGGGTATTTTTAGAAGCTTGGATACATAATTTTTTCAATGTTGTCCTGAGGTTCTGAAATATTTTGCCTTGGGATCAGGCAATTATGTCTTAATGGCAATACTTAAATAGGCCTTTAATTAGAAATAATCCTGGCCGAAGCAGATTATTCAAATTAAGTGGCCTCAAAGCCCAATTCTTAAATTCTAGGAGGACATGGTTTTAGATTTGTTTATACTTTTACTATTAGCATATAAGGTATCAGGGAGACCTAGCACCTCTGGTAGGAGGGCTTGCTGAGCTTTTTTCAGGGCTGCTCATTCATCTTTCATGTCTACCTTTCATCCAACTCTCATCTGAGGCTCCAAGAAGCTGTTGCACGCTCAGATAACCACTCAGTAATATTATTTCTGCAGACAGGCTAAACTAAGTAACTCATAATCTACAGGCCTCAAAGCCTATTGGTGAGTAAGGGGAATGTCTACTCCAAACATATAAAGTCTTCCCCCAGCTGAATGGGCAGATGAGAACAATTTATTCCACTAGTCATTAAGACAATGGAAGCAGGTGCTCTGGACTCTTAGAATTTGGTCAGACTTTGAAGATGCCAAGGTAATAATTGTTAGGATTACTAAGTGAGAACTGAGGTTGTCTGGACAATTACAAGGTGAGAACTCAGGTTGACTTGATAGAGGGGGCAAGCTCATTGGCTGGGGTGGTTCTTCCCAGAAGCCCTTGCATTATCCCACGCCCATTCTCTGGGAGGATAAAAAGAGACAGCACTGGGCGCAGAGAGGAGATCGGCCTGGAGAAGGATAAGAGCTGGAGGAGATTCAGAGCCAGGATTCAAGAAGAAAGACTCTCTGCATTACATCAGGCCTGACGGGGCTCTCTGCAGGAAGGGAAGTCACTTCTAAGGACAAGAGTTAACAGCAACTGCCTGGAGACAACGGTTCACTACAGGAAGAAGAATCTGTCTGAGAGATTTGAGTAGACACAGCAGATCTCTTCCCAGAGAGCGATCCGGCAGCTTCTAGAGACGATAGCTCGCTACAATTGGCGCCCAACGTGGGGCAAGGACTTTTGCTTATCCTGACAAGAGGAGCTAGACCAGACCTTCGCAATTTGGCGCCCGAACAGGGACAGACACGGTCCTGATTCCAGTGGAAAAGCTTCCGATCTAGATCTCAGTCTCTCTGACCCAGAACCGTGAGTAACGAGGAAACTTTGTTAAAGATTAAGTGAGCGTGCTAATAGATAAATAAGGAACTTAACTTGTTAAGGGATAAACCAGGAATCTCATAGCTGAAATGGGGCAGATGTTAGCTATATTCAATCCCTGGACTTCAGCCGACTCAACCCCAGCCCCAGAAGCAACCTCAGCTCCACCCCCATTCATAGAGAGTATAATCAAGATAATTGAGGAGCAGAGTTTACTTGTAACCTGGGTACAGATTGCTAAACTCTTGGCTGCATTAAGACGCACATCCCCTTGGTTCTTAGAGGAAGAAAAGATAGATGTAGATAAATGGAAGCTAGTGGGATATGAAATGAAAGAATTTCAAGCAAAAAATGGGCCTCATTCAATTTCTGCAGAAGTATTTTATATCTACAACATAGTTCAATTAGCCTTAAACTATCAAGCAAGTTGTAGGAGAAGGAAAAGTTCTAAAAATGAACAGAGGAGGAAGTGTGAGGAAAAAAGGAAAGATCAAGATCTTTCCCTAGAGCAAGAGGATTTAAATGAGGAATTATGGTATGATTCTCTTGAAGAAGCTTCAACCCTGCCTAGAGAACAGATTATTGACAGGCCCACATCAACCCCACCTTCAGAGATGGAGGAAGAAAGAGGGGAAGAGGCAGAAACACAAACAGAATTGTCTGTGAAGCAGCCTAAGCCTATGACAAGATTAGAAAAAGCATTGGTTAAAGCTAAGAGAGAAGGACAGGATATAAGTGATTTTATACATGCATATCCTGTGATTGAAAATACTGACTCTGTAGGTAAAAAAAGGAGAAGATATGCACCTTTAGATTTGAATAAAATTAAGGATTTGAAAAAAGGTTGTACCCTTTATGGGGCTACATCAGCTTATGTTAAAATGTTACTAGATGGTTTGTCTTATGAAGTCCTAACCCCGAATGATTGGAAATCCATAGCAAGGACATGTCTGGAACCTGGAGAAAATTTATTATGGCTTGCGGAATTTCATGAATTATGTAAAATTCAAGTCAGATGCAATTTGGAAATAGGAGTTAACACACAATTCACTTTTGAGCACTTGGCTGGTGAAGGTCGGTATGGAGAGAATTCAGAACAGATTGATTATACCATGACAATATATGAACAAATTGCTAAGGCTGCAATAAAAGCTTGGGGTGTCCTTCCTGGACAGAAAGATCGTGGAGAGGCTTTCACTAAAATACAGCAAGGTCCCAATGAACCTTTTGCAGATTTTGTGGGACGTTTGCAAACTGCTGTCAAAAGAACTATTGGAGAAAATTCAGCTACAGAAATAATGACCAGACATCTGGCTAAGGAAAATGCCAATGAGATTTGCAAAAGAATTATATGGGGATTAGACAAAGATGCTCCTTTAGAGGAGATCATAAGACGCTGTGCTACAGTGGGAACAAATGCTTTTTACACCCGGATGATGATGAACATGGAAAGACAGGGTCCCTCCTGGCAAGGGACTTCTAGAGAAACTCGGCGATGTTTTCAATGTGGAAAAATTGGGCATCTAAGAGCTCAGTGTAGGTATGGAGATACAGTGAGAAGACAGGGTGAGAGAAGACCTAAAACCCCATGTCCAAAATGCAACAGAGGACTCCATTGGGCATCAGAGTGTAGAATAAGTCAGGGAAATGGGATGAGGAGCCCAGGTCCAGGGCCCCAGGCAAAAAAGACTTGGGGCATGATGGCAGCTGATGTTACACCCAAAGAACTTTTAGAAGGCCAGGACTCTGATTTAATCAACCAGCAGAAAAGCAATCACATGGCAGAAAGGGATTACCTGATAAGTGAGTCAAAAGCAAATCAGATTGGAAAAATGGATTACACTTGGGGAGAATACAGGCCTTTTAAACCAATAGGGCTGTGTCATGTGCAAACAATTCCAATGTAATTGCCAGATGATGAGAAGAGATTTAGAAAGTGGTAAATAGAAGGTAATTAGATAGGTTAAATGCCTGGGAGAGAGGGTTTGCTTGTATTTCTTCAGCAGGAGAAGGAATCAGATGGGTGCCAACAAGTCATATTCGCCTTGTCCATCAGAGAGAGACAGAAAAAGAGAAAGACCTCAAAATAAAGGAGAAGATCTAAGAAACATCTGACACTGAAAGAGCATGGATAATAAGAAGACTGTTAAAGAACTTTAAAAACCAGCAGGAATCATTGGACTTCCTCACACAAGATGAGAATAATGGACAATGGACTTATGGACATTTATAAATTTTCAATTTATGATTATTTGATTATGTTATATACTTCTAGCATGCGTTATGTTACTATGTTACTATATG
The DNA here is from genome assembly GCF_048593235.1 of Sminthopsis crassicaudata. NCBI lineage: Eukaryota > Metazoa > Chordata > Mammalia > Dasyuromorphia > Dasyuridae > Sminthopsis > Sminthopsis crassicaudata. Next base: position 294,762,668 of record NC_133619.1, on the reverse strand, counting down.
CTTATGTAATTTATGTAATTATCTGTAATACTTCCCATATTGATGGATTTATGTTTCAAGGTCATGACTGTCCTATGTTCTAAATCAAAAGAAAGGGGGAGATGTTAGGATTACTAAGTGAGAACTGAGGTTGTCTGGACAATTACAAGGTGAGAACTCAGGTTGACTTGATAGAGGGGGCAAGCTCATTGGCTGGGGTGGTTCTTCCCAGAAGCCCTTGCATTATCCCACGCCCATTCTCTGGGAGGATAAAAAGAGACAGCACTGGGCGCAGAGAGGAGATCGGCCTGGAGAAGGATAAGAGCTGGAGGAGATTCAGAGCCAGGATTCAAGAAGAAAGACTCTCTGCATTACATCAGGCCTGACGGGGCTCTCTGCAGGAAGGGAAGTCACTTCTAAGGACAAGAGTTAACAGCAACTGCCTGGAGACAACGGTTCACTACAGGAAGAAGAATCTGTCTGAGAGATTTGAGTAGACACAGCAGATCTCTTCCCAGAGAGCGATCCGGCAGCTTCTAGAGACGATAGCTCGCTACAAATAATCAATTGAATTTGAGCTATCACCGGTCTGTAATGTGCGGGCTAGCTCTCTGGAGAGCCTCAGGATCAGTCAGAGTCAGGATCAGTCAAAGTCCTTGGTCTTTAGGAGGAGAAGTGAAGGAGGCAGGGCTCATTAAAGATGAATCCTGGCCTCTGGAGTCCAGAGCCTGAAGTCTCTCCCCTAATCCTTGCCTTCAATTATCTCATCACAACACATTCAGCAAGTGCTAATCCTGAGGAGAGACATCACATCACCATATCATTTAAATATATGTATGTAGAGGGGCAGCTAGGTGGCGCAGTGGATAGAGCACCAGCCTTGAATTCAGGAGGACTGAGTTCAAATCTAGTCTCAGACACTTAACACGTCCTAGCTGTGTGTCCCTAGGCAAGTCACTTAACCCCAGGTCAGGGGAAAAAAAAAAAAAATATATATATATATATATATATATATATATGTGTGTGTGTGTGTGTATGTAGAACCATTGTCTCACATTGAGTAGGTACTTAGCCTTAAGTGCTCTGCTGTCTTAGATTCAAATTAGATTCAAGTTTTAGTCCTCTACACCAGTTATCTTGGCTTTTGTCATTAAACTTGTATATTGACTCTGGAAAAGAAAGTAAGATTGATTAACATATGCAACTCTGCCTTACTTAAATCTAATTTAGTTGCAAGTCAAGACATTGTCCTGTGATGTCACACTGATCCTCTTTGAAAACAAAGGCTGAACAAGTTTTACTATTTTTGAATGAATTTAATTTAGTATTTGTTTTTCTAAAATTACAATTTAACTTTGCAAGCTTGATAATTTATTTCTTTGTTTGTTTGTTTGTTTACAAAAGTATATGCATGGGTAATTTTTCCAACATTGACCTTTGTACAACCTTTTGTCCCAAATTTTCCCCTCCTTCCCACCCCCTCCCCTAGCTGGCAGGTAGTCTAGTACATGTTAAATATGTTTAAATAAATGTTAAATCCAATATGTGTATATATATTTATACAGTTATCAGATCAAGAAAGAAGAAAAAAAAACTGAGGAAAAAAACACAATGCAAGCAAACAACAGAGTGAGAATGCTATGTTGTAGTCCACACTCTGTTCCCATGGTTCTCTCTCTGGGTATAGAAGGCTCTCTTCATCACTGCACTGGTTTGAATCATCTCCTTGTTGAAGAGAGCACATCCATCAGAATTGATCTTCGTATAATCTTGTGGTTGCCATGTATAATGATCTGATTCTGCTCATTTCCCTCAGCATCAGTTGATGTAAGTCTCTCCAGGCCTTTCTGAAATCATCCTGCTGGTCATTTCTTACAGAACAATAATATTTCATAACATTCATATACCACAATTTACTCAGCCATTCTCCAATTGAAGGGCATCCATTCAACTTCCAGTTTCTAGCTACTACAAAGAGGCCTGCCACAAACATTTTTGCACATATGGGTCCTTTCCCTCCTTTAAGATCTCTTTGGGATATAAGCCCAGTATAAACATTGCTGGATCAAAGGGTAGGCACAGTTTAATAACTTTTTGAGCATACTTCCAAACTGCTCTCCAGAATAGTTGGATCCATTCACAACTCCACCAAAAATGTATCAGTGTCCCAGTTTCTCCACATCCCCTTCAACATTTGTTATTATCATTTCCTGTCATTTTAGCCAATTTGACAGGTGTGTAGTGGTATCTCAGAGTTGTATTAATTTGCATTTCTCTGTTAATAATTTTTTCAAAGCAACATTGAAGAAAGGATTTTTTAAGACCTTTTCCCCCTGTTGCCATCTCCTTTGCTTCCATTCCCTACCTAATCTTTTGCACTGAAACTGATGTTAACTATGGCAAGAAATTTAATGGCAATAAACTTCTTTGAATTAGAAAATTTCAGACATTTTTACTGTGATTACTATTTTTTTTTTTTTTTTTTTTTTTGGCTGAGGCAATTGGGATTAAGTGACTTGCACAGGAAGTGTTAAGTGTCTGAGACCAGATCTGAACTCAGATCCTCAGACTTCAGGGCTGGTATTCTATCCACTGTGCCACCTAGCTGCCCCACTGTGATTTCTTTTATCTCAGAGATTTTGTCTTCCTAATCTGGAAAGTATATTTTGTTTGCAGCTTTTTCCTTTCTTTTCCCTTTATGGAGAGTAGATTTTCCTTAGAGGCATAGAGCATTTTGTTTCTTCCTGCTTTTTCATGTAATTTTAAAATTTAAAATTTAACATTTAACATTTTAATTTTTTATTTTAATAAATAGGTTATAATAAATATATTTTATTAATTATATTAATTTATTATTAGATTAGATTATTGCACATTATTAATTAAATTGATTATATTTAAATTAATATAATAAATAAATAATTTTAAAAGTTAAAATTTTAAAATTTTTGTCTGTCTGGGATACACTGAGTGAAGACCTCTCATGGGAATACGACCTTGAGACTTTACAATAAAAAGTGGCCACTTTATAGCTAAAAAAATGCAGGTGTTTCATTGTTTTGGATGAACATTTCCCCTCCTGTTTTCCATCACCTCTTAATAAGTATTTTAATACTGTCTTTTAAAGACAATGATGGTTTTGGAAATTCAGGTATTCTTTTGTTTCTGAGATGGACATCCATGTTTAGATTGTGTGTGGAGGGAGGAGTGTAAAGGGCTAGAACTGAACAATGCACTTGGATGATGAAGCACGTGAGACTAATTGCCAATTGGACTGTTCCCTATTAACTTATTTAAGGTTGACCCTCCCCAGCTGTTCTGTGCTGACTTGATTGGTGGGACAAAGAGAGGGAAGTGACTTGTGTGGGAGGAGTAAGAGAAACTTGGGTGGTGGAACTCACGCTCACTTGCACTCGTGACCTGGCTTTGGAGGCGATGGTAAAGATCTAGAATAAAGACGTTTAGTGATCCTGACTCCTGCTGATTTCTGGAAAGATAGAGTTCCAGCATTTGGCGTCCAACGTGTGGCTGGCACCCTACTTCCACCGAAGTCCTCCTGTGACCAGGAGATTAGGTGAGTATTCTAATAGAAATAAGGAACTTACCTTGTTAAGGACTAAATCAGCAATCTCTAGTAACTGAGATGGGGCAGATGTTAGGTAAATCCTGGGCCTCAGCTGACCCTGCTCCAACCCCAGCCCCTGCCTCATCTAGCAATGCTATAGAGGATATAATTAAGATAATTGATGAGAAAAGTTTACTTGTTCCCATCCCACAAATGAATAATCTCTTACACTCATTGATTCGCACGTCCCCTTGGTTCTTAAATGAAGAAAAACTACGTATAGATAAATGGAAGCTAGTGGGACTTGAAATGAAAGAATTTTACTCAAAAAATGGGAATTGTCAAATTTTCCGAGAGGTATTTTATCTATACAACTTGATTCTATTAGACTTAAGCTATTGAGAAGAGTTTAGAAGGAGGAAGAGTTCTAAAAAGGCACAGAGAAGGAAGCATGAGGAACAAAAGATAGAAGATAGGCAAACTCAGGACATTGCCAGAGGGCAAGGGGATTTGAATGAGGAATCTGAGGTGTGTAGACTCTGATTGTCCCGAAGAAATTTCAACCCCACCTAGAGAGCAGATTATTGATCAGCCCACATCCACTCCACCTTCAGGGACGGAGGGAGGAGGAGTAGTGGGAGGGGTGGTGACATCATCAGCGCCTCCCCCCCCAACAACTACCAACTCCTATAACTAGGTTACAGAAAGGGCTTATTGAAGCAATTGAAAATGGAAAAGTAGATAATGATTTCAAACTTCAAATTTTTCCCGTGATTCAACAGCATAATTCTGCAGGTCAAGAGAGTAGAAGATATGCTCCTTTTAACATGGATGTCCTTAAAAACCTGAAAAAGTCTTGCACTGTCTTTGGGGCTACATCAGATTATGTTAAGATGTTAATACACAATTTGGCTTATGAAACCTTAACCCCTAGTGACTGAAAAGTCATTGCAAAAGTGTGCTTAGAACCTGGACAAAATTTGTTGTGGTTTTCTGAATTTACTGAGCTCTGTAGAATTCAAGCCCAACAAAATAGTCAAAGTGCAGCTAATACTTCCATCACCTATGACCTACTAATAGGTGTAGGTTTTTATGCAGACGCTTTGGTACAGATTAATTACTCCATAACAGCATTTGAGCAAATTTCTGCTGCTGCTATCAAAGCATGGGCTTCTCTCCCCAGTAAAAACTACAAGGGTGAGATCTACACAAAAATTGTACAGGGACCAAATGAATCTTTTGCTGATTTTGTGGCACGTTTGCAGACAGCTGTCATATGGACTAATGGTGAAAATGAAGTAACAGACACTTTGGTGAGGCAACTTGCTAGAGACAATGCCAATGAGGTTTGTAGAAGGATTATACTGGGACTACATAGAAATACTCCTTTAGAGGAAATCATAAGACGCTGTGCCACAATGGGCACAAATACCTTTTATAGCCAGGCTATGGTACAGACTTCCCAAGATCCCAACATGGGGAGACAGGATCCCTGTTGGCAAGGGGTTTCCAGAGAGACTCGTCAATGCTTTCAATGCGGTAAAGTAGGCCATTTGAAAGCTCAATGTTGGCATAGAGACAGAGTGAGAAGACAGGCTGGGAGAACAAGACCCAAAACCCCATGTCCAAAATGCAACAGAGGACTCCATTGGGCCTCAGAGTGTAGACTGATTCAGGGAAATGGGATGAGGGGCCCAGCTCCAGGGCCCCAGGCAAAAAACACTTGGGGCATGATGGCAGCCGATGCCGCCACACCCAGAGAGTGCCTCCAAGTCCAATACCCAGACATGACCAATCAGCCAGGAAGCCATCTGAGGGGAGAAAGGGATTACACAATCAGTCATCCAGGAAGCAACATGATGGGAGAAAGGGACTACAATTAGGGAGGATAGAGTTGTATGCAGCTGGGACAATTGAGATACCCCCTGGAGAGGTGAAATCTGTTCCTCTCCAACCTATGGATCCCTTGCCTCCAGGCACAGTAGGCTTGACCATTTCACCTCCTGAGAGTACTTACAAGACAGTGTTCATTCATACACTGATGTGGGAAACTGGGGAATGTGTAGATAATATCCCAGTCACTAACACAGGGAGACAATGTATGACTTATCAACCAGGGGAAGTAGTAGCATCAGGTTTATTGATACAGACTCCTAATAAGCAACCTGGTGACAGTCACCCATGTTCGGACTCCAAGCAGAAAAACCCAGGAATATACTGGACAGCAGCTGTGACAGTTGACCGACCTATGCTCACCATCTATGTAAATGGCATAGCATTAGAAGGAATGGTGGACACCTGTGCAGATCGCACAGTCATTAGAGGTGCCAACTGGCCCAGTCACTGGCCAAAGAAAAAGGCAGACACCTACATGTCTGGGGTAGGAGGATCAATAGCAGCTGAAGTTAGTGCTATCCCTTTAAGATGGATATTTGAAGGTGAAACAGGAGTTTTTACTCCTTTTATAGTTGAAAAAATCCCCATCAATCTGCGGGGAAGAGACATTTTACAACAATTAGGGTTAAAAATGAGTACTTCGGTTTTTTGGGCAGGGCTGCTGTTGAAGGCCTGCCAACACTTTCACCTGTTCCTATCCAGTGGAAAACTGATACACCAGTGTGGATAGAACAATGGCCCTTAGCTAGGGATAAAATTCAGGCCTTACTAGATATAGTACAGGAACAACTTGATCAAGGACACTTACAACCTTCTCTAAGTCCTTGGAATTCCCCAGTATTTGTTGTAAAAAAGAAATCTGGAAATGGAGAATGTTGACTGATTTAAGAAAGGTAAATGAACAGATGGAAACTATGGGAACTCTTCAACCTGGACTTCCATCTCCTACTCAGTTGCCTAGAGAATGGCCTCTGTGGGTTATAGACATTAAGGATTGTTTCTATTCTATCCCTCTAGATAAGGAGGATATGAAAAGATTTGCTTTTTCAGTGCCCAGCGTTAACTTAGCTGAGCCTTATAAAAGATATGAATGGACAGTTTTGCCACAGGGAATGAAAAACAGTCCTACTATGTGCCAAATGTATGTTGCTGCTGCTCTTAGTCCAGTAAGAAAAGCATTTCCAAAAGTAATGTTATTACATTACATGGATGATTTATTGGGATGTGCACCTGAGGAACAAATGTTAGAAGCATGTCTACAAAAAACCATAGAAACACTAAGGAATTATAAATTGCACATAGCTTCAGAAAAGATTCAAAGACATGCTCCTTTTCAATATTTAGGATATGAAGTATATCCTAAGGTGCTTACAGTACAAAAACTCTCCTTAAGAACAGAGAAGCTAAACACCTTAAATGACTTCCAGAAATTGATAGGAGATATCCAATGGATGCGTCCCATGCTAGGCTTGACTACCTGTCAATTGCAACCATTATATGACATTTTAAGGGGAGACAGTGCTTTAAATTCACCACGCCAGCTTACAAAAGAAGCTTAAGAGGCTTTGAGACAAGTTGAACTGGCTTTATCCAATGTGGTTGAAAGAGTCACTCAAAAACCCTTGGAAATATCAGTTTTTGCTACACAAGAGGCCCCCACAGCAGTCCTTCATCAAGGAGACAGTATGATAGAGTGGGTGAACCTCCCAGCACAACCAGAACAAAGCCTTATTCCTTACCCAGTGCTTGTGGCTAGAATTTTATTAAAGGCCATTAAACGAGCAGTACAATCATCTGGGACAAGACCTGACAAGATATATACCTTTTATACTAATGCACAAGTTAATGTGTGCTGCGAAACCATCCCAGAGTGGCAAATTTTATTAACCATGGCTCCAAATTTTGCACACGGGTCTCCATTAAAGATAACCAGACTGTTACATAATTGGCAATGGATTCTTGAAGAAAAGGTTTCTAAAGTTCCTCTTAAAGGACCAACTATCTTTACATATGCATCCAAACATAATATTTGCGCTGTGTATTCTCATGACTTAACTATAAAGAAAGTAATCAGAACTCCTTTTCAGTCCACTCAGCAGAATGAATTGTATGCAATCATTCTAGCTCTTGCTTATTATCAGGGAGACATAAATATAATATCTGATTCAGCCTATTCAGTAAGTGTGGTACAAAGAATTGCCACAGCCCAAATAAAATTTGTAGCCTCCAATATATATCAGCTCTTTAAAGAGCTTCAAGAGCAAGTGAGAAAGCATCCAGGTAAGATTTATATTTTGCATGTCCATTCCCATAGTGGACTTCCAGGTCCTATTTTTGATGGTAATTCAAAGGCAGATAGCCTTCTAACCATGCTGGCCAGTACTCCTTTATTTCAAGAAGCACAAGAGTCTCATTCTAAATATCATCAGGCTGCCCGAGCTTTACGTTTGCAGTTTGGAATAACAAGAGAAGAAGCTAGGAGCATAGTAAAAGCCTGTACAGCTTGCCTTCCTTTCCATGCTCCTACACTCCCTCCAGGGAAGAACCCTCGTGGTTTGAGACCTAATGAAATTTGGCAAATGGATGTGACCCATTATAAATCTTTTGGTCGTCTATCTTTTATCCATGTCGTGGTAGACACCTTTTCAGGATTCACATTTGCAATGCCAGCAGCAAAAGAGACAGCCAGAGTGGTAACTGAATTCCTTATACAAGCATTTGCATTTATGGGTGTGCAAACATTTTACACACTTTTGTGCACAGTATAAGATTTTACACACCACGGGCATACCCTTTAATCCTCAAGGGCAGGCAATAGTAGAGATAAGAAACCGAGATATTAAGACACTCCTCCAAAAACAAAAGAAAGGGGAGCCATGGGTAACCCTAGAGAACTTCTAAATTTAGTTCTCTATACCATTAATTTTTTAATTTTTGACAAAGATGCACTGGCTCCAGCAGACAGGCTTTATAATTCACCGGAAGGGCAGTGTCCAGTGCGAGCAGCTCCACTGTCTTTAGATAATCGCCAAGTGATGTGGAGAGACCCAGAAAGTGGTGAATGGAAGGGACCACATAGGTTAACTGCCTGGGGGAGAGGGTTTGCTTGTATCTCTACAGATGGAGAAGGAATCAGATGGGTGCCAACGAGCCGTATTCGCCTTGTCCATCGGAGAGAGACGGAGCAGACCCTTGAAACGAAGGAAAAGACCCAAGAAACATCAGGTGGTTCCGTTGCTGACTGTGCCCACCACTGAAAGAACCTGACAGTTATGGCGTTTGACCCATGGACATCAAAAACTGTTGGACTTGAAAATCCTCAGGAATCATTGGATTCTCTGAGACATCATAAGACTATTGTAGGACTGAAAGTCCTCAGGAATCATTGGATTCTCTGAGACATCAAAAGACTGTTGCTGGACTTCAAAATCTTGTGGGGATCATTGGATTCCCTAACAGTGAAGACAATAGATTGGTTTTGGACTATTTCTTGGTTGCTGAAGAAGGGGTATGTGTGTCTGGTGTCTACATACCCTCCTTCTAGGACTTCTGGAAATCTCTTACAATACCATGTTGATTTATATTGTTTGTTATATCACTACTTGCATGTACAATTCCTGTTTGTTACACCACATCGAGTCTGCACTGACTGTGGGGAGAGTCACCACTAATAGCCTCTGCGTTATTGCTATGTGCTTGTGTAATAACTCCATGCTGATGGGTTTGTGCATACTTGTCTCTAATAAGGCCCTTCAATCCAGAAACCCGCTAGCAAATCCCCACTTCTCTTTGGTGCTTCTCATCTCCCTTCCTGAGATGTCAGGGAGGGCGTGATTATCTCCTTTTTAGTGCTTTCATCTCCCCTCCTGAGAAGTCAGGGGGGGCATGATCACCTCCTTTTTGGGGTTCTCATCTCCCTGAAAAGTCAGGGATGGCGCGACCTCCTGTGGTCTAAAACAAAAGAAAGCGGGAGATGTAAAGGGCTAGAACTGAGCAATGCACTTGGATGATGAAGCAAGTGAGACTAATTGCCAATTGGAAGGTTCCCTATTAACTTGTTTAAGGTTGACCCTCCCCAGCTGTTCTGTGCTGACTTGATTGGTGAGACAAAGAGGGGAAGTGATGTGTGTGGGAGGAGCAAGAGAAACTTGGGTGGTGGAACTCACGCTCACTTGCACTCCTGACCTGGCGTTGGAGGAGAAGGTAAAGATCTAGAATAAAGACGTTTAGTGATCCTGACTCCTGCTGATTTCTGGAAAGATAGAGTTCCAGCAGAGGAGTAGGGCGGTTTAAGGTCTGTTTAATCTTTTCTTTACAGTTTGTGCTTTGCACTCCTTTACTGACAATACTGTCTATTAGGAGTTGCCCTTTCTCTAGAGATTGTAATAAATCTCATTTTGCCTTTTTTTTTAACCTCATGATTCTGATTGTTTTTGTGGTCAGTTCTGTCCCATACATTGTTCTATTGTTATTTTTGAATGCATATCCAAATTAGCTTGACTTCATCATACCCTAATTTCACATAATTTAAAGCTAACTCTTTACTTTCCAACAATAGCTCTGCTTGGTTTAAACTCCAAGGAATATGGTGCTTCCGCACCAAATACCCTTTGATGGTCTCCTAATCCCTGCTTTCCAGTTTCCTTTTGTGTACTGTGTCTGTCAGGAATAAAAGCTGCAAACTTGAAAATGTTTTTAGAAGAAATTTTATTTAGTAGATTTGGACTCCCCTTTTAAGTCTCTGAGTTTTACATTGTATAGAGTTCAAACAATCAATACAACAACCCCAAATGTAGACAGTTTCCAAAAAAGGCAGTGTCCAGATGTTGCTTGAATAATACATCAGTATTAAATATAAAGTCAATAAAAATTGGACAGAGGCTACTTGGGTAGGGCTCAAAGCATTCAACAAACACCTGGACCACAACACTGGCATCCTTAGGTTTTAAGTAAACAGTCCTCAAGTCTACAGTTGGATTACAACTAACAGTCTCTATGTTATTAGGATCATTGAGCCTTATGGCTGTTCAGCAAGGCACAAGACAAGTGATTACTTAATGATTACAAGCATGTTATTATGCCAAGCTCAGCACATAACTTGCCTGCTGGGCTTTATCTCTGGAAAATAGGGTGCTTCCTAATAGTATCTTGACATTGAAATCAGCATGAGCCATGCCTCACATTCTGAGTTAAACAATGTCTAGCCAAATAACAATAGCCACAATAACTTAGCCAGCAAGGATCAAATAATATTAATAAATAAATACTTTCCCACAGTTGTCTTTCTTCTTTAGACTGTAAGCTCCTTGAAAGAAGGAAGTATTTTTCCTTTTTTCATTGTGTCCCCAGTGCTTACACAGTCTCTAGCACATAGTTGGGGCTTGATATATGCTTGAATTAAATTTAATTGAACAAACTGATCTGATGTCATGAGCCTCAATGAAGCAATTGCTTCATTTATTGATATGGTCTTAAAAATCAGAATGCTACTATATGGATAATTAAGTGATATTTACTAATTTGGGGGAAAACTTCATTGTAATGAATTTTCAAAACTTTATGCTGTTTGTACCTTTGTAAAATGTAGAAAAATCTTTATCTTATATCATGGTTCTGTTTGTAGATTCTTTTACCTTAAAAAATTAAAATGCAGCCAGCCAGAAAAACTTTTAAGACTGAAAGATACTTTTTTTTCTGTCATTTCAGTTTTAGCCAGTTTAGTTGGAATTACAGAAATAAAGTCAAATAATCAAACAGAATTGTTAAAAGAATCTAAGTAGATTTTGGAAGTTGAAAGATTAAGAAGGTTTAGAGATTAATATTTTTTCATATAAATTTTATTTATTCATTTTATAAATTGATATATATGATACATAATCTCTCTCCCTCTCTCTTCTCTTTTTTTTTTTTTTTTTTTTTTGCTTTTGCTGAGGCAATTGTTAAGTGTCTGAAGTCACATTTGAACTCAGATTCTCCTAACTTCAGGGCTGGAGATTAATCATTTAGGAGTATGGAGATTAAACATTTTTCCCCTGAGGCAATTGGAGTTAAGTAACTTGCCTAAGGTCTCACAGCTAGGAAGTGTTAAGTGTGAGACCAGATTTAAATTCAGTTCCTCCTGATTTCAGGACTGATGCTCTATCCACTGTGCTACTGAGATGCCCTGAGATTAAACATGTTAAGGAACAAGGAAGAACTCCTGAGACTTTGGGTAATCTCAGCTCAGTCTTTTCTGAAATATCTTAGTAAATTTTGGGATACTACTCTGTAAAATTTGTTTTAAAGAAAAATAAGAATTAAAGTTTTAAATGTAAATGACATTTTCCCCTGAAAATTGATAGTCTTATTTTAGTACAATGAAGGAAGATAGTTAGTTTAGAAGAAAAAATTAACTATATGGTTTGCACTTGATAGCTATCTCTTGTTTACCTTTCCTTGATAATGAAAAAATTGTTCAAATCAATAGACCTTAGCAACAGATTAGATATGAGGGATGGGAAACAGAGAGGGATGCAGGATGACTTCTAACTTGTTAACCTGAGTGACTGAGAGGATGGTGTTGCCCTTTACAATAATAGGAAAGTTAGAAGTGGAAGAAGATTTTGGGGAGAAATATAATGAGTTCCATTTTGGGGAGAAAGATAAATGACTTTAAGAGGTCTACTAAATATCCATTTCAATATTTCTGAAAAGCACCTGGAGATGTGAATTTGAAGGTCAACAGAGAAACAACTTTCTAACTATTAGAATAATATAAAAGTAGAATAGATTGCTTTGAATAGTAATGGATTGCCTTAAATTAGAGCTCTTCAAGTTTGTACTTAATAATTTTCTACTAAACTCCTACTCAGATGCTTCATTACTGCATGCAAGTGACCCTAGGCCTAGACAATTGAAAATTCTGGCTCCAGAGTATAAATTAAGGAAAGTCTTAGTTCAGTCAGGGAAGACTTTGAGCATGGCATCAGCAACCAACAGGCTTGTGCATCTGAGGACCAGTTCAGCTAAGTTCAGAGAAATTCCTTCCCAAAGGCTAGCCACCAACTAATATATTTTTTTCAGGCATAGCACCTCATAAAGACTGTTAAGTAAACTGTGGAAAAGTTGTAATGTATCTGCATGGCTGGATAGAGCATCCACTTAGTGAAATCACAGGTCCTCCAAGCAAGAAGTAAACCCATCAACAACTAGACTCATTATTAAAATTGTTTTATTACGTTTTCTTTCCCTGAAGACTAATATAGAAAGTAATTACTAATACAAACTCAACTGGAATTATTCAAATGAATACAACTAAAGAGAAGTAATACTGAAATCTGTAGCACTCAAATTCAAATGATCATCAAATATATAACAGAAAACTACATTGGTCCAAATTGCTAAGTACAATCTAAAGAGAAGCAATTTCTAAGCTGCAAATACAGTTGATGTTGTTAATTGAAACAGGTAAAACCAAATCTCTTGCAGCATTAGCTACAGTCATTAACTGACTTAAAATATTTGTTTCCCTTAGGCAATTCCCATGTTAATTCGATACTCAGCACTTGATTAAATTTACTTTACACTTAAATACAGAGGTATAATTTGATTCTAGATACTTTCAGCTCCTATACAAGAATGCAATAGGCACTGCTATTGCCATTTCAGAGTGATTTTTAAATTATTTGAAATTTCTGACTTTGCATTGTCATACAATTATTGCAACCATTTTGTTTGGGTTGAGAACCCTGGGAGAAGGCAAACAGCTATGCAAGGAACAGGTAGCTTTGGTACAGCTGTCTAAAATTATTAATTACATCCCTCTTCCTTCAACTATCAAAGAATATTAAGATGTTCATGTGACATTTGCTTGAACGTGATGTGTAAATCTAACCTGAGTGTATCTGTGACAGAGTGATGAGTGAGTGAATGAGAGAAATGCAATAATTTTGTGAAAGAAAGAATGCAGGTTGAGTAATTGCTTGCATGTGGAAGGTGGTTATAGAGTATTAGGGAGCAAAAGTTCTGAATGAGTGATCTGAATATGTCTACAAGCCTTCAAAGCCAACACTGCATTTGCAGTGTTGGATACTAAAGGAATATAGATCAAAGGCTAAGGAAGAAGCCAATATAGCCTGTCTATGTAACTATCTGGAGATGATAGCCCTGGTCCTAGTGATGAGGTCCTAGGCAGCCAGGTTGGCTTTGACAGAGAGAGCCTTTATGGATTTAATCCACTCTTAGCAGTGTGATAAAAATATGAACCTACAAATTCTTTTGAGACACCTTGCAACACTGGCCCATAATCCTAATATACTTTGGAGGTATTACCTTGTACCCCAATATTTGGTGAATAACCCCATCATTTAGTGGCCTGGTAAAGGCAGTCTGACTATGTACCTCATAACCTCAACACTAGCACTGATAAAATTATATTTGAGAGTCAAGATGACATACCCTGATGGAAGTGAGGTGTCTGAATAGCACATAATTAGCTCATTTCTGAGCCTTCAGTAGCCTCCACTCAGTAAAGAATGCTCTGAGGGAAATTAAATGGCCACAACTCATTTGGAAGTATAATTAGTAACAAGAGGTGAAGTGCTTGGGAACATGTGTGAATGAATATGTAATACAGTTGTTTTGCTCAGAGTCATGAGTTTTTTAGAATGAAACATTAATTGTACAGCACAAAATGCAGACCTTAATGTGATCTTAAAAGGGCAGCCAGATGTGGAAATAACAACCTAGCATAGAAGGAGCACTGAATTTGGAGAAACATGTGTTCAAATACTGGCTTTGTATTTACTATTTTTGTGTATTTGTGTACTTGTAATGAGATTGAGAAGGAGGAATCCTCCTTTAGGAATCCTCTTGTGATGGATCTATCCTTTGACTATTTATTTTTCTTCTAGAGTTTTCTTGGCAATGATACTAGAGTGGTTTGCCTTTTCATTTTCCAGCTCATTTTGCACATGAGGAAATTGAGGGAAACTAGGTGACATCAGTTAGTTTCTTTGGATTGTTCTTAGCTGGGCATACTGGTTAATATCTTTAACATGTGAAAGAGCTATTAAAGAGTGTTAAACAATACATGAGCAGCTAGGTGACACAATATCCAGATAGTGAACAGATAATAAGCCTGGAGTCAGGAAAACCTATCTTTCTGAATTCAAATACAGCCTCAGAAACTTCCTAGCTGTATGACCCTGGGCAAGTCACTTAACCCAGTTTCCCTCAATTTCCTCAAAGGAGAAACAAAACTATTACTCTTTGCAGATGATATAATGTTATACTTTTAAAAAATCTCAGAGAATCACCTAAAATTTTAGTTGAAATTATTAACAAATTTAGCAAAGTTGCAAGATACAAAATAAGCCCATATAAATCATCAGCATTTCTATATATTACCAACAAAGTCTAACAGCAAGAGACAGAAAGAGAAATTTCATTTAAAATCACTGCAGACCAATTGTTTAGATCTGACTTTATTTTTGTGGAAAGTGCTTTATAGTTTTGCTCATATAGTTCCTGACTTTCCCTTAGCAGATAGATTCCCAAATATTTTATACTATCAACAGTTATTTAATTTATTTATTTAGTGCTATATCAATTGGACTCCCAAGAAATTATTTTAATGACCTAGAAAAAATAACAACAAAATTCATCTGGAAGAACAAAAGGTCAAGAATTTAAAGGAACTAATGCGAAAAAAAAATCAAATGAAGGTGGCCTAGCTGTACCTGATCTAAAACTATATTATAAAGCAACGGTCACCAAAACCATTTGGTACTGGCTAAGAAATAGACTAGTTGATCAGTGGAATAGGTTAGATTCACAGGACAAAATAGTCAACAACTATAGCAATCTAGTGTTTGACAAACCCAAAGATCCCAACTTTTGGGATAAGAATGCACTATTTGACAAAAACTGCTAGGAAAATTGGAAATTAGTATGGCAGAAACTAGGCATGGACCCACACTTAACACTGAAAACCAAGATAAGATCAAAATGAATTCATGATCTAGGCACAAAGAATGAGATTATAAATAAATTAGAAGAACATAGGATAATTTACCTCTCAGACCTGTGGAGGAGAAGGAATTTGTGACCAAAGAAGAACTAGACATTATTGATCACAAAATAGAAAATTTTGATTATATCAAGTTAAAAAGCTTTTGTATAAACAAAACTAATGCAGACAAGATTAGAAGGGAAGCAATAAACTGAAAAACATCTTTACAGTTAAAGGTTCTGATAAAGGCCTCATTTCCAAAATATATAGAGAACTGACTCAAATTTATAAGAAATCAAGCTATTCTCCAATTGATAAATGATTAAAGGATATGATGATTTTCAGATGATGAAATTGAAACTATTTCTATCCATATGAAAAGATGCTCCAAATCATTTTTGATCAGAGAAATGCAAATTAAGACAACTCTGAGACATTCCTATATACCTCTCAGATTGGCTAAGATGACAGGAAAAGATAATGAGGAATGTTTGAGGGGATGTGGGGAAACTGGGACACTGATGCATTGTTGGTGGAGTTGTGAACAGATTCAACCATTCTGGAGAGCAATTTGGAACTATGCTCAAAAAGTTGTCAAACTGTGCATACCCTTTGATCCAGCAGTGTTACTACTGGGCTTATATCCCAAAGAGATATTAAAGAAGGGAAAGGGACCTATATGTGCAAAAATGTTTGTGGCAGCCCTCTTTGTGGTGTCTAGAAACTGGAAATTGAATGGATGATGGATGCTCATCAATTAATTGGAGAATGGCTGAATAAATTGTGGCATATGAATGTTATAGAATATTATTGTTCTATAAGAAATGATCAGCAGGATAAATACAGAGAGGCCTGGAGAGACTTATATGAACTGATGCTAAGTGAAATGAGCAGAACCAGGAGATCATTATACACTTCAATAATATTATATGAGGATCAATTCTAATGGAAGCAGTTATCTTCAACAATGAGAGGATCCAAAACAATTCCAATTGATTAGTAATGAACAGAATCAGCTACACCCAGTGAAAGAACACTGGGAAATGAGTGTGGACCACAACATAGCATTTACACTTTTTCAGTTATTGTTTGCTTGCATTTTTGTTTTTCTTCCCAGGTTCTTTTTACCTTCTTTCTAAATCTGATTTTTCTTGTGTAGCAAGACAATTGTATAAATATGTATACATATACTATATTTAACATATACTTGAACATATTTAACATGTATGGAACTACTTGCCATCTAGGGGAGGGGGTGGAGGGAAGGAGGGGAAAAGTTGGAACAGAAGTTTTTGCAAAGGTCATTGTTTAAAAAGTACCCATGCATTGCTTTTGTCAATAAAAAGCTATAATTTAAAAAATAATAAATAAATAAATACAATAAAATTACTGTAGACCACATAAAATAGTTGGGAGTCTATCTGCCAAGACAAATCCAGGAACTTTATAAAGACTATAAAATACTTTTCACACAAATAAAATCAGATCTGAATAATTGGGAAAATATCAACAGTTCATGGATAAGCTAAGCCAATATAACAATTGTTATTCTAAATATCTAGACAATTCTGTCTAAATCAATCTGTTTATTCAGTGCCATACTAAACTATCAAAAAATTATTTGATAGAGCTAGAAAAAAAGTAACCCCCCCCAAAAAAATCTGGAAGAACAAAAGTTCAAAGATATAAAGGGAATCAATTTAAAAAAAAAAAAAAGTGAAAGAAAGAGATCTAGCCATACCAGATTTCAAACTGTACTATAAAGCAGTAATTATCCAAAACAATGTGACACTGGCTAAGAAGTAGAGTGAGGAATCAGTAGAATATATTAGATACAAATTACATTATAATAAATGACCATAAAAAAGCAATCTAGGCTATGAAAAAAGCCCAAAGATCCAATCTTTTTTGGGGAAAAAATCTCAATACTTGACAAAAACTGCTGGGGAAACTAGTTATAGACCAATATCTCATACTATATACCAAGAAAAGGTCAAAATGGGTACATGATTTACACTTAAAAATGATATCACAAGCAAATTAAGACAGCATGGAATAGTTTATCAGATTAATGAATAAGGGAAAAATTTAGGACCAAAGCATATATAAAGAGCATTAAAAAATATAAAATAGATTATTTTGATCACATAAAATTAAAAAGGTTTTACACAAACAAAACCAATACAACCAAAATTATAAAAAAAGCAGAAAGAAAACTGAGGGGGGAAATTCACAAGAAGTGTTTCTGATAAAGATCTCATTTCTCAAATATATAGAGAACTGTGTCAAATTGATTAAAAATACAAGTCATTACTCAATTGATAAATAGTCATAGAATATGAATAGACAGTTCTCAGACAAAGAATTAAAAACTATAATCATGTAAAAATGTTCTAAATAACCATAATTAGAAAAATTAAAATTAAAACAACCTCACACCCAGATTGGCTAATATGACCAAAAAAGGAAAATGTTGGATGTTGGAGAGGATGTAAGTAAACTGGGGTACTGTGGGTAGACTTGTGAATTGATCCAACCATTCTAGAGAACAATTTTTAACTATGTCCAAAGGGCTAAAATATCAATCATACTCCTTGATTCAGAAATTCCACTACTTAGGTCTATATCCCAAAGACATCCTCCCCCCTCAAAAAAGGGAAAAGAACCTATTAATACAAAAATATTTATAGCAGCTCCTTTCATGATGGCTAAGAACTGGGAACCAAAGGGATGCTCATCAATTGGGGAACGGCTAAAGAAGCTGTGGTACATGATTTTAATGAAATGTTATTGTGCTATAAGAAATGACAAGCAGAATGATTTCAGAAAAACATGGACTATGCATAGTGAAGTGAACAGAACCAGGACAATGTTGTACATAGTAACATTAACATTATTTAGGGAAGAACAGTGAGTGGATGACTTAGCTATTCTCATCATTATAATAATCTAAAACAATCTTAAGGGACCAATGAAGCATGCTATCCACTTCCAGAGAAAGAACTGATATTGGTTGAATATAGACTGAAGCATGCTATTTTTTACCTTTTTTCTTTCATTTTTTTCTTTTATTTGAATCAAAATAACACATAAAAATGTTTTACTAATTGTACATGTATAATCTTTATTTGATTGCTTACCATCTCAGAGGAGAGAAGGGGAAAGAGGAAAGAAGGAATAGAATTTGAAACTCAAAACTTAAATAAAAATATTTTTTTTTAATTGGAAAAAATATTCTGATGAAGTTAAAAAAAAAATCCCATATGAGGTCACAAAGAGTCAGATATAGCTAAGAAGCAACTGAACAACAACAAAAAAGCTAAAAAGATGTTAGCCTATGTGTCAATTGTTAACTCATGTCAGAAAGTTTTTTTATCTACCGATTCTTAAGTTATGAAAGATATTATTTATAATCCCAAATACTGTGGGGCCTTGTGGACATTTACCTCTGAAGTTATAACCGGGAAGTCAATAGGAAATCTTCTAAGTCAGTTATAGAAGTAAAAGCAAAGAAAAATGAAAAGCATTTAAGGCTACATAAGTATACAGAACTGTAATTAATTTATAGAAAACAGGACTTCTCCTGGAGTCTTTCAAGTGAGAGACCAAAGTCCTTTTATTGAAGAGATTTATGCCTTTCTCCCTCAGATTTTACATTTGGGATTCTATGATTCAATAGAGGAAAAGGAAATAAACTTTCAGTACACAAAATTTTGAGGGACGTGGTGTTCTCAGTTATTAATATAATATTGTATAATTGTTTATATTCATATTTTTTTTCTAGAAAGTATAATCAATTTATTCGTATTCCTTCTAGGAAGGATGGCATTTGGTACAAAATTCCAAGTAAACATGTGCTTATACAGAAACCACAAACCAGATACTATGAAATTAATCAAAGTAATTATACTTGAACAGGCTCTAAAATAACCTGTTTATCAAACTTCATTGTTATGGCATACTCTTCATTTAAATTTAGCCAGACTGAGATCATATCTTGATCTAATGTCACCTCAGCCTCAGGGTATGAATCTCAATGTATAACTCAGAAATCCTGAATTTGACCAAAATCTCCTCTCCTTACATTTTCTTTTGTGTTTCTTTTAGTCACTCTTTTCCTCTGTGTGGGACAGGTTCTAGAGCCTCTTCCTAAATTAATTAATCAGAGACATCTTCAGCTATAAAGAGAAAACATTTATTTAATCCCTGCAGGGAGAGGCCCAGCACATCCAGGAAGCATCCCAGCTCCCAACATGTGCCTGATCTGACAAGCTAGAAGTTTGTCAGGGGTTAATAGCAAAAGACCCACACCTTTTTGTTGGATAGATTAAAAGGATGTAGCCATCTTTGACCAATGGTCACCAATGTTGTCTACTTCCTATGGATCACATCACTTCCCATCACTGATCTGAGTCTCAGCCTTTAGAGACCTCTAGGCCCAGAAATCATGTGACTTCCTGCCATCTGGGGTCCAAGACCTGATCTTCCAGCTCTAAAAATCTCTGGGAATAGGGTTCAGGTGACTTAGGCCTAGACTCAGACTTTTAAAGTTTTCTCAACTTTACCCAGTCAGTCCCATTCACCTCTCTGCTTCCCAATACTATCACCTTTGCTCGCCTTATTTTCTTACCTTCAAAACCTTAACCCAATTCATTGACCAGTGTCATATTTTACTATTCTCTATTCACTCCATTCTCTCATTATTACTCATACCTTTTCCAAATCCTAATTCTGGATTAATCCCACCCAGTGTTTCCTTCAATCCTGTTTCCATGTCACTGAATGTCAATGAAAAAAGTCACAAAGTCCGGCTGATCAGCTCCTGTATAATTTATCACTGCTCAAATAGATGCATCCATTGTAAACCAATCCTAATACTCTTTTTCTGTCTATCCATCTTCTCTATAGGAAGTCTTTTTTTTTTTTTTTTTTTTTTTTTTTGCTGAGCAAATGGGGCTAAGTGACTTGCCCAGGGTCACACAACTAGGAAGTATTAAGTGTCTAAGACCATATTTGAACTCAGCTCCTCCTGACTTCAAGGCTGGTGCTCTATTCACTGTGCCAATTAGGTGCTCCAATAGATCTTTTAATCCTCTTTTCAATCTACCCCTCCCTTACTATTCACCACCTTTCTGAGTTTCTCTCAGCAGAGTACTTTTCCCATAATTCATTGAAGAAATAAAAGCCATATATTCCAAACTCCTACTCATCCATAATTTTACTCTTTAAATTACCTAAATTTCATTTCCCATCCTTTGCTCCTTTATCTAATTTCAGGGGCTCAAACTGCCCTTCTCCATGCTAACTTCAACACCAACCTCCCTTCTTGTGTCCCTGATTCCATCCTCCCTTATCCATCAGAGGAGGGGTGTGCTACTTTGATTATCCCCTCTTCCTAATTTTCAAACTGTTCTTAAAAACTGTTACTTTTATGTTGCCTATAAATATGCCCATCCTTAAAACAAAACCTTCAATTGGCTATACTTTTTTCTCTCTTTCATACCCAAATTCCTAGGGGAAAAATTTATTGTCCATAATTTCTCATCTCCTATTTACTTCTCAACCCCTTGGCAATCTGGCTTTCATTTCCATACTCTACTGAAATCATTCTCTCTTAAGTCACCAGTGATCTCTTTCTTGCAAAATCCAGTGGCTTTTCTTTTAGCCATTCTTCTTGATTGACCTCTATGATGACCACCTTTGTCTCCTAATTACTTGTACCTTTTGTTTTCATGATGCTGTCCTATCATAACTATTTTCTTATCTGTCTGACTAATTCTTTGTCTTCTTTGAAGTAGATCATCATCTATGTCCCACTCCCTATTTGTAGATGTATCTAAAACTCTATCATGAATCTTCTCCTCCATTCTGTGCTTTCCCTGTCTCAGTCTTTCTGCCTCTTTCAGTCTTTCTCTTTGTCTCCCTGTATCTCTTAATTTCTTTATCTCAATATATCTTTTGTGTCTCTGACTTGGTCTCTCTGTTTCTCTGTCAGTCTCTGTATCTGTATCTCTGTCAGTATTTGACTTTGTCTGTCTGTCTACCTCTCTCTCTCCTTCCCTCTCTCTCTCAATGATCTAATAGGTTTCCATGGATTAAACTGTCAGCTCCACACAGAGTACAAAGAATCATATAGGAGCATAGAATGTTCAAGTTTCAAGGGACTTCAATAGCCATCTAGCCAAATATGTACCAGATAGGA
Source organism: Sminthopsis crassicaudata (assembly GCF_048593235.1). Taxonomy (NCBI): domain Eukaryota; kingdom Metazoa; phylum Chordata; class Mammalia; order Dasyuromorphia; family Dasyuridae; genus Sminthopsis; species Sminthopsis crassicaudata. Next base: position 294,741,035 of record NC_133619.1, on the reverse strand, counting down.
ATCTCCACTAGACAAAAGGTCATTCAACTTCTGCTTGAATATCTCCAATGAAGAGGGACTTACAACCTCTCCAGGAAGTCATCCAGGGTCACACAGTTAGGAAGTGTTAAGTATCTGAGGCCAATAGAACTCAGGTTCTCCTGACTTCAGGGCTGGTGCTCTATCCATTGCACCACTTAGCTGCCCCCCATTCTATTTTTAATAACTTGAATTATCAGGAAATTTTTCTGGCATCAAGCCTAAATTCTCCCCTTTTGTATCTTCTATTTCTGCTGATTTTACCCTCAGAGAGCAAAGAGAACAGGTCTAATCTTACTAGCAAATATATGATGATGTCTATCATTCCCTTCCCACCATAAGTTTCTCCCAGGCAAACTATTATCATTAGCTTCAATCTATTTTTATCTGACAAGGGCTTGATGCCTTTCATTGTCCTGTTTGCCTTCCTCTGGATGCTATCCAACTAAGATGGATATCTTTAGAAGGTGGCACTTTATTCCAAATGTGATTTAAACAAGGGATAGTGTAATATATATGTACATAGCATCACCTTGTTATCCTTGGGGAGCTACAGCTTTCTTAATGCAACAGGGTTTTTTGGCTGCCTTATCACATTTAATCCATATTAAACTTGAAGTGCATTAAAAACCCCAAAATATTTATAGGCAAACGTTTAGTTAAATATTTTTTCCCATCTTATATGTATGAAGTTGACTTTTTAAACTCAAGTATTCAAACTTTACATTTATTTGTACTGAATTTCAAGTTAAATTCAGCCCAATATCCTAACACGTCAAAGTATTTTTGAATAGACTTTGATCCAATGTTAACTATGAATGAATTTTTAAAAGTGTTAGTTACTTAATATATATCAAGCCATCTCCAGTCATCCTAATCTATATTGAGCCACTGGACACAGATGGCTCTGGAGACTATTGATTTTGCATAGCCCTTTCTCACTTGTACATCATGGCATCACTTTCCTAATGTCCTTTGAGAATGAAGGATGAACAACAGCTAATAGCTACTAGTACAAACAAATAATTCTTAACTACATGGATATTGCATTTTAATAAAAAAATTTAATAAAAAAAATTTTTTTTTAAAGGAGAACAAGGGTAACAGGGAAAGGAATCTGACTTCTGGTGGGAGAAAAGCAGGAATGGTATGATGGGTGAGCCTGGGACAAATCAAGGGGAAGTGAAAGCTCAGGTAGGAATAATGATTTGTTAGATAGTTTAGAAAAAAATACATATATTATTCTATTTAATCCAATTAATTTAATCCAGAATATTACTTGATTCCAGTAGCTCTTTAGAAATACTAGAGAAAGCTACTAGGTAATTTGGATTCCCCAGGTCTACCATCCATCTAAGGCATTCTTGTTTTGGGTTATCACACCTAAGATTTATAATGGGGCCACTTAAGCTTGTGGCTTTGCCCAAATCTTGTTTAACACAATTACTTAAATATCTTAATTAAACTTGCTTTCAAGTTGTTCTCCAGGTAACTTTGTTTAACTAAGTATGAGTGGTTGTTTGATGTGAAGCACCTTTATCTAAATCTTATGTAATGTAAACACTCAAGAACCTAGACAAAAGCCAGGCTTCCTTTCTGGCTTCTTCTCTTCCACCACTACTACTACATTTCTTTCTAAAACTATTTCATATTTTTGAGTCTCTTCATGAACTACTTCAAAAATAGGTCTCAAAGTCCCTGGGACAATGGTAGAGAAGGAAGCTTGGAGACAACCTAAAGCTATGCCTCCCTACAGAGTATTATCTGCCTCTAGATAGGCAATTGTGTTGTGTTATTGTTAAGGCATTTTGTTATCAGACACTCTGTGACCCCATTTGGGATTTTCTTGGCAAAGATATTGGAATAGTTTGCTATTTCCTTCTCCAACTCATTTTATAAATGAGGAAATTGAGGCAAACAGGATTAAGAGACTGTTTAGAATCACATGGCTAGTAAGTGTCTGAAGCCAGATTTGAACTCCAGGCTTCCTATACCAGTCCTAGCATTCTATCCATTGAACCACCTAGTTGCCCAATTGACATGCTACTAATGTCTTATCCAAATGATTGATCATTTTTTAAAAGCATAAAATCATTGAAGTATTAACAACTTCTCTTCTAGTTTTAATATAGCCAATTTTGGATCTTCCCAATTTTATTTTCCTCTAGCCTAGAGATGTCAAACATACTACCTGGACATTAGCCCACAACAATTGCCAACACTGCCAAAATAAAGAAAATTAATTTAATTTTAAGAAGGTGGAGTCAAGATGATCAGTAAGAGTTAGCAATTTTGCTTTAGCTTCTTCATATCCTCCAATATAATGAATGATAGAACATGTGAAATACCTTGTAGAAATACAACTCCTTGGAAAATACAACAGGGAAAGATAATTAAAGAATCATTGGATTACTTGAAATTCATGATCAGAAAGACTTCAGAATTATAAAGAAAAACTGCTCAGACACTTTAGAACCAAGTTGTACAGGATAAATTGAAAATAACCCTTGATTACTTCTCAAGTAAATCCCAAAATGAAACCTCACAGGAATATTACAGCCAAAAATCTAGAATTCCCAGGTCAAGGAGGAAATCTGAGACAGGGCAAGTACAAGATTCTCTTCCCAATTAACTAATCAAAGACATCATCAGGTACAAAGAGAAAGCATTTATTTAATCCCTGCAGAGAAAGAGGCCCAGACATACCTGGGAGCCATCCCAACTCTACCATGTGCTCCTGGAACCTGGCCAGCTTCCAGCTTGTCCAGGGTTTAAAAGCAAAAGACCGGAGCCTTCTCACTGGATAGACTAAAAGGACGTAACAATCCTTGACCAATGGTCACCAATGTTGGCTGCCTCCCACAGGTCACGTCACTTCCTACAACTTCCTGTACCTCCAAGTTCAAAATTCATCCCTCCAGAGATCAAATGACCTTCCCAAGGTCCCAGTTCTGGGAATAAGAATCATAGGTCTCAATACTGAGAAACACTTCATCCAATCAGTCCCATTCATAAGCAATCATGATGTAAACCGTGTCCCTCTTGATCTTGGGTGGGGGAGTGGACCTGGGTTACAAAAACCCTAAAATCTCAACCCCTCCTGGTCTTTGGGAAGAGCCCCACCTTCCTGTTCTTAGGGAAAACTCCAGATGGTAATCTCCACCAACAATTCAATTTGAGATCTTGGCCTGGGGCAATATCACCACCCTTTATTGAGTTGAAAATTAATCCCTCAAACTCATCTGGAGTTTGCTCCCTAGTTTTTAAGAAAACCCAATATAATCAAAGGGTGAACCCCAAACCTTTGCTTAAAAAATCCTAACAGGATTTGGCCTGCTGAGAAGTTGTTTCTTCTCAGTGTAAATCCATCCTTGCTAATTCCTAATCAGAAAAGCCCACTAAGAAGTTATTTCTCATTGTAAACCTATCTTTGCTAAAAACATACCTTTGCTAATTCCTTTGGAACTAGCCCTCTGGGAAGTTATTTCTCAGTGTAAAAGACCCATTTTTTGCCACAAACATTGCCTGTTGGAATTGCAAATTTTTTGGCAAAAATCCTGAGACACCAGCCAGGGGTTCTCTCAACCCTCATTTCTCACACCTTAGCAATCAGAAAGAAATAATTCAAGTACCATGAAGTCACATTCAAGATCACAGAAGATTTAACAGCTATCAATTTAAAGGAATAGAGGGTTTGGAATGTGATATTCCTTAAGGAAAAGTAGTTAGGATCATAACCAAGAATAGCCTATTCCACAAAACTAAGTATAATCCATTTGGAGAAAGGTAGGAAGAAAAGAGGAAAGGAAAGGGATATTTAATTAACTAGAGAACTTTCAACCATTTCTTATAAAAATACCTGAATGCAACAGAAAACCTAATATTCAACATAAGACTCAAGAGCAGCATAAAAAGGTAAACCAGTGAGAAATCATAAACAAGTTACCCTGTGTTCATGTCTACATGAGAAGATGATATATGTAACCCTCAGAATTTTATCATTACTAGGGCTGTTGGAATCTATTTGATGGAGGGCATGGAGGTAATTCTATTATATTGGGGTGATTTCAGAAAAATGGAAGGTTTAGAAAAAGGGATAAATTGGGAGAGAAAAAATAGGGAAATTATCTCATATAAACAGATAATTAAATTAGTTTGTTCAATGGAGGAGAGAATGGAGGAGTGGAGACAGCAACATTTGAACCTCACTCTCATCTGTACTTCTTTAAAGAGGGAAGAATATCCATATACAAAGTTGGATATAGAAAATTTTTAGCCAGCAGGAAAATAGAAGGAAAAGGGGTGTTAAAAGAAAGGAGAGGAGAGGAGAAAGAGGGTAAATTAAGGAAAGCAGTGGTCAGAAGGAAAACAGATTCTTGAGAAGGAAAGAGGATAAAGGAAAAAAAAAAAAGATGTATAGAAGAAAATATAAGAGCAAAAGAAGGAGGGAAATAAACATTTAACAATTATAACTGTGAATGTGAATGGAATGTTTTCACCCATAGAACAGAAGATAGCAGAATATATCCAAAAATATGTTATTTTTAAGAAACACATTTGAAATAGAAAGATACACATGAAGTTAAGGCACTTGAATAGAATTGTCCTTATGAGCTCAAGCTTGCTTCCATGCATTATTAGTATTCATAGACATTTGTGATTTGATACTTGAGATAAGAGGTTTTATTACTGGTCCCTTTCATGGATTTTATCTCCTGTGAATTTTTGAGTGTCTCAATTGTTATTGCTGATTTTTGTTTGATCTTTGCCAATTAGATTCCTTAACTTCTCAGGAAACAATGTTTCTTTAAATTTTTTTTATATTCCTTATTCCTCTTTCTCTAAATGCTTAGTAGATACTTAAGAAATACTTGTTAATTAAGTATCTAACTAGCAAGAAATATTTGTTAACTAAGTACCTAACTAGGAGCAGTCCCTTTTTCTGGTAAGGTCAAGACTAAGGAGAAAGGCATAGAAATTACAGGCTATAGAAAGGTTTTCCCCCAATAAGGAAGAGAGAATTACAATGCTAGAGCTAAATATCAGATACAGCTTATGGATCTAGAATTTGAAGTGACTTTAAAAGATTACCTAGTCCAATTCCCTCATTTTCCAAAAAATGAAAGATTAGCCTGGAGAATTGAGGTCTTATACCCATCAGTTGGAGAATGACTGAATAAGTTATGGTATATGAACGTTATGGAATATTATTGTTCTATAAGAAACAATCAGCAGGATGATTTTAGAGAGGCCTGGAGAGACTTACATGAACTGAGGCTAAGTGAAATGAGCAAAACCAGGAGATCATTGCACGTGGCAACATCAATATTATAGGACAAACAATTCTGATGAACATGACTTTTTCCAACAATGAGATGATTGATGCCAGTTCCAATGATCTTGTGATGAAGAAAGCCATCTGTACCCAAGGAGAGACTGTGGGGACTGAGTGTGGATCACAACATAACGTTCTAACTCTTTTTGTTGTTTGCTTACATTTTGCTTTCTTACTCATTTTCTTTCCTTTTTGATCTGATTTTTCTTGTGCAACAAGAGAATTGCATAAATATGTTTATGCACATTGGATTTAACATATATTTTAACATGTATAATATATATTGAATTGCTTGCCATCTAGGGTAGGGACTGGGGGAAAGGAGGGGAAAGTCTGAAACATAAGGCTATGCAAAGGTCAATGTTGAAAAATTATCCATGCATAATTTTTTTATAAACTTTTTATTTTCAAAAAACATGCATGCATTATTTTTTAACATTGACAGTTGCATAGCCTTGTGTTCCAAATTTTCCCCTCCTTCCCCCACCCTCTCTTCTAGATAGTAAGCAATCCAATATATGCTATACAATATTCAATATATGTAAACATATTTATACAATTATCTTTTTTTTTAAATAATATTATCCCTTGTATTCATTTTTCCAAATTATCCTCCCCCTCCCTCCACTCCCTCCCCCCATGACAGGTAATCCCATACATTTTACATGTGTTACAATATAACCTAGATACAATATATGTGTGTAAATACCATTTTCTTGTTCATGCATATGTTTTGAAAATAAAAAGCTTTAAGAATAAAAATTTTTAAAAAGAGAGAGAATTGAAGTCTTGTTCAATTTCACAAAGGCAAGAAAATAGCAGAACCAAGATTTAAAAGTAGATTCCAAATCTGGAACCATTTCCCCTGTATCTCGAAAAAAAAAAAAGCTACTGGACAAATGTCTATTAAAAACTATGCAATTGCCTCTTGGTCTATTATTTGTGCAATTGCTTATAGTGTTAACTTCAAAGATAGTCCAGTTCTTTTCTTTATATTATTCTAGTTAGAACCATAGCAGTTTTTTTTTTCTTTTTAAAGAAATACTAGGTAATTTTCCTACTCAGCTTTTTTCATCCCTCTTCAAAACTCCCTTGACTCTCCCTTCAACTGAGAACCTGGCCCCTTACTTTACAAAAAAAAAAAAAAAAAAAAAAAAAAAAAACCCAAAACATGAGACTTCACTGTGAACTCCCTCTTCTTCCCTCTTTCCCCAGAATGAAGTGGCCTTGTTCCTTATTAGAGTCAATCCTTTTATTCGTTCTAGTGATCCCATTCCATCACATTTCTTCTAACAGATTGCCCCTCTGTCATTCCCACTTTTACTTATTTTTAATCTCTCCCTGTCTACTGACTCATTTCCTAGCATCTACACAAATGACAGTCTTTACTATTCTGAAAAAATCCTCAATTAATCCTTCCACCCTTGCTATCACTCTACATCTCTTCAACTCTTTGTAGCTAACCTCTTCAAAAAGACCATCTATCTCCTCTTAATCCCTTACAATCTATTTTCTGAATTCATCATTCTATTATTTTCTCCAAAAGTTACTAAAGATGTTAGTTGCCAAATTCAGTGGCTACTTTCCTTGATCTTTCTGTAGGCTTTGATACTATTAATCACTCTCTCCTCAATACTCTCTTCCCCCTAGGCTTTCAAGAAATCACTTTCTTCTGGTTCTTGATCTCCTTTACTGGATTCTCTTCCAGATCATGTCTTCTAATCAATTGTGTTATGAAATATTAAGAACTAATGTTATAATAATCTCCTAAAAGCCTTTTGTCTCATTTAAATCAAAGATATAATTAATCTTTCTTGAATATAATATTCTATCTATCTATATAATGGGTTATATCAGTGGTTTTTTCTAATCATCCTACACACAGCTTTCCATTCCATCTAAGTTATATGTATTTCTGAACTTGATTGCAAAAAATAAGGTTTCTTAATTGGCCTGATTTTTGAATTACATTCACTTGGATCACTCAAAAGACAGCTGGTACCCACTACCCTTGATTAAACTAATAACTGGTGCTCCCCCCTTTTGGGGGAGGTACAACAACAAGGAAACTCTATAGATGATAAATTCCTAATAGACACTATATATTTGGGTAACATTCACCATATTCTGCTTTGACTGTGTGACTCAAGAGTTGAGCTGAAAAATTAAAAAAAACACAATTTTTTTTTTGTTTGTTTGTTTTTTAATTAAATTACTGTGTTCTAGGTACTGGGGCACAAAGTAAAATGTCCACTTATCTTCAAGGAGCTTACATTTTATTTGTGGAATACAACATGCACAAGAATGAAACAAGGGAAAACAAAAAAAAGAGATAAGGGAGGCAGGAAAGTCTCCAGAGGAAGAAAGTGACATTGAGTTGAGTCTTGGAAGAAAACAAGGATTTAGAGGTTTGGCTGTGAGGAATTTTAGATATGAGAAATGGTTTGGGGGCATGAATAGAGGCAGAAGGTAAAGTATTCCAGTTTAATTCCATGGCAGTATCCTTGAAATAAGTACTGAAAGGTATGCTTACCCAAGGCATAAATAATTGGAGGAGGAAGGGATGAAAGGGTAAAGGGAAAATAGAATAATTTAGCAAAATTGGCAAGAATAATCAACTGGACTTTTTCCCCCTAAAAATGTAATTCCTTATTAAAATAGCAAAAATATTGAATTGTCTCTAAATTACTAGGTTTCTCAAAATAAATTTAGGCCTAAATACAATAAAAAGCAATTAAATACAAAGACATTAGTATTTTCTATAACTTTCATTATTAAATTTCAATTGCTTTTTTTAATTAATTTTTTTTCAACTGTTTCCAATTACTGATTACTTTAACCTTAATTTTTCCTATCAAATTTAAGTAGAAAACAGCTCTGAGCTCTATTGGATTCTTTCTTGGGCAAAAGTCCTCTTGATATAATGTAATTTTGTGACCTTGGGACTTTGTGACCCTGACCTTGGGAGGCTTCTGGATCTGTGTCCTGGGTCTTTTGACTGTAGAAGTTGCCTCAGGAAACTCATTCTATCTATCTCGTTCTGACCACTCCTTAGCCAGATAGTTTCTCTCCTCAGGAAACTCCCACAGATCAAACTCCTGACACAATAGTGAGTAAGAGCACTCCAATTCATTGCTGACTGGTAATCTCCTCAGTAATGATCTGATCAACTGAGAACCACTCCTTCCAGAGACCATTCCTTCCACCTCGAGCCATATAATTAGCATATCTATGATTGAAAGCTGTATATCTCTGCTTCTGTTTCTTTACTGAATTCCCTTACAATTCAGTCTGCTTTATAATGAAGTACCATTACTTTCAATAAAACTTTACTCCTTGCCTAGGAGATGGATTCAAGCCTGCAAATTCTTTTGAGATACCTCGGGACACTGGTCTGAGACTTTTGGGGTCCCCTTTCCTAACCTCAACACTCTGGCTCACCATTTTTGGATTTCACGTTGCTTTGCTGTTTGGAATTACATTAAAGTTTATCTCTTCAAGCTTCAAACACTCTTAATTACCTATTTTCTCTAGTTATAGTTATCCTAAGATTTCTTTAGTAGTATATCTGACCTTTTTTTTTTCTTTTTTCCCCCAGAAAGAACTACCTTTCTTCCACATGATTTTTTTCTCTAGCTCAAGATCCTACATGGTCTTTTCCCTCTGGTTATCTATCAGAACATATACCACTGCTGACATCTACAGACTGGCTTTTCCATGAATCTAAATTTCCTTTAGTAGGCAAGTTAGGAGTCATTTACTCCTAACTCTTCTTCTATCAATGTCTATTTTCCATTATATTACTTAACATTTCATTTCAAATTACTATTTCATTTTCAACCTGATTTCTTTACAAAGACTCTTTAGGAAGGATATTCAGGGTTTTTTTCCCTCTAAATCTTTTTCACATTGACACAAAACAGAACAATTTGGATTTTTAAATTTTTTAGCAGTGTCCTAAAAATAAGCATAGTAGCCAAACAATACTAAGGATTCTTACATATTGTGCTCACTTTCTTCAGCTCTTAGAGAAAGGAGATGAGTACTTGTCTATTCCTGTCTCAACACCAAAAAAAAAAAAAAGAAAAGAAAAAGAAAGAAAGAAAAAGAAAAAAAAAAACGAAAAGAAAAGAAAAAAGAAACAATATTTTGTCATAAAACTTGGGGGTATAAAGGGATGGAATGAATATTATTATGACAATTGTGCAAATAAACATCTGCATCAACCTAAAATCAAGTAACATGCATTGATTATTTCAGCAGGGAGATGAAAATAAAACAAGTTTCATCTTTTCTAAAATCACTAAGGAAATGGCTTTTGAATTGTATACTATATTTTAAGTACTTTTAATTGAAGTACTTTTAATTTGTGAATGATATTTCTAATTAAGAGGCTTTATTCATGCCATACAAACTTTATTCTGTGTGCATAATTTAGTACCTAATGAAAGAGTTCTTTATGTACAATACAAAACTAAATCTTCATTTCCAGAGAATCAAAAAGCAGAAATTTCTTTATGTTTCTGCTGCTCATACATGTTCATAATGGAGTGTTATTTATTTTTTTTACTCAGTTCAAGAATCTATACTCTGTATATAGAAATTCATAAAGAATTTAAGGTCAGTATTTTTTTGTTATTGTTTACTAATCAGTAATGCTATTGCATACTAAAGAGACCTGCAGTTTTCTTTTAGGTTAGATATTTTGAATGCATGTTTAACATTCAGAAAGTGCTGCTGGGCTCAGGCAGACTCGGGCCTTGCACCTGATCCCACTTCCTAAGGTTCCTGTTTGCTTTGGACCCAAGTACACAAACAAAACTTGAGTTCATTCTTAGGGGAATTTGGATTCTAATGAAAGGGATTAGGGATTCTTTTCTCAAATTCTTCAACAATTTAAACTCTAACTTCCTGACTCTGGAGATTATTTAATTATGGTTTAGGTTTTGGCTCATATCTAGATCTCCCCAATGGTAGATTAAAAAGGTTATTCAATGTACAATGCAAATAAAGCATGGGACAGATATTCTTTTTTCTTAAACACAAAAGAAATGTTAAATAAAACACAAAAGTAGGATAAAATGCCCATTCACACTATAATTTAAAATATGCTTAATTAACCTATAACTACTATTACAATCAATCAATTTCTATGTCTTAAGGATTCACGCTGCACCAGTCAATATGTGAAACACTGGGGATACAAAGAAAGGCCAAAAAATGGTCCTTGCTCTCAAGAAACTCACAGCCTAACAGAGGAGACAACATACAAACAATTTTGTTCAAACAAGATACAGGCAGAATAAATTAAGGGTAGCCTCAAGAGGAAAAGCACTAAGATTAAGAAGGAATAGGAAAAGCTTCTTGCAGAAGGTAAGATTTTTAGCAAAGACTTGAAGGAAGTCAGAAAAGCTGGGAGAGAAAAATGAGGATGATGAGCATTCCAGAAATGGGGAAGAGTCAATGAAAACACTTGGAATCCAAAGATGTTATGTGTCAGGAATAGCGAAGAGGCCATTGTCTCCAGGTTCCTGGGGATATGAAGTTGAGGAAGGTAGAAAGGGTTTTAAAAGTCAAACAGGATTTTAGATTTGATCCAAGAAGCAATAAACCTACTAGAATTTATTGAGTAAGGGGATGACACGGTCAGACCAGTACATTGGGAAGTTCCATTAGACAGTTGAGTAAAGGATGGTCAGAAATGGATTGAAATGACTGTCAGGAAGTACAAGCAGCCAGTTTTTAGAATAGTTCAGGAAGGAGGAAATGAAGGCCCAGAGTGAGCTGGGGAGGGGGGCAGTGTCAGAGGAAATGAAGAGAGTATAGAAGAGTAATAGAAAAGTAGAAACAATAGGACTTGATAACTGATTAGATATGAGGATTAAAAGTGAGGATGACATAAAGGGATAAAAATTTAAACCTGGATGACTGGGATGGTGGTATCCCATACCACTACATCCTGGGTCAACTCTTTCATCCCAATTTCTGCCTGACCTTGGAGGAAAAAGTGAGATAGAATTTTGTACAGTTCTGCTTCCCTCAAATTAAATCCAGTTTACTGCAGGTCAAGACATCATCCTTGTGATGCCATTGGTCCTCTTTGAGGTAGGACAAACATTAACAACAACAACTATCTTCAACCATAATATAAAAGAGCAAAGTTTGGAGGGGAAGAGGAAAATAATGATTTAAGTTTATGTGTGTTATTTTTAAGATATCCATAGGACATTCATTTTAAGATATCTAATAAATAGCTGATGGACAGTAAGGCTAGAGGTCAGAAGAAAAATTAGGATTCCAATCTCTTATAATATTTGAATTTTAGATTTTTAATGTGAATTAGAATTCAAATTTAAAAATTTTAACTTTAGGGGCAGCTAGGTGGCGAAATGGATAGAGCACCAGCCTTGAAGTCAGGAGTTCAAATCTGGTTTCAGACACTTAACACTTCCTAGCTATGTGACCCTGGGCAAGTCACTTAATCCAAATTGCCTCAGGGAGAAAAAAATTTAACTTTATAAAAAGCAATTTTTAGGACTGCTAGTTATCTACATTTCATTTCAGTTTTCACCCTTTCCAAACTAATATAGGTACATATCTTCTGCAGTTAAAAAACAAACAAATAAACAAAAAAGTAGGCAGGTGTTGGATCCATCCTCTTGATATTCATTTTCTTCAGAAGCACTGAAATAATTGTCAAGATCTCCTTCCCCTATTTGAAGTCAATTCCAATCCCAGGATCCAAGACATTTTGAGACCACAAAGTTGTTTCTAAGCCTTGATATGTCAATCTTGAGATAGATATTTATTCAAATAAGATCAAAAAAGGAAAATTAAAAACAGAAGAAGCAACCAAAGACTAAGGCAAAATTGCATAGTTGCATCAGAGTCAGTTGAGTCTACTTTAGATTCTGTTTAGTCATGATCACTATGATGCTCCAAGGTACAAAGGGGCCAGTCCTTTTTCACCCCTCACTGACATTCTTGGAGTTACTTGATGGCTCAGAGGAGTCAAAAAGAGAGACTGAGCAACTGTCCAACTTTTTTGTTCTATCCAAGTTTTGTTCTACAAATTAGATACATATGTTGTAAAGTACCATGACATAGTAAATAAAAATGGCTTGGAAGTCAAAAAGACCTGAGTTCAAATCCTGTTTTTGACATCAAGCACATGACTTAGACTCTCTAAGTCCCAGGTAACCTTCTAAAACTATTATTTGAAGAATAATTCTAGTTATTCTTAGAAAAAGGGGTCTCCTCATTGAGAGCTTCCTACATTGATAAAATCTTATCAATGGGCTTTTTCCCCACTTCCCACCCCCAAAAATATCCATACTACCTAAAAATATTTTACATATAGAAAGTGCTCAATTACTATTATCAAATACAGTGTGTTACTATGTTTATGAAATAACAAAATATCAGAGGGATTTTCAGTGGTTCTATGCAAAGTGATATCAAACCCTGATGTCATTCTCTTTACTTAGAGGTACCATATAGAATTTGCAACAATATATAGAATAAAATCCTTTGGCAGAGCGACACTAAAAGGTTTTTGACACAAATATTCTCATTCTTTAAATATTGAAGTCTTGTTATATTGTATCTTCTCCTAAAGAAGCAATGTGTCAGGTACAGTTTCTCCTTTTCCAAAATTATTAGCCAACTTTTAAACTTAGAAATTAGAAACTTATCTTTTTCTTTCCATAAAATACAAATGCTAACAGGATGCTGCCATCTAGTGGAAGCTTTCAATTGCACAGAAATAATTCGGGAACGGCCAGTTGAACCAGAATAATCCAAGATGCTCCAAAGTGTCAAATTTAAGAAGAGGATAAAACAGTGAATGAAATCATAGAATCCAATTTTTAATATATAAGGGAACTTTTTCAAGTGACTTAAGATTAACCCTATAGTCACATGGTTTTACAATATTATAGATACAATCCAACAACCTTATTGTACAGATAACAAAACAGAACTTTTTACAGCTATCAAAAGAAAGACTAAGGCAGCAGAAAAGGTACCGTAATCAATCAGCCAGTCAATCAACAAGCAATTATCAAAATGTCTACGATAGATATACTAGATGTTATACTAAACACTTGAGCTACAAAAAGTCACTCCTAGACCTCAGTGGGAAAGGGAAAGAAAATGTTTATAAACAAGTAAATAATAAAGTAGGGGGAGAAGACTAATAACTGGAAAAGAACATCTTTGAAGCTAAGTCTCAAAAAGAGCTAAAAGTTTCAAGAAGCAGAAGTGAAAAGGGAGCACTTTTTCCAGGCATTACAAAAACACAGGAGAAGAAATCTCTACAGAGAATAACAAGCAGAACAGTTGGTAGGCATATAGTTAGTGAAGAGAAATGATGTGTAATCAGCTTGAAGCAATAAACTGGAGGCCCACTTCAAAAGGTAAAAGTGGAAGGAGAAAAGTAAATCAAAGAGTTTTAGAAATATTGAGTTTGAGCTGTTTATGAGATAGTCAATTAGATTTTTTTAGTCAGATGAGAGAAGGCCGATGAGTCCATTGACAGAAAGATAGAGAGGAGAAGTGAGAAAGGGAAGGAGGGAGGCAAGAAAGGAAAAAAGAAGGGAGGGAAAAAGCGAGCACATAAGTTTGTTACACTCTTTAAAAATGCATAGGAAAGAATAAGGTGCTGTAAAATAAGATGTGTAGAAATGTGTTATTGTGTCATTTCCCTTTTCTCTAGGAGTTTGTCCCATCATCTTTCTTCTCTCCCTGATTTTCCATCTATTTTAATCTCTTATTTGGGCTGAGATTGCTTCTATCCTTAAAAAATCTTTGCTTAACCTCATTTGTATTCTGAGCTTGAATGGGTGTGAGGTTGAAGATGAAGACAAAAGCGGGGAAACAGTCACTTTTCTCTTGTTCCTACTCTTGGAATATGGGCATTGTTGACCAAATTCATCTGTATCTTTTTTTTCCCCTGAGGCAATTGGGGTTAAGTGACTTGCCCAGGGTCACCCAGCTAGAAAGTGTTAAGTATCTGAGATCACATTTGAACTCAGGTCCTCCTGACTTCAGGGCTGGTGCTCTATGCACTATGCTACCTCGCTGCTCCTTCTATATATATTTCTACAATTATTATGTCACAAGAAAAATCAGATCAAAAAGGAAACAGATGAGAAAGAAAACAAAACAACAAAAAGAGTGAAAATGCATTGTTGTGATCCACATTCAATCCCTACAGTCCTTTCTCTGGGTGTAGATGGCTCTCTTCATCACAAGACCATTGGAACTGGCCTGAACCACTTCGCTGCTGAAAAGAGCCATGTCCATCAGAATTGATCATCCTATAATCTTGTTGTTGCCATGTACAATGATCTCCTGGTTCTGCTCACTTCACTCATTATCAGTTCATGTCAGTCTCTCCAGGCCTTTCTGAAATCATCCTGTTGGTCATTTCTTACAGAAGAATAATATTCCATAATATTCATATACCACAATTTATTCGGCCATTCTCCAATTGATGGACATCCACTTAGTTTCCAATTTCTTCCCACTACAAAAAGGGCTGCCACAAACAGCCCCTTTTTGCACATGTGGGTCTCTTTCCCTCCTTTAAGATCTCTTTGGGATATAAATCCAGCTGAGGCACTGCTGGATCAAAGAGTATGCAGTTTGATAGCCCTTTGGGCATGGTTCCATATTGCTCTCCAGCATGGTTGGATCAGTTCACAACTCCACCATCAATGTATTAGTGTCTCAGTTTATAGAGGCACATTTGCTAGGCCTTAGCATATGGGGAATAAGAAATAGTGGAGAAATAAGGAGATCTAGGTTTAAAGGTGAGAGAAACTGGTGTTGCCTAGAGAATGGTGTTGACTCTGACAATAATATGGAAGTTAGGAGGGGATGTTTTAGAGGGCAAGATAATGAGTTCATTTTTGTATATGTTGAGTTTAAGATGTCTAATGGACACCCAGTATAAGACATCTGAAAAATAACTGTTAGATGCAATATTGGAGATAACAGGGAGATTAGATCTGGATACTTACATTAAAGCATCATTAGCAGAGAGTTATTCATAGAATCCATTGGAGCTAATGAATGAAATAGCTGCGAGAAAAGGGAAAAAAAGGCCTAAGAGAATTCTGGGGGAAACCTAAAGTTGTTCAGTATGACCTGGATAAGGATGCAGCAAAGGCATTAGGAGACAAGCAGAGAGAAGTGAATGAGGAGCATCCTGCAAACCTATAGAGAAGAGAATATCAAGGAGAGTGATCAACTGTTAAAAGCTGTCAGAGGTCAAGAAGAAAGAGAATTAAGAAAAGGCCACTGGACTTAGCAATTAAGAGGTCTTTGGAGAAAGCAGTTTAGTTGGAATGATGAGGTCAGAGGTTAGATTGTAAGGGGTTAGATTGTAGGGCCTCCTCATTGGCATCACATCAATACTTCTAACAATATTCCAATGATGAGGAGACATTGTATGAGAAGGAATCCTTCAAAGCCATCACACACACCCCTCATAGTCCAAAAAGGCCTACAATATGGTATAATCCTCTTCATCATATCAGAAGTCTTCTTTTTCTTTCTTTTTCTTTTTCTTTTTCTTTTTTTTTGCTTTGCAGATCTTAAACCATCATACAAGATTCGCTTTTATTATGACACACATGTTACTTCTCTTTCTTTCTTTTTTCGCAAATTCGTTGAATGTCCATTTTCTTTCATTCAATATTATAGATGATTTTGCTGAATATGATACATTTTCCCTCATTTTAAAAATTAATTTTATCATTATAACATTTTTGACAGTACATATGCATGAGTAATTTTTTACAATATTATCCCTTGCACTCCCTTCTAGTCCAAATTTTCCCCTCCTTCCCTCCACCCCCTTCCCTAGATGGCAGGCAGTCCCATACATGTTAAATATGTTATAGTAAGAAGTCTTCTTTTTTGTAGGCTTCTTCTGAGCCTTTTATCACTCTAAGAAGTGATTGAGAAAGAGGAGACAACTATTATTACATTTTCAAGGCCACATGTATGACCACAAAAAAAGATAGAATAGATCTAGGGCAATAATTAACAAGGAAGGAAGGGTCAAGTGAGAGCTTTTTTTGAGGATGGAGGAGAGATGGGCATGGTTGTAGTCAGTAGGAAAGCAGCCAAGAAGAGATTGAAAATAAATGACAAAGTGGAAATGATAGAGAGATCAACCTTTTGGGGGAAATGAGATGTAATAAGATCATTTGGGCAAGGGAGCCTTGGTAAAGGGTAAGGTCACCTCTTCATGTGAGACAAGGTTGAAGGAATAGCACATAGTGGCAAAATAATAATGGCATGAGGAGGAAGGGAGAAGTTCACAGTAATGGCCCCAAATTTTTTCTGTAAATATGACAAGGTACTCAGCTGAGAGAGTAGACAGAGGTAGGGTAGAGTCTGTGAAAAGTGATACTATGAGTTGATAAGTAGCATTGTCTAGTAGCATTGTCTGCAGCAGTGAGGGCCCACTAGAGATTAAATAACATAAGTGTATATAGCAGAACTAGTCAAGAGAATTGTTTGGTTTTTTTCCCTAGTAACATTGGAAGAGTTGAGTCATCCAATGGTAAGACTCATCTTAGAGTAGGTCATCTAAAAGTAAAAGTAAAAGACTGAAGCTTGACAGGGAATTGTCAGAGATTCAAGAGAAGAGGACAGAATAGACATGAGCAAATTCAAAAAGGAGTCAAGGTAGGGAAAAGTGAAGAGAATGGCTAATGTAGAAAACATGGTCTGGGAGAGAACTGAATTAAGGACTCAAAGGACTGAGGAGTCGAATTTAGACAAACAGAGTCAGCTCTGGAGCTGGAGTTAGCCTGGAGTCAGAAGGACCTGCATTCAAATCCAGCCTTAGACACTTATTAGGCAAGTCACTTAACCCCATTGCTTAAAAAAAAAAAAAAAAAAATGCACATAGTAGGATTTTGTAAGAGAAAAGCACTGAGAGGTAAAAAGCTAATGGTTGTAATTAGAAAAGGGAATTTCTGAAACCTCAAATATGGAGATGATGCATTTGTGGGTAATGATGATCTTTTTTGTGAATCTCAGAGATGGATATGAATAGCACAGACCTGATCTTCAGCCTGTATCTTTTTTCCTCCCATTCCTTCCATTTCCTAGCAGTCAGTGAAACCCAGATTCTCTCTGATGACACAGCCTCTCTGATTGTACAGTTTTCCAGAACAGGTCACACTTTTACTCATTCTCCTTGGCTCACAGATGGAGTTGTTCCCCATTGCCACTCCTTGCTTCCCATTCCCTCTTCCAGGCCTTTTTCCCAGCTCCATCACTCAGGTATTCTAGAAGAGGCTGGTGACTTTTGTCAGAGTATTTTGGGTTGACTGGCTAGATTTCTTAATTAAGGACAATGCCTTAAAGCAAAACCAAAAGCACTCTGCCTCTAATTGATTGGCCAAAAAAACATCCCAGGCCAAGCCCCAATTGATCATAGTTTGGATGCTGATTGACTCAGAGTGAATGCAAATAGCAATCATTTCTGTTTTAGCCTAAAACCCTGAGAGTCTTCCCCTTGTCAGCCATTTAGTTAAACAAATACCAACATAGCTCTGCATGTCCCTATAAACTTTGCTCCATCTTAACAGAATTGCAGTAGAAAGTTCAGGGAATGAAGTCATCACCAGACTGGAACCCTAGTAAGAATTAGTTAATAATTAATAATAACGATGATAACAGCTGGTATTTATATGGTGCTTTAAGTGTTTTACCTCCATTATCTCATTTGAGCCTTACATTATCCCTTCCTGTTACCTGAAGTACTTGGGAACAACCTGAAGATCTTTTTATTCACCCATATGGAATGCTAAACAGGAGCTCCAGAGATTCTAAAAGGAAAGGGAGAAAGAGCAAAACAAGCCAAAGGCTTGATAATTATCTGGCTGCTCCTGTGTCTGCAGCTGACCTGAGTCTGGGTTATGGATCATAAGTTACAATTACAATTCCATTTTAATGAACCAACTAATGATCAGAGAGGCTGAATGCTGTTCAGTAATTAAGAGTTCAGGATTCAAATTCAAATCTCCTGACTGCAGTTCCAACAATTTCTCTCGACATCAAGAACAGAAGGAAATCATAAGCCTCTATTCCTCTGGAATTTCAGGAATATTCCTGGAATCTGATTTCCTGGAAAGTAGAACACTAGCCTAGGGCAGTGATTCCTTACATCCTAATGGCAATTGTGGGGAAAATCTAGAACAAATCATTAAAAGAATAGCTAGTGAAAACTTTGAAAATGGTGATTTCTATGAACTAAATAGGAATCACTTTCCTAGGCCCCACCAGGTATGCCTTGATGGAAAGAAACACCTCAGAAAATCTGGCTACCACTGGATCTGAAGTCATAGAACCATCTCCTAGACAGCTAATCATACCAAGATCTCAAAGCAATTCATTAACTTTTATCCAAATAGGGCACTAAATAGAGTGGTACAGTGCATAGAGTGCTGGGTCTGAAATCAAATCTGAGTTTAAATCTGGCTTCAGACAATAGTTATGTGATCCTCGTGTTGGAAACAATATTCTGAACCCAAATAAGGACACAGTAAATGAACAAACTCACGATTAGGGAAACAGTTTAAATTTTTAATATATCCTTACAGGCAGTGAGTGTGAAACGCAAAATGAGCTCACACACTTTACAGAAGCAAGAACATAGCATGCTATCCCTTTTCCAGTCCACAGAGTCCCTCCACTGGGGCTGGGGTGATGAAGTTAATCTCTTCTGGATCCTCCTACAACATACACCCCTTGCCATGCCTGCCCTCCTGCTACAAACATTGCATGACCATTAAAATGAGACTTAGATTCTCCTGAGGAGGAGAAGTTAGTATTTATGAAATAATTTGACTAAGCTATGACTTTTGTCTTTGAACTTTTTCTATCCAGTTTTACCTAGTTTCAACTGGTTTCAGAAATTCTCTTCTTCTGGACTATTTCCATTTTCAGACTTCTGATTTCCCTTCACTATGGTAACAACCTTTTATCATTTCTCACACTGGGAAGTCACTTAACCCTGTTTTCCTCAGTTTTCTCCTCTGTAAAATGAGTTAAGAAGGAAATGGCAAACCACTCCAGTGGCCAAGAAAACCCCAAATAGGGTCAGGAAAAGTTGGATATGACTGAAATGACAAAACAACAATATATTCATTGTTGGGGAAACATGTATAATGGACACTCTCCTGGATACCACTCCCAAATAGAACAAGACATCAAGGCTCATCTCAGAAGGCATCAGATATCCCAAACTAACATAACCTGCTACCTCAGCACAAGAGTCATTCCTGACTCATTTTTTTTAATGCTCATTTTGTGCTTTGAGTTTACAAAATGGCAGGGGCCCAGTCTCAATAAAACAGGAATGATTGCATTACTATCTCTTTTAAAAACCTAGGAACTCGGATATTGGAAGAAACACCATTGTGCTTTTCTACCTACCACTTTATGGTACAGGGTCTATTTGTTTCTATTTTCCTTTATTGGAGAGGATAAGTCAAAACAATGGATTTGCAATTAAAAGGCATAGGGTACCCTTCCAATCTCAGTTCTGTGTGACTTTGGAGAATTCACTTAACCTCTCTGGATCTCAGTCTTTATATTTTTTTAAGTAAAGGGGTTGAATGAGATGATTTCCATGGCTCTTTTCTAGATCTAAAACTATGATCCCATGAACTCTAATGCCTTCCAAATTTTACTAACAATAAAGTCATTGAAAACAGGTTCCTGGAAGAAGAATTTAATTTCCTTTTTCTATAGGGTGGATGAAGTTAAAATTACCAACATCCAGATTTTAGGAAGGCATTGACCAAAGAGTCTCATGAAATTCTTGTAGATAATACAGAGAAACATGGACTAGGTGATAGCAGTTAATTGGATTTAGGATTAATTTAAAGACAGAACCCAAAGGATACTGATTAGTGGAGTGTAACTCTCCAATGAAAGACACTAGAGATCTGTCCTTGTTCTTCTTTTGTTCAGTGTTTTAATTAATAACTTATATGAAGACATAGAGCTGGCATAGTTCGTATATTTTACAATGATCTATAGCCTACATGGACTCAGTGGGTAGTTCTAGGACCCATGATTAGAAGAAACAGTAACTATGATTTTGGAACAATTTTTAAAAACTTTCTAACAATTTGGCATCCAGAATTTAACAACATGATGTCTAATAAGAATAAATAGAGCTTTTGAGGTAAAGACTACTATTTGATTTTTGAAATCTGTTAGGAAAACTGGACAGCAGCAATATGATAAAAATTGGATTTAGATCATGCCTTATGCCATGAGAAGCCACAAATATATGGCATATATAAATGGTCACATCATAAACAAAGAAACCAGGAAGAAATTATCTTTTAGACATAGATAGGGAATAATCAAACAGGGTTCAGAGAGAATCATAGGAGATAAAATGAGCAATTTTGGTTATGTAAAATTAAAAAGTTATGACAAACAAATCCAACACAATTAAGATTAGAAGGGAAACAATTAATTTGGGAAGAACTTTTTATAGATCCAGGCCTGGCATTTTATCCACTGTGCCATCCAGCTGCCCCTTTTTCAACTACATGTCAGTACTTCTAAGTTACAAACAAAGCAAAATCTTAAAACCTGCCACAGCCAAATTCTTAGCCACAGACTTAGCTTAGAAATTAGCAAAGAAAAATATAACCTGGCTATTGCATTTACTATTAATTCATTTTTGCCACAATTCAATTCAACAAACATTTTTGCCAAGAATTATGAAGTGGAATCAAAAACATTTCCTGTTCCTATGACTAAATTACAGCATCCAAGTCATACAAAATTCAGGCACAAATGGTCCAAAGTGCTATCATCATGATAAACATATGTAAGAATGTTTCTCCACTGGATGATTTAACAACAGAATTATTGAAAGCACCTACTTTGGAGTCAACTGATGTTAGTCACTTTTTTCCTCCTAAGTTCAACCTTTATCCAAACTTTATTATTTCTGTCTATAGCCTATATAAACTAATCCCAATTCCTACTCACACTGGACAAGCTGGATCCCCACGAGGCAGTTGCATTTCCCCTTTAGTGTTGTAGAAGTATCTGTGAGGAGTTATGGGATTTTTATTATCAGTTCACCCCTCCATTGTGATGGCAGCTAGGTGACAAGGTGGATTACGAGACCAGGAGTCAGGAAAACCTCCAAATCAAATCTGACTTCAGACACTATTGCTATGTGATCCTGGGTAAGTCACCTATTTTCCCTCTACTTCCTTTTTCTTCTCTACAAACTAGACATTATAATAGCACTTTCCTCCCAGGGGGTTTTATGTAGATAAAATAAGATATTTGTAAAGTGCTTTACAAATCTTAAAACACAACATAAATGGTGCTATTATTATTATCATCATTATTCTCCCCAATATAAATTGCCAGTTACCTCTACAGTATTATAGATACCATTGATTAGCATCCCACTTTCAATTTAATTGGGCAGCTAGGTAGAGCAGTGGATAGAGCATTGGCTCTGGAGTTAAAAGAACTTGAGTTCAAATCCAACTTCAGACACTAGCTGTGTGACTCTGGGCAAGTCACTCAGCCCTGCTTGCCTCAGATTCCTCATCTGTAAAATGATCTGGAAAAAGAAAAGGCAAACCATTCCAGTGTCTTTGCCAAGAAAATCCCAAATGTGGTCACAGATATTGAAACAATTCAACAACATCAATTTAACCAGTATAGTGAGATGACTTAGTGGAATGAGGAAAACTCATCTTCTTAAATTCAAATCTGACCTCAGCCATTAGCTGTGTGATTCTAAGTAAGTTACATAACCCTGTTTGTCTCAGTTTTCTCATCTGTAAAATTAGATAAAGAAGGAAATAACAAATCACTCCAGTATCTTTGCTCAAAACTGAACAACAAATCAATTTAGCCAATTAATAATAGTTTTTCCAAAAGATATTTACTGAAAATATATGAAAAGAACAAATGCAAAATACAAAAATATTACCTTTCAAATGAAGGCACACTGTCCCTTCCACTATATGGGGAGGTGGGGGGGGTGAGTAAATTTAAAACATTTTCTACAAAGAACTTGTCCCACCAAATTCATTTTTGAATACAGCATATGAACTTTGCTTCAAGAAACAGTGTTTGAGCTCCCAGATTATATACTACAGGCCTGAATAAAGAACACTTTGCTAGGGACATCCTTCTCTGAATTGCTGTTCCTTTTATATTCCTATTCTAGGAAGAAAGAAACAGAAGATAGCTCCATTTCATATAGAGGTTTGACTAGAAGGCCATGTGCTTATGGTCCAGCTCAGGGAAGAGCAAAGAAAAGAATATCCTACACATATAAGCTCCCCAGAAATCAAAGATGCCCTTTCTCCTCATGACCAGTAGGAAAAAAAAAAGGAAGCAAGTTTCTCCTTTGGGGTCTTTTGTATGCGCTCTTATTTCCAGCTCAGAAGCCTACAAAAAGGCCCTTTGTTTACCATTCATGAAAAGAAGAGGGAAAAAGTCATCCCATGCCTGTGCATACTCTGAAGTAGAGAGCCAAGTTCTCTATTCCATATCATCATACACTTCTAGAAGAAGTCTCATGAAACAGCCATGTGGGCTTCCTGCATGTGTCCCAGGCTGGGCGCTCAGTGAATCCCATATTACATGTCAAGAATATCACCATCTTTCCAATCATTGAAGTTTGTTTTAAAAAAAAAATGTTATTCTCAACTCTTCACTTTCCCTCACACCCTATATCCAATGAAATGCTACATCTTGTGGATTTTTTTTATTATTATTAAAGCTTTTTATTTTCAAAATATATGCATAGATAATTTTCGCCACTTGCCACATGCAACCTTTCCTCTTTAGGATCCCTCCCCCCCGTAGAGTCCCTCCCCTTTTCTTAAACCTTTCCCCTATTATTTCTGTTTTCCCTTCTATTTAGTCTACCCCTTCCCTTTTTGCTTTTCCCCTCCCTCTTTTCAATGAAGTGGGAGAAATTTCTCTGTGAAATAAATAAGTCTAATATTTTCTCTTTGAGCCAATTCTGATGAAGTAAAATTCACATTATGTTCATCCCCATCCCTTTTTTTCCCCCTTGGATATAATAAGTTTCCTTTGCCTCTTCATGAGATATAGTACCTCCATTTTTCCCTTTTTCTGGTACAATTTTCTTTCCATCTCTAGATCCTTTTCATATTATAACAGTAATACTAAATTATACATGTACTCTTTATGTATACTCATAACAGAAATACAGTTCTCAAGAGTTCTTTTTACCTTTTTATGCTTCTCTTGAGTCCTATATTTGGAGGTTAAACTTTTTGTTTAACTCTGGTTTTTTTGTCAGAAATAAATGAAATTCACCTATTTCATTGAATGTCCATCTTCTTCCCTGGAAGAAAATCCTCAGTTTGGCTGGGTAAGTTATTCTTGGCTGTGTACCAAGTTCCTTTGTCTTTTGGAATATAAGATTCCATGTCCTTCAATCTTTAATGTAGATGCTGCTAGATCCTTAGTAATCCTTATTGTGGCTCCTCTGTATTTGAATTTTTTTTTCTGGCTGTTTGCAGTATTTTTTCTTTGGTCTGATAGTTCTGGAATTTAGCTACAATATTTCTTGGAGATTTGATTCGGGGATCTCCTTCACTAGGTGATCGATGAATTCTTTAAATGTCTATTTTACCTTCTGTTTCTATAACATCTGGGCAGTTCTCTTTGATGATTTCCTGAAAAATAGGGTCTAGGCTATTTTTTTATTATAATTTTCAGGGAGTCCAATAAACCTTAGATCATCTCTCCTAAATCTATTTTCCAGGTCTGTTGTTTTCCCAAGTAGATATTTAACATTTTTTTCTATTTTTTTCATTTTTTTGGTTTTGCTTGAGTGATTCTTGGTGTCTCCTCAAGTCATTCATTTCCATTTGTTCAATTCTGATTTTTAATTAATTATTTTCTTCATTTGTTTATTTTTTATTTTATTTTATTTTTTGTAATTGTCCAATTGAGTTTTTAAATGAGTTGTTTTATTCTATGGACTTTTTCCCCATTTTGCCAATTTTATTTTTTAAGGAGTTATTTTCTTTTTCCAATTCATTAATTCTGTTTTTCAGGGAGTTGTTTTCTTCTTCCACTCTATCTTTTAATGACTTACATGTCTTATCCAGATCCTCTTGCAAAGTTTCCCTTTCCTTTCCCCAATTTTTTTTTAGCTCTTTTTAAAGATCTTCTTAAATTTCTTCTTCACCTTTGGATGTAGAGACAAACTGTTTTTAGTCTCCTCAGGGTTTGAAATCTGCTCTCTTTCAGTATAGAAGCTATCTATAGTTAGAGCTGGCTTTGCCTTTTTACTCATTTTAACAACAACAAAAAAGCTGCAGTCTGCTTTTGGAGTAACATGGGGTTACGGTTGTCCACTGATATTGTGCTGAGTCCCTCCCAGTGCTAGATGAGTATGTCCAGGTCCCAAGAGACCCTCCTCCAGTCTGCTCAGCGTGAGCTGTTTTCTGTGCTCTCCCTGCCTATCTGCCTGAGTCTGTACCAGGCTTAGCCCTGTCCTGTTCCCGTGCAAGAGCAAAAACAGACCTTTTCTGGAAAATTTCAAGATTATCTTCTATTGGGAATGTGTGGTACTCCCAATGATAGTCAAGCATTAATTCCAAGGCTGAGTTTCATAAAAATAGTTTGAGGGTAAAGGAGAGAGCTCAAAAAGACACCTGTGTCTGCTCTACCATCTTGGCTCCACCTCCTGAATGGATAATTTTCGATGTTCACCTTTGCAAAACCTTTTCCTCACTCCCTCCCCTAGAGCACAAGTAATCCAATATATGTTAAACATACACAATTCTTCTATACAGATCTTCACAAATATCATGCTGAAAAACCCGAAAAGGAATAAAAATGAGAAAGAAAACAAAATGCAAAAACCAACAACAAAAAGAGTGAAAATACTATGTGGTGGTCCACATTCAGTTCTCACTCCTCTCTCTGGATGTAAATGGCTCTCTTCATCACAAGATCAATGGAACTGGCTTGAATTATCTCATTGTTGAAGAGCCCCATCCATCAGAATAGATCATCATATAACCTTGTTATTGCTGTGTGTAATGATGTCTTGGTTACACTCACTTCACTTAACAGGAGTGCATGTAAGTCTCTCCAGGCATCTCTGAAATCATCCTGTTGGTCATTTCTTACAGAACAATAATATTCCATAACATTCATATAACAATTTATTCAGCCATTATCCAATTAATGGGTATCCACTCAGTTTCCAGTTTCTTGCCACTACAAAAAGGACTGCCACAAACATTTTTGCACATGGGGGTTCCTTTCCCTTCTTTATGATCTCTTTAAGATACAGTCCTGTAGATTCTTACAAAGGCCAAAGGGCACTTGGGGCTATCTCCAGTCTGACCATTGGACCCAGATGGCTCTGGAGGAGGGAGAGATTGGTGGCTCTGCACAGCCCACCTCACTTAAATCCAACTCACTTGCATGTCATGACCTGATGTCATGGTCCACTCCAGAAGGAAGGACAATCAGCAACAACAATCTATTTCCACATTATTGGCCCTCATCACCTTTCACCCAGATTTGCTGCCAGAGCTTCCTATTTGGACTCCCAGCTTCCATTTTCTCCTATCTCCAATTCTCTAATAATAATAATAATAATAATAATAATAATAATAATAATAATAATCCTAAATCATGTCTGAATATATCATTCCCCTGTTCATCAAAACATTGACTCACTATTGCCTCTAGAATAAAATAAAAACCCTTCTGCTTGGCATTTAAAGTACTTAATGGTCTAGTTTCCACAAACTTTCCAGGCTTATTATGTGTCCGTTCCATTCACTTTATAACGAGACATCTTTCTATTCCTTCTTAACCCTCCCTTGCTTCCCCTTCCTCCATCAACTGAGAACTCTGCCTCATATTTCATTGACAAAACAGAGGCCATTTGCCAAAAGCTCCTTTTCCCTGTCTCCCATCTTACATCCCACACACATTTTCTGCCACAATCTCCTCCTTCATCTTTCTCTTACATAAAGGATTGGTCCTCCTCCTTGCCAAGGCAAAACTCATCTATATGTAATTTCATTCCATTCCATCTCTTCCAGCTAAATGTTATATCAGCCCCATTCTCTTCAATCTCTTGCTTTCTGGCAATTACTTCTCTACTCCCTATAAACACATCTATATCTCCCCATCCTTGAAAAACCCTCATTTTATCCATCTATCACTGGGCTTCAAAAATAGGTCTTCTGATGCCCAGGACAACATTTTTTCTATTATATATCATACTGCTTCCTTCATATATGTCAGGATGGGGACTTATCTGCCAGAGCACATGACCTGGAGGAGGGACTGACAGGAAGGTTATTTATATTGGAGCAATTGAAATGACTTGTGCAGAGTAGAACCAAACAACATTCAGTTCCTTTCAGGGGTACCCAGATTGTAGCACAGAAATGATTACAACCAGGCATAAGAAACCTTGTCGGCAATAAGATAAGCAGGATCTCTTTCTCAAATTTCAAAACAATTTACAGTTTTATGGAAATAAAGCCAAAGATGACCACAATGAAGTTCCCTGCTCCTTTCCTTATCCCAACTGTAAAGAGACCTCTCCTTTTTCAAGTCACAAGTTTTTTGGAAGAGCTTGTTTCCCAAGCTAATCTGGGGGAAAGTAGAAGAATACTGTAGGTTTGCCTCTTTTCCAACTTGACAGAGAAGTAAGGATTTAGTCTGCTGGGGCAGGGATAGAAGAAGTAAGCAATGAAAAATTACCAGAAGAGGAAGCCGGATCCAGGACACCCAAGGGTTAAGACTAAGAAGGTACCTTTCTTGGTCACCAGAAATATGAACTGAAGGGAATTTAGAATCTCAAGATCAGAGAAATGGAAGGGATTTCAGGGTGCAACAAAGGTGGGTTTCCCCTGAACTGGACATGTCCTAAAACTCCTGGGCTGGAAGTGGCTCATGTACTATTTAGGGTAAACAGACTTTTGGATACATCTTATTTGCTTAACATGGAACCCACTGTGCCAGGTCCAACTGGCTTATTGGTTTTGTCTCCACCTATAAATGGGCAAATGAGTATAGACGACACAACACGGTTATCACTGATGTTTGACTGATACATTTGGTTAGGGCCAATTTTTATTTTTAACAGCAGGGGGCTAAGTCAGGACTCAATGTGAACTGAACCTTCTGAAGGGTGATTTTTTTCTGTTTAGTGTCCTGTTGTTGGAAGGGTCCTCCAAACACTTGGTTAATCCAGGTTATCAGAGATTCTGTAACTGGCCTTGTGAAGGAGAACCTGCCATTGTTCCACCCTATATAGAAAAACAATGTTAATTTTTCTTTTTTTTTTTTTTAATTTATTTTTAAAATTAATTTTATAATTATAACTTTTTTTTGACAGTACATATGCATGGGTAATTTTTTATAACATTATCTCTTGCACTCACTTCTGTTGTGAATTTTACCCCTAGATGGCAGACAGTCCCATACATGTTAAATATGTTATGCTATATCCTAGATACAACATATGTGTGCAGAACCGAATTTCTTGTTGCACAGGAAGAATTGGATTCAGAAGGTAAAAATAACCTGGGAAGAAAGACAAAAATGCAAATAGTTTACACTCATTTCCCAGTATTCCTTCTCTGGGTGTAGCTGATTCTGTCCATCATTGATCAATTGGAACTGAATTGGATCTTCTTTATGTTGAAGATATCTACTTCCATCAGAATACATCCTCATTCAGTATTATTGTTGAAGTGTATAATGATCTCCTGGTTCAATATTAATTTTTCAGAAAGGACATATAATATCTGAATAACTCACTAGGTGCTGGCCTACTTGTTTAATAACTTGTAAATTATTTTCTAGTGCCTCTAAAAGATAGTCCTTTCCTAAAGGTAACAATATATCACCACTGGACACTAGATTACCCCTTGTCTAGCAAAGACTGAAATTTATCTCGGGGACTGAATACAAAATTGCTCAAGATATTAGAATATTAAATCAGCTACCTATAATCTAATTCATGAACTTCTATCCTATCTGCTTTCTCTGTTCACTGTTCCCTACTTTCAAAGGTTTAGAATATTACTAAGCTGTAATCATACAGCTTATTGGAGATAGAATAAAGGGGGAAAAGATCTATGTCAAGATTTATCTCCAGTCAACTCCAGGCTCACCTTTAAGTTGTCCTCCCAGATTCTAGGGAGGATTATTCCTACTATATTCACTGATGACTCATAGAAAAGGTTTAGAAGAAAGAGAATGCTTTCTTTATCTCAGGATTATAGATAAGTAACAAGAGAAGACTATTTCATTCAGTTTATCCTCCTGCAGACCAGATATATGGGAATTCTGCTGGCTGCTAGATGTTGTTTCTGGATAGTAGAGAGACTATCCAATAATCCCTCTTGCCAATTATGCCATATATGCTTAGTCTCCACTTCTGGCACTGCCATCTTAAAGGACAGAGAAATGTCAGAGAAAGAAGATTGTGAAAGAAGTAACAGGGGAAAAAAAAAACAGGAAAAGAGTAGAAAAATCCAACATCATACATCATTTGCCCCCTTTTAATTTCTCTGGCTTTCTGTGCAGAGCAGCTTCTGCTGTCCCTCTTTCTCTAGCTTTTCTCTAATCTCCCTAAGGGTAGTGCCTTGCAAATTATCTTTTAGCCATTTCCTTCTCTCCAAAATTTTCTTGTTACAAAGATATCCTGAGAAATAGAAAGGGGTGGGGGGTGGGTGGGATTCAGAGCCACCAGCTTCAGAAATAAGGAAGCTACACTTCATCAATTAAGTGACTTAATCAAGTTCACACTAACTCCTCTAGTTCACTTCTCTCATCTGGCTTAGGGATCTAAGAATTAAATATACATTAAATCTGATCAAGTATGTGTTGAGTGACTATGATGTATCAGGCATCTGGAGATAGGAAGAAAGGCAAAAGACAGCCACTTCTCTTGAAGAGGTCCCAGTCTAAAGAGGGAGAAAATATGCAAACAAGCTCAATACAGGAACATCAGAAAGAAGGCATTAGCAATGAAGAGGTCTAGGAAAGATTCCTTTTATAAAGTAAGACTTTAATCCATGTAGTGCCTAGATGGATGAATATTGGTTGATAGATGATTGATTGACCAAAAAATGGGTGATAGACTGATGATTGATAGATGACAAATAAATGACTGATGATAAATAAGGTACAAACACAGAGACAGAGACAAATGGCATTTATTGTATGTCAAACACTGTGTTAAGAAATTAAGAATATAAATTCAAGCAAAAAAGACAGACCCTAACTTCAAGTAGCTTATATTCAAAAGAGGGAACTATGAGACTTCATAAGTTGATTATTAAATAGATATTAAATAACTATTTGCTGTAAAAAATGCTATGTTACTACTCCCAATTTTGGATTGTAAGAGACCAAATTAATGTCTAATTGTAGAATTCTAGGTTAGGCAGATAGAGAAGATAATATTAGTAAGAGAATCTTCCTGAAGTCTTTCAAATCACCCCACTGATGACTACTTACTTTATATACACATATGATTAAAGCCAAACACTTTTACTTTGAGACAATTGTTTATTAAGTTACTTGCCCAGATTTACACACATATATTGTAACTAGGTTATACTGTAACACATGTAAAATGTATGGGATTACCTGTCATCAAGGGGAGGGAGTAGAGGGAGGGAGGGGATAATTTGGAAAAATGAATACAAGGGATAATGTTATTAAAAAAAATTGCTCATGCATATATACTGTCAAAATTTATAAATAAAAAGTACTTAGTAAAAAAAAAGAAATTCGGTTCTGCACACATATATTGTATCTAGGATATACTATAACACATTTAACATGTATGGGACTGCCTGACATCTGGGGGAGGGGGTGGAGGGAAGGAAGGGAAAATTCAGACCGGAAGTGAGTGCAAGGGATAATGTTGTAAAAATTACCCATGCATATGTACTGTCAAAAAAAAAAAAAGGTTATAATTATAAAATTAATAAAAAATAAAGTATAAAAAGTTACTTGCCCAGGACATGGCTGTCCCGAGACCATAAACTTATGGAGAGATTCAGACATTCACTTAGCATAGGAGAAATAATGGAAGTATCAAATATAAGGAACATAAAGAAGATTAGTTTGGCCAATTTTAGAATATGGGGGGCAGGGTAGGGAGGGAAGTAATATATAATAAAGTTGGAAAGGTAAACTGGAGCCAAATATTCTCTCCAAACTATAAATTAAATAGAAAGATTTCTACGTATATACATAAAGATGCACACAATGTATGTATGTGCATATGTGTGTGTTTTAAAAGGCAGTATACCCATTGCAGAAAGACCTGGGGATAGAAACATAGGTCCTGTGACTCTGGCCTAACAAGCCATGCAGCTCTCTAAGGCTCTACATTGCAGAAAAGGTGTCATCCTACATTGGTGGGCAGAGTTTTCTCATGTAGGAATTCTCTATCAATAATATCATAAGTCCACTCCCTATCTCTGCTACCATGTGTATACACATACACACACACATACATTTTCGTTTTTCCTACTACTATATTCCTGCTACCCCCTTCCAACATAAGCTGCATAAATGACTGGCCATTCTAGGTTTCTCACAAGACTGTTAAGTACCTTATATTAGGGAAATGGCCCTTTCTTAGCCATCACCCCCTCACACAGAATTTGGCTTGCATATATAGTAAATATATGACACTTAATATGGATTGATGGATGGCTTAGTTCTGGGTCACAGCAATGTGGCAGTTAAGAGGAACAGCCAGAATGGAATCAGAGAGGAGCTCAGAGTTCTGACTGGGCCCTGTTTCCACAGAGACTCTATGGGATGAGGGTCTTCTCAGCAATAACCAGTAATTGATGCTGAAAGGAATTCTTATTTTTTGGGACAAGACGGTGGAGAAGTAAGGAGGCAAAGCTGTCCAAAAGGCTAAACCTCCTCCTGCGGGATTCCTTGACATTAATTCGGGCCCAGGTTCAGACTCTTTCCACTGAAGCCGGGTTATCACTCTGTGGTAGCCCTGGAGCACCGCAGCCGTCACCGAGGAGCCGGCCTCGGCCGAACCCCTGGACTCCAGAGCCGACCTCCCAGATCCCCACTCCCTCTCTATGTGGACCAGGAAGGAAGGGAGGGGCAGGAGTGGGAGCGGGAGCGGGAGCGGGAGTTACAGCGCCAGAGAGCCCCGGTCTATGGCACCCATGAGGCTGAAGAATTGCCTGAAGGTGTCTTCGGTAAGGACCCAAAAGTAATAATCTCTTCATCCCCTTCCTCCTCACTTTCAAAAACATCTGGCTACTTCACAGGCGAGGGAGGGGCAGGAGACCGCAGATATCGGATAGCACCTGAGAACTAGGTGAGGGATAATTGAGAAGGGAGTGATATGTAGATATGTATGAAAGTTACTGAGCAAATACAGCGGAGCAGAAGTCCAGCATTGAGTCAAGAGCTGAAAGCAATCTTAGACATTACCTAACCCAATATTTACATTCAAGGTAGCCCAAGGCAACATTGGGACTTGGGAAGAAAAACGCTTGTAATGAGAAGACTCGGACTATTTTTGGTCATTTGTAGCAGGACTTCTGGGGAAAGAAAATCTCTTTTGAGCTTTCTAGGCTCCCTTTCTAGGGCAAAAGGTCCCCTTGGGAAAGTGTAGTGATTAGGGGTTCTCTCGGCTCTCCATCCGCGGCTGGGGACGTTTATGCGGCCTGCGGGGTTATGGCAAATGGCTGAGGGGCGGAGAAAGAGTCCGGCCCTCCCCCAGTCTGAGGGACAGTGAGCTGGCCCCCTATTTAAAAAGCTTGAGGACTGGGGCAGCTAGGTGGCGCAGTGGATAGAGCACCTTCCCTGAATTAAGGAGGACCGGAGTTCAAATTTGATCTCAGACACTTAACACTTCCTAGTTGTGTGACCCTGGGCAAGTCACTTAACCCCAGCCTCAGGGGGGAAAAAAGAAAAAAAATTTGAGGACCATTGGTCCTTTCAGTTAAAGAAGTTCAGATAAATATATTCTCACTAAAGTATCAACAACAATCCTCAAATTAAAAAAAAAAAAGTTAACAAAATAAGGCAATGTCTAATATAAAGGTATGAGATTAGAATAATATAATTCCAATTTTCAACCCCAATAGTGGGGTTGATTATATTTTGGAGGACTTCAAAACCATCCCAAGGAGCATCTTCCCTTCTGCCCATGTCAGCATATGGCCCACCCAACAGCCCTGTAATAAATGAGATAATATAAGGTACTTTGTCTTAAAGCTGTAAACAGGCATTTGGAGGAGCTCAAGCAGATCAAGGTATCCAAAACGTTATTAATAGTTGAAAAGATAAGACACAACTTGGAGCTAGATTACTGCAAAATTGATTATGGGATCTTAGTTTATACAGAATTCTTTTCTCCATGGAGTAAATCACCGGGACAGTTTTTCTCAAAGGAAAATTTTGCTATCTCCTTGGTTCTTTCCGTGTATTTGTAATTTTGTATTATGTGGCATTTTTACTTCTAAAAGTGACCGCTGGAAATGAAGAAATATCCCTCTTCAAACTGGTCCAAGAGGGCCGGTTCCGAAATCGGAGGGCTGGACTTGTCGCTAGATGATGGGAAGACTGATCAGCAATGGGAGTCCCTGACTCAGTTTCTCCATCTGTAAAATGAGGAGAACCGTTAAGGATCAGAAGCAATCTGCGTGGAGCTCGAGACCACCTTATCTCACTTTGTAAATGCCATTAGAGATAGCCTCAGCGCCACCTGCTAGGTGCTGACGCGTTTAGCCCGAGGCTAGTACCTAACTAGGCTGAGAGTGTGGTTTTCTGTAAAATCCGCTGGTTGGGCGGACGGGTAAGCGCGGGGAGCTTCGGCTTTACGCTAACTAAAAACAAAGAGACGGATGGCGAACGCTAAGGAAAAGACAGAGTTGTTCTGGTTTGGGACGGTATGAATGGATGTTGAAGAGCCTGCTGGGCCGTACCAGGAACGCCACAAGCGCATTCCCAGGCTGATGACCGCAGGGCTCCTCAAGCTGCCAAAGGCATCGGTATCCATGGGCGACTAAGCGCCTAGAAAGCACCAAACGAGGGTGCGCGCCTCGGGACCGAGCCTTTCACCTTCCCGCTCCAGGCCCGAGGCGCCCGTGTGGTAGGGATGAGAGAGGGGGAAGGAGGAGTGAGAAGCGGCTCCCGAGAACGCGCTTTCCAGGCACTGACACGTCGCGCAGAGCTCCCCGCCCCCCTTTTTTTTTAATCCCTTCCCGGGCTAAGGGCCGGGAGCAGCAATCCAGACCGAGGCCGCAGGTCCTGCGCTTGCAGCCCCCAGCACTGTCTCCACAAGGGCCCGCCCGGATGCGCGCGCACCCACAGCGTGGCGGGTGAGCGGGCGGGCGGACGCGAACGTGCAGAGCCGCTTCTCTTGCGTGGCGATGGAGGACTGGGTCCGACCCCGCGGGCTGCGCCGCCGCGGGCGGGGGGAGGCCGCGCCGCTGCTGATGGCGGTGCTGCTGCTGCTGCAGGCTGCGCCCGGGCGGGGCAAGGCTACCCAGGAGCCCGCCGAGCAGCAGCGGCCCCGGGCCCCCGAGGGCGAGTGCCACTTCTACGCCGGAGGTCAAGTGTACCCGGGGGAGGCGGCCCGCGTGCCGGTGTCGGACCACTCTCTGCACCTCAGCAAGGCTAAGAGTAGGTGCTGCCTCAGTCCGGGGTCGGGGGGGGGGGGGTCAGGGCTGGACCCGCACGGGCGGGGCCCTCGGATGTGGGACTGCACCCCTAACCGCAACGCGGTCTGCGCCGGCCACACTGGGATTAGGGGAAGCGCTAAGGATGTTGTGACACGGGAAGCGTCTGCTTAATAAGCCACCGCCGGCCCCGCGACCCGATTGTCCCCAGGGCCCGTTAGCTTGTGTGGAGTTATAAATCTGTGCCCCATCCCGGCTTTGGAATAAGTTTTGCACGTGCCGTTGTGTTCTGGGACAAAAGGAAAGCGCGCGCTAGCGGACATTTAAAGCCACGGGCTAATCCGATCTGTGCCACTTCGTGTTTGGGTGACTTTGGGCAAATTGCTTTGCCACTGGGCCTCAGTTTCCCCACCTGCAAGATAAAGGGGTTTCCCATTAAATTCCCATCTAGTTCTAAATTTGTGATAGTGGTAGTGATGATGTGGTAGTAGTAGTAATAGTGGTAGAAGTGGTGGTAGTAGTAGTTAGTAGTGGTAGTAGTAACAGTAATTAGGGTGATTGGATTATAGCTTCTAGGTTCTCTTTCTGCTTCAAATGTATTGTCCTGTTATCTAAGGGCAATAAAATGATTCCTTTCCAGACCAATAACTTTAATGTTTCTTACATTTTTTGTGTGTGTGTTTCCCAAAACTAATATAGTACTCTTAAGGGACCAGTGGAAGAGGAAGTGGAATGGGTAAATTGCATTAAATTTAGGTTCATAAACCTTTGTTCCCAGCCAGTTTGATTATTTGCCTTTCTAGCCTACTTTAAAAAGGACACGTCAGTGATACTACGTTCAAGTCGTGAGAACTAGATTGTGTGCCCCTGTTAAGAGATTAAAGACTAACACTTGGAGGAAAGACTATCATTTTTAGTATTTTTGGTCAAATTAGTTTAACATCAAAGGTAAATATGTAATTTATTTGTTCGACCAGCACAGTTCTGAAGGCAAGCAAATGTTTGTGGATTGATTAAAAATCCACCATTTTTAATCCACCAATTAAATCCACCAGAACTGTATCTGGAGACACCCTTTTAGTTTAGAAAAATCATACTCTTTGTAAGTGGAAACAATTGCTTAAGATACTTTGCAAATCTTAAAAAATCAGTCTAAATGTGAGTTGTCATGATCACAATCACTAAGTGGCCCATATTGCAGGTATAAATGTACTCAGAGACAAATCTGAACTGAAACAAGTCCAAACATTTAAGCTGATATTATCATTTTGCTTTCTAAAACTTTTTTATTTTCAAGCATAATTCTGTATATTTGCATGCTTCCAATATAATCATACTTTGATGGAATGGCATGGCATGGAGAGGACCCTTGATTTCTCAAGAGTTAAGCCTGGTAATTTTTCTAAGTTCAGGGAAATTCATCACCAATTTTGCTAAGTGGTATTTTTCAATTACAATAAATTTCAAATATAATATATATTGGGGCAGCTAGGTGGCGCAGTGGACAGAACACCAGCCCTGAATTCAGGAGGACCCAAGTTCAAATGTGGTCTCAGACACTTAACACTTCCTAGCTGTGTGACCCTGGGCAAGTCACTTAACCCCAGCCTCAGAAAAATAAAAAAAATAATAATATATATTATTGAGGGAATGCTGGCTGCATTGAAGGGACTTCCCACATAAGTATTTAAAAGATCTTTGAAATAATGTAGACATACACATACTTTTAAGAAGACATTTATAAATCTTGCTATATCAGATCCCTTGTCATTATTCCACAGGGAAAGTGAATCTATATATTTATGGCTTTTATTTTGAAAAAAATTACTGTCACTTCTGAACAATTGTAATTTCCAAATTTTACTGATTTTCTTTAGCCTAGTAAGGTACCTTAAAATGTTTGTGGCATCTAGGCATTTACTAAACAAATTATACCTATCCATGACTTCTCATGAAAACCAAAGTTTCCTCTTTGCCTGAAAGCACATTTTACTTTTATGTATTTGCTTCATTTCTATATAGGCACTTAACAAATTGACACTTCCAAGAGCCCTAGCTGGAGTTCAGTTCATATATATAACTTGCCTCTGAATGTCTACATAGTTTTTCCAAGTACATATATATTCAAGTAATGATACAGGCAAACCTGACTTTGCAAAAATCAAAACTTGCTGAATAAAAGTTAACAATTTTTTTTCTTTTTTCTTTAATCACCTAGGTAATTTTCATTAATCACTTATGAGCATCCCCATATTTTGATCCCTACTGACTCCTTATTTTGATAATTTGATCATTATAATAATCCTTTTAATACTTTCTTAGCACAAAACATAAAATTCAATTCAAATCTGCTATTTGTGAGTGTCTTTGCCCATTGTTGAAACTGCAAAGATTTATTATACTTTAGAAAAATTTATAAATGGGTACTAGCTTTGGAAAGTAGAAAAAACTGGGTCCTTTCTACTTAAAGCATCTTGTTTATCAATATTTGCTGAATACCTGCCATATTTTGGGTGCTGCTGTTTCAAAGTCCAATTCTTTTTGTACAGCAAAATAACTGTTTGGACATGTATACGTATATTGTATTTAACTTATACTTTAACATATTTAACATGTATTGCTCAATGCCATCTGGGGGGGGATGGGGAAGGAGGGGAAAATTGGAACAAAAGGTTTTGCAATTGTCAAATACTGAAAAATTACCCATGCATATTTCTTGTAAGTAAAAAGCTATAATAAAAAAATTTGGGGGGTTCTGTACTGAAAACATAATCTCTGCTTTCCAGAAATTTCAGGGAAACATCATTGTCTTATGAGCCTTCAGAAGCCAAACAGCTATCTAATTTATTCATTATCTATTTTAGTGAAGTTTTAAGATTCTGACAAATGGCATCAAGTAGTAATGATAACTAAATTCTGGAAATCTCTCATGGACCTAGGAGCCCTCTTCCAAAAAACAAGCATATGAAACTTGTCATTCAGTCTTCTGTAACTCTGTGGGCCTTGTTTTGTGTCAAAAGTATTCATTAGTATGAAAGACGATTTTCTAGGAAGCAACCTCAGGCAATTTCTCCAGCAAGTCTCTGTGACATAACCTTTCAGATTAACAATGTGTGCAATTTCTCTCTCTCTCTCTTTCTGTTTTTTTTTTTTTTTTTTTTTTTTTTAAGTTTCAAAGTCAGCACCTTATTGGGAAGGAACAGCTGTGATAAATGGAGAATTTAAGGAGCTCAAACTAAGTGATTATCGAGGAAAATATTTGGTTTTCTTCTTCTATCCACTTGACTTGTAAGTAAGACTCTCCAAAGTATTATACATCAAAACTTCAGTTACTTAGTATCCAATAAAGCAGAACTCTCATGTCAGTTAACCAGAAATTTTTCTCAACATTCAGCTTTTGGAACTATGCAAACTCAAACACAGTAATTCCAATATCCTACATTTACTCTAACTACAGCATTTTTATTCACAGTTATTAAAATGCCTTAGAGGAAAGAGAAATTGGACTTAGAGTCAGGAGGGAGATTTTGAATCCCAGTTGTGACAAGTCATGTAACCATAAGCATGTCACTTAATTTAGTGACTTTACCTGAGCTTTAGTTTTCGCCAAGAAAATGGCCAAGTATGACATTTTCAAACTGCATGAAAATAAGAGTATGCAAAAATAACCCCGGGTTTCCTATTTGAATACAATTTCTAATATTCCATAAAAGCTCTTTTAAAGTGCTTCCTCATGGCATGGAGCTGACTCTGGTTTCTTGAAGTTCATGCCAGAGGAGCATAAGCAAAAGAAGGTTTGAGTTCAGACTTAGTGATGGATTGCATGTTGTCAGATGTTAGCTGAGCTAACTTCTGATAGAATCATCACCATATAAGCTTCAGAATGATGTGCTTTAAGCCCTGCAATTTGAAAGACCATCTAAGCCACAGTGAGGGATTTTTTTTTAATCAAAATCCATAGAGGGAGTACCCATATTGGCAAAATTACAATTTATTGACTTATTTATGATGCCAAAAAAGGAAATAGAAAAATGCTTCCTGGCATATCTGCAACAAATTAATTTTATCGTTTCATTTGAATTCACTTGAAATTCCTTCAGTATAGTTTAAGCTTACTGGGAGACTACATAAGCCCATTTCTATTGGTTCCTCCTTAGATTCCTCCAAATTGGGAAGATTTGGCATTACACTCCATGAATTCTACCAAATCAACTTTATTAAGCTGTTTAGCTGAACAGATCTGTAAGAAAAAATTTCTAATTAAAGTAACATTTGAACAACTGCAGTGTGTAATATGACAATCTAGTAAAAACTCAAACTGAAAAATGCCTATATATGAATGCACAAAATAGGGGTGTGCTAGTAAATGTTTAGCAAACAAGTTCTCCTGGTATTACACATTTTTAAAAATACAATCTGCATTATTAGCACTTTAAAGTAGCAAAGCAATAAATCAAGCCCAGATTTGTACCAGTTGTCAATTTTTGAGGGGTAAATCTCGCCCTGAAAATTTAGCAATCAGGTTCTCCTATTAAAGCTAATTTATGGATAAAATAAGAATGAACATTTAGAATTTGTTATAGTAAGAAGGCTCAGTTGCTTTCACTATAAGGACAAAAAAACCACCTTGGATTGATAAAATAAAATTTTTAAAAGTAGTCTAAGGCAACTGAAAAGGTGTTTGCAATTCTGATTTGTTTTTTAAAAACTCAATAGGAAACAAGTAGTTATTATTCTACAAGTACAAAACATGTCAGTTTTCCTATCCTGGGCATGTTCCCTGGAAAGAGTCCTGAGGTTTTGTCCCAAAAGCTATGTTTTGTGCCTTTCAACAAAGTGATGAAATGCCTGGCCTTTTTTCTGCTACTATTTTTATTTATCTGCCCTAAGTCATTTGGGGAAATCTGGCTGAGAAACCAAAATATTGGAAAATTTAAATTGAGTAAAGGAAACAATTCACTCCTCAATATAACCAGTGTTTCTCCCAGTGAGGAGAGAAATAGCTTTTGGAGAAGACAAAGGGTTGTAAAAACTCTTTAATTACCTAAAAGCTGGATAAGTTCCTTGCAGTAGTCAAATATTAAGTTTTAAGCACTGTTCAAATCACTGGGGACACGAAAAGTTAGAGAGTTCCTCCTCTCATGGAGCTCATAATCTACTGCTGGAGATGGTTTGCAAATAACCAAGCTATATACAAGATACAAGAAATAATCCGCAGAGAAGAATTATCATTAAGGAGGATTAGGAAAGTCTTTCTGTAGAAGGTGGAAAGCCAAAAGGCAGAGTTGAAGGAGGAGAGCCTTGCATGCTTGGGGAAACAGCTGGTGGAATGCCCAGTCAGGACATGAAGTGTCTTGTTCAAAGAACAGTAAGGAAGTCAGTGTCATCACTGGATCACAGAGAAATGAAGGAGGAAGTGGCTTTTGTAGGATATTGAAATGAGTTCTAGGATTCTTGAAGAAAGTGTCGGTCATCTCTAATAAGTTCTGGTATATAAAAGTTTCTGGAATCATCAAAAATATCTTCTAAATTGATTACTGTGTGTGGTAATTTCATATCTAAAACTGATATTAAGTGTATATTAAGCCTCTTAGAGTCTAGAGAATGTTCTGGAGAAAATGGAAATTGTTTTGATACTAAACAAATATGAATAATTTCTGAGAAAACTGAATTGCTTTTTCTTTTTTTTTTTTTTTTTTCTATCTTTCAGCACTTTTGTATGTCCTACTGAAATTATCGCTTTTGGTGATAGAATTGAAGAATTCAAAGCAATAAATACAGAGGTGGTTGCATGCTCTGTTGATTCACAGTTTACCCATTTAGCATGGTATGTGATTTACCTTTACATGTTTTTTACTTTTTTTTAAAAAAGAAGTAGCTATTAATTTATAGATTGGATTCCTTTATGGCAATAAAAATGTACTTAAGGTTTTATATCAGAATATTCAGTAATTGATTTATAAAGTGGGTAATGAACTACTGATCTAATCAAATTAAAATATGAATGCCTAAGAAGACTTATTTACTTTTTAAATGGCAAAAGTGGATTAAATGCAAAATTTATGAAAAGATAAAAATATATGTTTTTGGATGTGGCCAATGTGGGGGTGGATCAAGCCTCTCCAAAAGGAGAGGGTAAATTCAATGATAAGAGAACTATTTCCAAAGGAGAAAGCTTAGCAAAGAAGAAGGGACAAAAAGCATTCATAGAAGTGTAACACAAGTTTTGCTTGTTTTGTTTAATTGTATATTTATTATATATACTTTTTTTTTTTCCAGTAGAGGTGGGGAGGAGAGAAAAAGATAATTGTTCAATTAAACTATACTTTTAAAGAAGGAAAACATGATGTTGATGGGGGAAAATGCTGGATTTTTAAAATTGTGCCTGTATTTGATTTGTGACCTTGAGCTGAGAGAAAAAATAGCTTTGAAATTTGTTGTTTTATTGGCAAACTTTTTTAGGGAGGCATCATGGTCCAGTTGAAAATGCTGAACTTGAGTTCAAATCCCAGCTCTTCCTTTTTTGAATTTGGCAAATCACTAAAATGAATTACTTATTGCTAAAATGAAGGGCTGGACCTCCAAATCCTTTTCACCTCTGAATAGAGGTGATTAATAGAAACACCATAGTGTTTAACTGTTTTTAGCCAATGAGAATCATAATCTATAAGAAATATACACTTGATTTTTTTTTTTTAAAGGATTAATACCCCTCGGAAACAAGGAGGTCTTGGGCCAATGAAGATTCCACTTCTTTCAGATTTGACCCACCAAATTTCAAAAGATTATGGAGTTTATCTGGAGGACTCAGGTCATACTCTTAGGTACTTCCTTCCAAATTTATTTCCTACTCTGCTTTTCTTAAATTGAATTTTATTTGGTTTAATGGATAACAAAGTTTGTTTAAAAAATTATTTACATCTTTAAGGCTGTTGTAAATGCTTTAGGAATGTTAGATGAATGTGATTATATGTGTCTCTCTCTATGTAGATAGATGAAGAAATAAGCCATTTCAATATATTATTTGTATGTGCATATATAATATACATATATGGCATGCTGAAGTAATGCATTGAAAGCCAACTCCTCATTGACATGGATGAAAATTTAAGGGATTTCATTAAACAGTTTTCACTAGGCCTATGATGTTAATGTTAAGTAAATAATTTCCCAAAAAATTGGTTAAAACATCATTAAATGAATAAAGGGGGGGGG
This sequence comes from Sminthopsis crassicaudata, assembly GCF_048593235.1. Lineage (NCBI taxonomy): Eukaryota > Metazoa > Chordata > Mammalia > Dasyuromorphia > Dasyuridae > Sminthopsis > Sminthopsis crassicaudata. The sequence continues at coordinate 294,699,737 of NC_133619.1, read as the reverse complement.
GCAGAGGGAGAATAGTGACTTATCCAGAGTCACACAATTAGTATCAAGTGTTCGAAGCTGAATTTGAACCCAGGTCCTCCTGACTCCCAAGCCAGTGCTCTTATCCACTGTACCACCTAGCAACCCCAGGGTAATAATCTTCAAAGAATTTACTTTGGATTTGTAGGTAGAAAATATTTTTGAACTATGCATCTCAGTAGCAGCAGTCAATCCCCTAGATTAGCTTTGCTGGGAAGGATTGTGCCAGTTTTAAGATTAAATTCTTTAAAAAAAAAAAAAATTAGGTTCTTTTGTCAGTTAATTTTGTGTCACTCTAATTTCCAATAACAAGATTTCTGAGCAGCCAGTGATATCTTCCATGTGTAGGAAGATAACACTATAACATTTAAATAACATGTGTGAATTATTTTTCCAATAAAAATTAAGGATTTTATTTTATTTCTCCTGCCTCATAAGTATTGTAGATTGTTATTTAGAGTACAGTCTTTACTATATCATACCATATATGTATCATATAACCTTTCCTTATTAATATGATCTATCCAAATGAGTATAATATCGTATTATAGACACAAAATGAAAGAACACTAAAGGAATGGAAACTCCCAACTTTAATAGGGGCTAATTTCATAAGCCATATAGCCAGTCTGTTTCCTCATTTTTAGAATGGGAATAAGAGTTGCATTTATTTCTTGGGGTTGTAAGCATAAAGTGAGAGTGATAGTTATAAACCTTGAAGTGCTATATAAATTTTAGCTGCTGCTGTTAAAACAATGATGCATCTTTATTCCTATCCCAATGGCTCATCTTGGTGTGTGCATGACCCTAGGTTTTCCAAAACTATCACAGGAGAGGCAAACTTCTGCAGGAAAGACTGCAATCTCACTGTGGACTGGGTGTCTAAGGATTATCCTAGCCAAGTCAGGAGTATGGTATTGAATATTTTATTTAGCACATCAATTCCTAAACACACTTCTAAGTTACAGAGGAGTTGAAATTCTGCTTCATTGGAGGGAATACCTTTACTGATAAATTATACATTCTTGAAGAATCAAAACGAGGAGTAAATTGTTAGTAGTGAACTAATAAAAACTAATTAGTAAATGAAGTTACTAGAAAGAAAAATATTAATCCAGGAAGATTAATAAAATTCTTAATTTCACATGGTAAATGGTTCCATTGTAGTCTCCAAGCTTTTATATTGACTGTGCTTCCTCTTGATATCTCTGATTCCCTTCAAGATTCAGCTCAAATTGAATCTCTTTCCCTCAACTTTCTTCTACTCATAATATAAATAAATATATCATTTATATTTTATTTTTATGCATGTGTCCCTATCAGAAAGCATAACATAAGTGCTTAATAAATGGTATATTGATTAACAATTGATTTGCATAGAAATAATAACTAAATATATGCAAGTTGATGAAGCCACTGAAAGTGTGAAGAGAGAAAGGTTGCCCAGGACAAAAGTCTTTGGGATAGTTAGACAGTGTTATCATTGATGAACCAGCAAAAGACATGGCAGAGAAAGCCTAGTCAAACAGGGAGAGAGAGAGAGAACCAAGAGAAAATGCTATCATAAAATTCTAGAAAGGATAGAATATCCAGGAAGAGGAGAAGGGTAGTCATCATTGTCTGGTGCTCTAGAGAGGTCACATTAGATGAAGACTGAGAAAAGATCTTCTCATAAGATTATTGTTAACATTAGAGAAAGCAGTTTCAATTAAGAAAGGAAGTTAGAAGTGAGATTGCAAAGGGTTTATTAGTAAGTGAGGAGAGGAAGTTAGGGACAACGAATAGACATGTTTTCTAAAAGTTTGGCTGAGAAAGAGAGAGAGAAATGACACTTTTATCTTACAGAACCTGGGGTGGTAGGGAAGATTTGTTTGAATGGGGTAGGGAGAGACCCAGTAGATAAGGAAAATTGCTAAAGAAATAGAAAGACAGAAGAACCACTTCTGTCAGAGATTGAGAGGAGAGAGTACTTCGGGATTATCTTATCTTAAGTTTCTCCAGACTAAATATTGCTTTGAGATTCTTAGTGATAAAATTAAATAAAATGGGTAATAAAAAATTATTGGGTGATACTTTTTTCACTTTTGCTCTCCCAGGATATATTTATCTTGTCTATATTTATGTAACTTCATTGCCCTTTCTTGTAGAGGTAAGTTCCTTAAGGGCAGGAAATGTTTGATTTTTGTCCTTATACTTGCAGTGTATATCACATAACCAATGAAAAACAAACTTGTTGATTAATTCCTTAGCAGAGAGACTTAAAAATGTAGGATGTTTGTTTGTGCACAATTAAAGAAGAAAAGTCCCAGGAGATTGTTTTAGATTCTGTCTCTTGAGTCATCTGTTGTGGATATTAGAGAGTAGAGATATTTGCCTTAACTGAAAAAGAAATTTATTTCTTTTAATTATTCTTCAATTTTCAGAGGTCTTTTCATTATTGATGATAAAGGAATTCTACGACAGATTACAATGAATGATCTTCCTGTTGGTAGATCAGTTGATGAAACACTACGTTTGGTCCAAGCATTCCAGTATACTGACAAACATGGAGAAGGTGACCTTTTCTTTTCTGTTTTAGAGTTAGCAGCTATCACAGGCTTTTTATCTTATTAGTCTAAAAAATAGCAACACAGCTTCCTTTCTTGTACAGAAATAAATTTAGATGTGGTCATTTCAGTCTTCTGATTAAGCTGTAGTTCAAATTGAGAACTAATTCACTTATTATTTGAGGAGTTTAATTTGTTTATAAAATTCATTTCACAGATTGTTACTAATACAATCTTACCTTCCAAATCAAGGGAAAAAATAAAAACAGAATCAAATTACTTAAATTGCACACAATTTGAAATTGGGTTGCTCACTCAAGAATTACTGAATGTAGCCATAAATTTGTGACACTATTTTTTTTCCAGTTTAGATTTCTGTAATTTAAAAGCATGCCAGATTCTTACTGTTTTAATGAGCACTCATTTGTATTTACCCATTGTTCTTGTTTTCAAAAATATAGTAATTTCCTTGAGTCTCCTTGTTGTGACAATTAGTGGAAACCTATCATTAAGTTCCTTTGCTCTAGGGAGTTTTAATGGTGACCAAACTAAATGAAAATTTCAGGTTGTTCAGCTTCTAGTACAGATCATAATTTCTTTAAACATTCAATTCAGTGTGTGGGTCAAAGAGGAAGTTTCTTTTTGTTTTTCAAATATTCCTTTTGCTGGAGTAATGAACCAGGCCATTGGGTACAAAGTGCTAACTTTTATGTGGCTTGCATTTTGGTAAGAATTCTGTGTAAATATCTAAGCTCAACTGTCTAATGATTTTACTTGAACAAATTTTCTAACTAATATTTGAGACGTTAATTCGGTCCATTTTTTTCATTGTAAATTTTTAACTAAACATAAATTGACATTTGTGAGCTTAGGCTAGTTTTCTGCTAGCTTATTCAAAGCATCTGAAATTTTTTTCTTAGGGAAAACAATCTCACATAAAAAATAGAATGCTCAGCCCCAAATTACAATTCTGTAATTGTATAGCAGTAGCATTTGGTTCCAGTAATTAAAAAAAAACAACAAAGATAATTAAAAAAAAAAAGTTAATGTTTGATTATTTGTTTTTCCTTCCCATTAGTTTGCCCTGCTGGTTGGAAACCTGGTAGTGAAACGGTAAGTTTAACTAATTTGACTTGAGACTGGAAGCAAAGTAGATGGAAGGCAAAAATCAGATAAGCTTAAATGTGATTTCTCATGGTAGTACCATCTTCATTAATGAGCCCCAGTGTCAGAAGGCAAAACTTCTTAGCCCTTTAGGAAAGTAATTGGAGCTGGAATATGCAGACTTCTAAGATATTGTCAAAATTTGACTTATCTTAAAATTTACAATATCTTAGAATCTGTTTACATCCAATATAATTTCCCTATAGAGTAGAACTCATGCTTGTTTATTATGGAAAATATCAATTTACTAAGATGGCACAGTTAGTTAATGGATATGGGACTACAAATCCAGTCTCCTGATACCCAGATAATATCACTGGTTAAAAATTCACATTTATACAATTCTTTGCAATATACACAGAACCATAGGAAGCTGGTTTCCGTTATACCAAGTTCCTCTTTAAATAGTACAAAGCTACATGAAATTAATAAAAATTCCAAATGAAATACAAAAAAAGTATTTTAGTGTATGCTTTAAGATATATGACAATGACTTGGATTTGATTAACTTTTGGATGAGTTACCTGTATTTTACACACTAACAAAGGCAAAAGACTCCTTAAAAAAAATTAGTATTAAGGAAGAGTTTATTTGTTATATAAATTGTTTGCTTTGCATGCAACTTGTCAAACTGCTATTGCAAAGTGTAGCGTTGTATCACAAACTTGTTTCTAGTTACTAAAATATCAATGCACTTAATACTTTTTTAAAAAATATATTTCAGCAAGTATTTATTTATAGACAGCAACTGCATCCAGGGTATTCTCCCTAAGTATTAAATTTTTTAGTTTGGCAACAGTTAGATTTTGAGAATCACTGACCCTTTTTATCCCGCAAAAATTATAAATTAGAAGAACTCTAATTTTCCCATTAAAATTGAGATCACTTAACCAAAAATTTTGTCTGGGAGGAAATTACTTTTAAAATAAATTAACATCTGTAGACATGCTCTATCAATGTGCTTGATTTAATTAGATCAAACCTGAAGAAGCTATGAAAGCCTGGTGGCCAAAAGAAGAGTTGTAAGTATATTGAGGGAATTTGTATACAGATGTTAATCTACTAAATAAAATCTAAATCTGTTAATGGAGCATTTCAAATGAATAAATATGAAGAAACAGGACTTACTCATTTGTGCTAAATGTGCCCATGTATTAATAGTATTTCTGGCCCTGGCAGGCAAGTGCCTTCATCAGTTATATAACACTTGGGGTCCTTCCCAGGTCCTTCCCCATTCTAGGCCTATGATCCTTTGATCATCTATGAGAAAAATAACAGTTTTAAGTCATAGGAATGAGCAAGGGCAGCTATTCAGTTAAGTGATTTTCAACTGTGAATATAAGTTTGCAAACAATTCTCTCCTGATGTAAATTCACATTAAAAAAAAAAACCCACCTATGTGAACTGGACTGTTTCCTCTCTCCCCACTCTTGCCCTTCCACCGAGCCTCCCACATCACCTCACCCCCAAAAACCAAACAAGAACCTTGCCAGTGAAGGCTGTGCAGAGAGAGGGCCACCCCTCTCCTCGAGACCTTTGCTCTTCTCTGCTTTTGCCCATGTATCTGTCTGGTGTCCACATATCTGGTTCCTATGTGTTCATCCTCTCATTTGTAGCCATGTCCTCTGCTCATTTCTCTTTCTCTTCTCATTTCTCTCTCCCCAGAACCCACGTATCTTTAAACAGTGTGCTGGATCCATTTCTTACTCTCTCCCCCTTTGGCTCAGGGCCTCTTTCTGCCTGGTTTCCTCCTTTCCCCCACATGCAGGAAAATTCACATTACATAAACATTGCTTTACATAGAGTTGTATTGAATGGTCCACTTTGATAAAGGGAGAATGTGTGTACTTTGAATATGATAATGAGCCTTCTGAATAAATTACTTTCTTCTTTCTTACACAGATAATTCCAGATCCAGCTGGAAAATTGAAGTATTTTGATAAACAAAATTAAAATGTTTGCTCAGGTCATGTCAAGTTCCAAGATTACAAATAAAATTTTAGTGGTTTTGATACTACTTTGTGTTTGTAGTGATTGGAATGTACCTTAATTGGAGGAAACAGAAGGGGGCATGATGTTACAGCACCAGGAACACTGCTTCCCATAACCCATGGTATTATTCCTTGATGAATTATCTTGGAGGACTCACAATAAAAAAAGAAAACCTATTGAGAATTCTTTGTCTCCTTGGGAATAGGAAAGGGACAAGCAGTCAAGTTTTCAGACCCTTCTGAGAAGAGGCAGCAAACATATTGCACGTAAAAAAGAAAATTCTTGTCATCAAAGGCATGATAATGTGAAGTTGTGAAAATGTGGTACAATTGTGTGACAGGAATTCTTATAGACTATTTAGCATATGCAAATGGACTATTCAGGTGAGCAGTATAATTCTCCATTGTGTCATATACACCTCAGAAATTTACTGATGTACATAAAAGCCCTTAAATATCTACTCATCCATCATCATTTAATATATTTTATACCCGTTAGTTCTTGCAGTTCATATATCTACTCTGAGTCACAAATTATTTAAATTGTGTTCTTTGAGTTCCCTTTTACTAGCTGAAAACATTTCTTCATACTTTTAATATCATTAAACCAATAAATATGTATTAAAGCATTATATTTAGGCACTGTGCCAAGTGGCAGGAACACAAAGATAAGACCATTAACAGTTTCTGCCATCAAAGAACTTACATTCTAATGAAAATATATATAATTGTATATAGAAATATGTTTTGGGAGGTCAAATGCATTAGTGGCTGAACCAAAGAAATGAGGAAAGACTTCATATGCAAATTGGCTCTTGAAGGGATTTCAGATGGCGGAGATGAGGAAGAAATTCATCCCAGGATTGGAGGATAGTCAGTGCAAAGGAACATGAAGGAGATGGAATGGTGTATGAGGAAGTCAGTAGCCAGATCCTGTGATAGGTGAACTGTAGTAAGATTTGGAAAGGTGGAAATGGAGTAAACATGGTAGAGAAAAGTCAGGAAATTGCATAACCTCTTCCCCAGTTTCTCTTGGAAACTGTTAAATCAAACCTCTAAAGGGATTTTGGAGTGATAGAACCTACAGAAAAAATAAAACAGTTTTTTAGCTTAAGATAATTTAGGACTTCAAGGAAGGTCTGTATATAAAAGGGGGGCACAGTCTAGTGCAGACAGTGTCTGAGCAAGCCAGAAAAAGGCTCTTGGCCATAGCATAGACCAGCTATCCTGACCTCTTGGTCCTAGCTTAGGAGGCTAACAGGACAGCAGGCCAGCTGTGAGGTCTCTGGAAAGCAAACTGCTAGTCCAGGAATCCCTAGCACATCAGAAGCACCTAGGCTGGGTTATATCACCACAAGAATCTTGGGATAGTCTCAATCCTATTTAAAATACTAGAAAGTATAGGAATAAGTGGAATTTTATATAAAATGATTAGTATCTTAGCTGAAACCTTCAGCAAGCATTATAGATGATGGACATAAACTAGAAATTTACCCACTAAGAATGGGTAGGAAGCCCATTATTATTACTCAGTATTGTACTAGAAATGTTAGCTTTAGCAGTAAGAAAAAGAAGTTGAAGGAATTAAAATAGGCAACGAGAAAATAAAACTCTTTGCAGATAAAGGTATCCAGTAGGTAAAAACCTACTGGAAATAACAAGCAAAGTTACAGGATGTTTTAAAAAAAAAGGCCACATAAATCCATCAGTATTTCTTCGTATTATTAATAAAGCCCAGCAACAAGAGATAAAGAGAAATTTCATCTAACATAACTATAGATAATATGAATGAATTTGGGAGTTTACATACCAAGACAAACACAGGATGAATAAATTTACAAACACCACTGAGCTAAACAATTGGAAAAATATCAATTGCTTATAGGTAGGCCCAGCTAATATAAAAATGACAATATCTAAATTTACTTACAGTGCCAATATCCAAACTACCAAAAAATTATTTGATAGAGCTAGAAAAAATCTGGAAGAACAAAAGGTCAAGATGATCAAGAAAATTTATAGGAAGAAAATGCCAAGAGAAGTGGCCTAGCCCTACCACAGCTAAAACTGTAAAGTGGCTGTCATCAAAACTATTTGGTACTGGCTAAGAAATAGACTGGTGGATCAGTGGAATAGATTAGTTACAAAGGACACAATAGTCAATGATTATAGTAATCTTTTTGATAAACCCTAAAATGCCAGCTTCTGGGATAAGAACTTAGTATTTTACAAAAACTGCTGGGAAAATTGGAAAATAATATGGCAGAAACAAGTAAGTGACCATCTCACATCATATACCAAAACCAAGGACAAAATGGGTATAAGATTTAGACAAAAAATATCAGCAAATTAGAAGAGCAAGGAATAGCTTGCCTGTCAGATTTGTGAAGATTTTATGCCCAACAGCAGATAAAGAACATTATAAAATACAAAACGGATAATTGACTAAATTAAAAAGGTTTTGAACAAAACTAATGAAAACTAAGATTAGAAGGAAAGCGGAAAGCTCAAAAACAAAAGCCTCATTTCTGAAATAAGAGAACTAAGTCAAATTTATAAAAATACAAACCATTTCCCAGTTGATAAGTGGTCAAAGGATATGAACAGGCAATATTCAGGTGAAGAAATTAAAGCTATCTATAGCCATATTAAAATGTTTTGAATCATTTTTGATTAGAGAAATGCTAATTAAGACCACTGAGGCATCACTTTACACCTCTCTGGCCAGGATGACAGAAAAAGATAAATGTTGGAGGGAATGGGGAAAACTGGGACACTAATGCATTTTGGTAGAGTTGTGAACCAATCCAACTGTTATGGAGAGCAACTTGGAACTATGCCCAAAGGGCTATCAAACTAGGCATATGCTTTGATCCAGCAGTATCACTACTGGGTCTGTAACTCAGAGATCATAAAAAAATAAAATAAAAATGAAAATAATCCACATGTGCAAAAATGTGTAGCAGCTTTTTTGTGATGGCAAAGAACTGGAAAATGAGTGAATGCCCATCAACTGGAGAAAGACTAAGTTGTGATAATGTGAAATTGTAATGGAATATTCTATATTCTATAACAATGGAATATTTATTATTGTTCTATAAGAAATGACGAGCTGGCTGATTCCAGAAAAAACAAGAAAGACATGAACATGATGCTGAGTGAAGTGAGAAAACAGTATACTCAGCAACAAGAAGATTGTGCGATGATCAGCTATGATATACTTAGCTCCTCTCAGCAATTCAGTGATCCAAGACAATTCCAATAAAGTTTGGATAGAAAATGCCATCCACATCCAGAGAAATAACTATAGAGATTAAATGCAAATTAAAGCATACTATTTTTACCTTTTTTCCCTCTTTCTTGTGGTTTTTCCTTTTTGGATTTTTCTTTCCCAATATGACTCACATGGAAAACTAAAAAATGAATGTACACACATAATCTAATACATTTTGTGTGTGTGTCGAGGGGGGGGGATTCAATAGCATTTTATTTTTCCAGTTACATGTAAAGATACTTTTCAACATTTATTTTTGTAGGATTTTGAATTCCAAATTTTTTTCCCTTTCTTCCCTCCTTTCTAAGATACCAAGAAATCTGATATAGGTTTTACATGCACAATAATTTTAAACATATTTCCATATTAGTCATTAAAAAAAATTTTTTTTAAAGACTTCTATGAACTGATACAGATTGAAGTGAGCAGAACCAGGAGTAGTACATTAGGTATGATAATAGCAATGATGAGGTCTAGATTTAGGGAACCAAAATGAGATTAGGGTTTCTGGTTGTCAGGGAATTAAATGATAAGGTCTAGTGGCAGGTTTGGGGTTCAGGGAACCAAATGGAGAGGTTTGGCTCCCCTGAACCCCCTTGGGATTCAGCACAAGGGTAGGGAGTTTGGGGGATTCCCTTCTGACGGTGCAGAGATCCTCTGTAAAAGAATTTACAGACCCAAAAACCTAGACATAAAGTCTGGTTAGGGAAATAGGTGAGGGTAAAGAGAAGGTGGCACTGGAAAATAATATTCCAGGGGATAGAGGCTCCTTGGCATAGCAAGCATGGCATAGCTGGCATGTTTGGGACTTCTGCAAAGAGGATTTTAGATTGGCTCTTTTATAATAGGAGTTTTAGCTACAAGCTGAAGGGAACTCATGGGATATAATTCAATGAGTTTCTTTCTAGATAACAGAATGAAACTGTTTGTCCTTCGGGCAGGATCCCTTGAAGATTTTCTCCTTCAAGGATTTTTAGAGTTTCAGGGGCCCCTCTTCAACAACACTGTGTGATAATCAACTATGATAAGACTTGGTTCTTTTAACCAAAACACAGATCAAAGATAATTCCAAAAGACTCATGATGGAAAATGATATCCACATCTGGAGAAAAAAGCGTGGAGTCTGAATGCAGAATAAAGCATTACTAGTTTGACTTTTTTTTGGGGGGGGGTGTTTTTTTGTTTTTTCTTTCTCATGGCCAGATATAGATCAGGACCATCAGGCATCTCCAGATGCCCCTGGAGGCAGTGGGAGACCTTGGCCTTTTTAAGCTAAGGTCTTCAACAGGTCTCCGTTTGACTAAGGCCACACCCATTCAGACTTGGTGGCAATTGAGGCAAAGAAACTCAACAAGTCAAAACAAAACAAAACAAAACTCTAAATCAGGGAGGGGAATACTCTTAGGGTTTTTGGCCAAAGCAGAAATGATTACTTTTTACATTCATCTGAGTCAATTCAGGACCCAAAAGATGACCAATGGGGCTTGTTTGGCCTGGGATCTCTTAGTGGCCAGTCAACGAGAATCAGGGTGTTTTGGGTTTAAGGCATAGTCCTTAAAGAAATCTAGCCAGTAAAACCCAAGTTATATTGGGAGTGGTCCAAAAGAAAAAGAAAAACGTTTGAGAGCATGTGTAGGTAAAGGTAAGATTCCCTATGTGGACAGAGAAAGGGGAAGGATGGAAGGAAGAAAAGGAGGAAGGGAGGGAAGAAAAGAAGGAAGGGAGGGAAGAAGGAAGGAACTAACTGTTATCCTCATTTGAAAGATGAGGAAATTACCTCAGATTGAGTGACTTGCTTAGCATAACACAACTGGTAAGAATCCAAGGTCAGATTTGAATTCAAGTATCTTTTTACCTTGCCTATCTAGAAGACAAATTATTTAAATTCCCTAAACCCCAATTTTTTTCATCTGCAAAATAAGTGGATTGAATTAAGTGTAAACTTCAAGCTTTAAACATGATCCTCTGATCTTAAATACAATTATTATTACCTATAAAACTGTCTTGAACTTAAATTTTAAAAATAGGAGGCTTATGAATATATTTCATAAATTTCTACAAAAGTGCCTGTCACTATGATAACCAATGGGGCTTGAAGATAATCGTGAAAGTCTTTCTTCACAAAGTTTATATTCTAATGGGAAAGAAAATGTGTTCATTACAAAGGTATGTGCAGAATGTACAAAATATATACATATATCACCAGAGATGAACCACTGAAAAAAATGTCTTTTCATGTCAAGGATGGATACCTTATAATTAGGAATTGAAGGAGAAGGAATATATTTAGTCCCTACTCAGTTACAGTAATAGATATAGCCATTCCTTGGATTCCAGCAATCCCCAAAGCACACTTAGTATCACCCAGAGGCCACTTCATTTTTCAGTGACTAACAAAGTTTGTAGATTTGCCAGGATCTATTGCTACGACATACACAGAAGTCAATTTATTGGCCTTTGTGTACTTTGTTCTATAAGAAAGTAGCAGGAGCAAGAAAAGGGAAGCAGAGCTCAAGCCACCCAATTTCAATCACAGAACCTGAACTATTATCTATTAAACATCTTTCCATCTTGTCTACAAGTATTTCATGAAAAACATCTGGCAATGTCTTACTAAAATTCATATGCAGGGTGTCCCAAGTCTTAAGGCTGCTTCAAGCTTCTTTTGGGACACCAGGACTTTCAAAAATCTGAGATCCAATTTCGAGATGACAGCTGAGGATTCAATAAAGCCAGTGGGGAAAACAAAGGCCCAGAGAGGTGGGGGTCTTGTCACACAGCTAGAGAGAGCAAAGACTAGAACTCTAAATTTGCTGTAGCAACAGGGATTCTGTAGCTGACTAGGAATACCTCTGAGAACTACTACAGACAACTGGGTTGCCTGGCTTCATGGCCAGAAACCTGTAAGAATACAGGGAATATTATCTGTATGCTCAATTGCTTTCATTCAGACGACATTTAGTTCCAAGAACCTTCAAATCAAGATCATCTCAATCTATCTTAGTGACTACTCTTTTCATCCACTTCATTTTCCACCTTCTCTTCCTAGTGTTATTATTTCCCCTCCATCACCACCATCACCACTCCCCAAAACACCTATCAAAGCTGTTTTTGAAAGGAAAAAAATCAGGTGTGAAGGGTTTGGGGAGAAAGAGGCACATTTGTGTATTCTTCATAGAATTGTAAATTGGTCCTGCCATTCTAGAAAGCAGTTTGAAACTATGAGAATGGGCACAGAATAAACATTAATATAGCATAGATTATGTGTCAGGAACTAATGCTTTTTGCAAATAGCTCTGTGTTTCAAGAGTTACTAAATTGTACATACCCTTTAACCCAGCTAGATTACTACTAAGTCTATACCCAAAAAAATCAAGGAAAGAGAAAGACCCATATGTGTAAAAGATATTTGTAGCAGTTCTTTTAGTGATAGCCAAAAATTAGAAATTAAGCATTTGTTCTATCAAAAAATAACTAAACAAATTGTGATATGAATTCCATTATGATGTGGTTAATGGCAGTGCAGAGAGTTGTAAGAATTGGGGTGGGAATCCCCTTGGGGCAAAGGTCCAACATGAAAGAATTCACGAATCCGAAAAGTCTGAATGGCAAAAGGGAGGTTTATTATTGGCTGAGAAGCCAGCTTTGCTAAGAAGACAGCCTTCTTAGTGGCAAGAGGTCCTGTTAAGGAAATAAAGGTTAACACTGAGAAAAGGGTCTCTTCAAAGCAGGCAAGAGTCTTGGCAGGCACCTGTGCCAAGGAGAGAGGTTCCTTGGCAAAGCACAAATCCTGCTTCAGACTTCTGCAAAGATTTGGGGTTCAGAGTTGTCTTTTTATTGGCAGTGTGGGGGTAGGGCTTCCATTGAATAAGATTCCTTCAATATTGTCACTGTCCCCAGCCCTAGATATCCAGTTGAAAAGAAAGTTCTTGGAAGTTTCAAGCCATTCAATAACTGGGAGTTCAAGCTACTGGGAGTGGTCTTGGGCTAATCTTAATGAAACCACTTAACTGCCCTGAAGGATGAGTCTCTGTCAGAGAGTTTCAGAGCTCACCCCTATGACTTCCCTCCTAAAGTCAAGGGAGACAGTTTCAGGGTTCACCCCCATCAATTATACTAAAAATTACAAAATTGTTGCAGAGTTATCAAATGGAGAACAATTTGTACAAGAGCATAGAGACTTGGGAATTCTGATCAAACTAATTTAAGTTAGAGAAGAAACTTGTGTAAGCCTCAAAATCTAAACTAAGACAGGAATAATTGAATGGCTAATATCCCTAAGAGGAGAAATAGTTATTTGACCAAGGCAAGTTGTAGTTAGAATACCCAGAACAGAGTCAGTAAGCAAAGCAATGCAATTACTCCTTTGGGGGTAAAGAAAAGTATAAATTGATTTCTGAATTTCAGAAAAATGGAAAGAGGGAGGAAAAGTCTGGGAAATTCATTGTGAATGATAAATTGTGAAAAAGAATATAGAGCAGATTGGAGGGTTCGAGAGCCAAGAAAGGGAAGATGCTGGGGGCTGAAGGTGGCAGAGCAAAGACTAGAAACAGCCTTAGATAGAATTCTGTAATTTGGTTTGAAGGGATACCTTTCCAGTTTTATTTCTTATTTACCATCCCCACACTCTCCTTAGGATTTATTATGATCAGACTCACTATACATGTTTTAAAAAGCTTTTTGCATTCATTCATTTAATCCAAGTTATGAAAATGCCCACTATGTGCCTAGAAGGCTGGGTTGGGAGGGAGAAAATTCTTGGAAGCAAAGTGGTTTGCCCAAGGCTGAACATATCAACAGTATCAAAGACAGTATTTGAACCTATATCCTCTGAATTGAAAGGAGATATATATATATATTGGTCATTTGAATCTGGGCAGCTCACTTAAACAGCAGGACAGACAAGTCAAATTTAACAGCAAGGTAGTGGAGATTGGTAGAAAGAACCCAGAGGCTGAATTGGGAGACACTCGATTCTAGTCCCAAATCTTCCATATTCCAGTTACATCTAAAATCTGTTCTTGCTCCAATAATTAACAAATACTTATTAAGTCCCATGTACTAGGAATAAAAGAGGCAAAAGTGAGACAGTCTCTGTCCTCAAAGAGTTTATATCTTAATAAGAAAACAAAATGATAAAATATATACAAAATAAATACAGTGTTTAATATGAGCATGGAAATAATAATTGGCAAAATCCAGAAAGGCTTCTTGAAGATGACAACTGAACAGAGCCTTGTAGGGAGCTAAGAGTTACAAAAAGTGGAAGTAGGGCGAAAGAGTCTATCTTTCAATTTCCTACAACATTCAAGAATACTAACAAGAAGCTACCACTTAGAACATTCTCCCACTCATCTTATATGTTAGAAAACTAAGGGGAAGATAATAATAAAAATTAACATTTACATAGCATTTTAAAGATTTGCAAAGTCCTTTAAATATATCATTTGATTCTAACAACAACCCTGAGGCAGGCGCTGTTATTACCCCCATGTTACAGATAAGGAAACTGAGCCACAGAGAGATTAAGTGACTAGTCCAGAGTGATACAGTTGCTAAATGTCAGAGCCAGGATTTGTGCTCAAGGTATTCCAGTACTGTGCCAAGCTGCCTGGGGTGAGAAGAACAAAAGAACAACAACAAAAAAGAACAAAACACCAACAGAATTCTAGATTAAAAAACAGGGACAATGGCAACAAAGTTTTAAAAAATGGCAAAATGATCAGACTGAATTTTTAATGTTGATATGTAATACATGTGCAGCAAAATAATGTGTTAAGTATTTAGAAAAATCATCTTTTTCTGCTTTGGCAGAGAAGAAAACAGAAGCAATATAGTACTAAATTAGGTTATGAACATAATTTAGATTAAGAAGAGTTTGTTTTTTTTTTTTTTTTTTTTAAATCAAAAACCTCTTTTCTGGCAGTTCTTACAGGTGATCCTTCTCCAGGAAGACAAGAATGCTTTTTTAGTCAAACAACTCTATTCCTACCCTCCTTAAATGCTCTCTCATCCTTAGTTTCCAAAAGGTTGCATTTTTTAGGGTGTCACTGGATAACACTTTTTCCAACGGTTTTTTGATGCATTGTGGACATGAAATGTCGCTGACCATCTAAATATAACATGGAATCTGAAACAAAAAAAAAAAAGATTGTTACTTGAGAAACTTACATCTCAGCAAATCAGGACACGAGCAGATAATGGCAAACAAGTGAGCAAATGACAGTGACATACCACCAAAATCTTCTAAGAGGCTTCTCTGACAATCACTTGCTAGATGGAAGACCACTCAGAATATCCCTTAGCTCCGATCTGTCATCCAGCTCATAGGTTAAAAAATGAAGGGGAAGATAAACTTGTTCTATTCCCCTGTTCCAATGTAAGCTCCTTGATCATTTGCTAGATAGAAGATTAGGAGACTCTAAAAAGTAGTATGAGAAGATTCCCATTCTTCAGCTCTCAGGCTGGAGGTACTGACTGTGGAGCAGTCCCTGGTTGCTACCACCAATTAACTAATAGTAAGAGTAAGTGTCTCCCATGGGTCCTCACAGACTGCAAAGACTATTCAAAAGCTGTAAGCAATATTTCTCCCTCCCTTGGTTGCAGAACTGAGAAACTATGCATAAAAAAGTGAAAAACTATATCTAACACTAGATTTGCTTATTCATTGATTTCAGATAACTACTTTTATTTTACTGTCTTCTGTGTTAGAAAAAAAGACTTACTGGGAAATGTGGAGGGAAAGGAAAACAAAGATGACATAAAAACAAAATTGAAAAACAATGACAGAAAAGGGCACATGCTAATGCAATTGGTTTACATTTTGGGAGCTGAGAATCAGGGATCCTAAGAATTTATTCTCCAAATAATATGTCTAGGAATCAGAACATAGAGAGCTATGTGAGTGAAGGACTCTGTGTGAATAGTTGTGTTGTGTGTGTGTTTAAACATAATAAGTTTTAACCTATGTCAGACTGTTTGCTGTCTTGGGGAGGGAGAAAGAAAAACCTGGAACACAATGTCTTGCAAAAATGGATGTTGAAAATTATCTTGACATGTATTTGGAAAATAAAATACTATTGAAAATAAATATAACAAGGACATAAAATTCTGACAATGCTTTCCCCATCCTTAAAAACACCACCATTGTTGCTTACCTCCATAAGTTTTGGGAATCACCAATGGCACATCTTTTTCAACAAAAAATGTGAAATGGAAGACATTGGTAGTCTTGTGTTCTTTAGTACCAGGAAAAGATACTTCGCTGTGCACTCTAACTTGAATGTGGTTCTTTTCAGTAAAACAAACCTAAGAGAGTATTTTTAAAAAGAAAGAATAACTTAGACAACCACATTACTAAGAATGGGGGAAAAAAAGGCAGTTATAAGAGGGAAAAAACCCTAAGATAAAGAAATAGGGTTTTTTTGTCCTTCCTTTCCCATTCCATTAGCAATTTCTCCCTCCTCAAATTATTTTTACTATTTCTAAATATATAGGTATAGATAGAAAATATTATTTAATTTCTCATTTCACACCTACCTGGGAAGAAAGGAATAGTAGTGATCCAATTTCAACAGGGCTCTGAAACATAATATCATCTACAGCAACTAGAAAAGGTCTGGTACCACTATTGATGGAAAAAAAGAATTATGTTTCAATGATTTGGTAACCTTTCTTTATTTAAGGGAAAAACACATTCAGACCCCACTCAAATATTTAGAAGTACTATCAATATATACATCACAACTTACGCAAAATTACAAGCAGTAGCCCAACCAAGTTCAAATGCTTTTCTCATAAGGAAACCTCCAAAGATTCTATTGAAAATGTTCCGTTCCTGTGTTTAAAAAACACAAATTTATATGTAACAACACAAATGAAAGAAAGAACAAACTATACTAAGGGGAAGGAATTGAGCCTAAAAGAAGATTCTCAGAATTCACAGATACATGTGAATCACTCATCAATAGGCATTCTATTTATTGACTATTTTCTTTCTAATATACAAGCATAAAATTACACTACCTCAGGATGGCATATATGTAGGCTCTTCAATTTTGTATCTTCCATCCACACTGAATCAGGAGGTAAAATTCGACTTTGAAAACTTATACTCCTGTGCAAATTAAGATCAGTTCAATTATTTCAATATGAGAATTTTATTTTTTCTGTTTCTTTTTTTTATGCATAGATAATTCTTCAACATTAATCCTTGCAAAACCTTGTTCTCCGATTCCCCCCACTTCTTCCACCCCTTCCCCTAAATGGCAAGTAGTCCAATATTTGTTAAACATGATAGCAGAATGTTAAATCCAATGTATGTATATTTAAACAATCGTCTTGCTGCACAAGAAAAATCAAACTAGAAAAAAATGAGAAAGAAAATAAGATGCAAGCAAACAATAACAAAAAGAGTGAAAATGCGATGTTGTGAACCACACTCAGTTCACACAGTCCTCTCTCTGGGTGTAGATGGCTCTCTTCATCACAAGATCATTGGAACTTGTCTAAATCATCTTATTGTTGAAGAGAGCCATGTCCATCATCATATAATTTTGTTGTTGCCATTTACAATGATCTCCTGGTCATGCTCATTTCACTTAGCATCAGTTCATTTAAGTCTCTTCAGATACCACTGAAATTATCCTGCTGATCGTTTCTTATAGAATAATATTCTATAACATTCACGTATCATAACTTATTCAGCCATTCTCCAATTGATAGGCATCCATTCAATTTCCAGTTTCTTGCCACTACGAAAAGGGCTACCACAAACATTTTTGCACATGTGGGTCCCTTTCCCTCCTTTAAGATTTCTTTGGGATATAATCCCAATAGAAATACTGCTGGATCAAAGGGTATGCATATTTGAAAACTCTTTGGGCATAGTTCCAAATTGCTCTTCAGAATGGCTGGATCCGTTCACAGTTCCACCAACAATGTATTAGTATCCCAGTTTTCCCACATCCCCTCCAACATTCATCATTATCTTTCCTTGATATCTTAGCCAATCTGAAAGGTGTGTAGTGGTATCTCAGAGTTGTCTTAATTTGCATTTCTCTGATTGATAGTGATTTAGAGCATCTTTTCGTATGACGAGAAATGGTTTCAATTTCTTCATCTGAAAATTGTCTGTTCAAATCTTTTGACCATTTAACAACTGGAGAATGACTTGAATTCTAAAAATTATAGTCAATTCTCTATATATTTTGGAAATGAGGACTTTATCAGAACCTTTGAATGTAAAAATGTTTTCCTAGTTTATTGCTTCCCTTCTAATCTTGTCGGCATTAGTTTTGTTTGTACAAAAACTTTTTAACCTAATATAATCAAAATTATCTATTTTGTGATCAATAACGATTCTCCTCCACGGATCTAAGAAGTAAACTAGCCTATGTTCTTCTAATTTGTTTATAATGTCATTCTTTATGTCTAAATAATGAACCCATTATGACCTTATCTTGGAATATGATGTTAGATGTGGGTCAATGCCTAGTTTCTGCCATACTAGTTTCCAATTTTCCCAGCAATTTTTGTCAAATAGCGAGTTCTTATTCCAAAAGCTGGGGCCTTTGGGTTTGTCAAACAATAGATTACCATATTCATTGACTATTTTGTCCTATGAACCTTACCTACTCCATTGACTGACTACTCTATTTCTTAGTCAGTACCAAATGATTTTGATGGATGCTGCTTTATAATATAGTTTTAGATCTGGTACAGCTAGGCCACCTTCATTAGCATTTTTTTTCATTAATTCCCTTGAAAGTCTTGAGCTTTTGTTCTTCCAGACGAATTTTGTTATTATTTTTGTAGATATGTAAAATAATTTCTAGGGAGTTTGATTGATATAGCATTAAATAAGTAGATTGATTTAGGTAGTATTATCATTTTTATTATATTTGTTCAGCCTATCCAAGAGCACTTGATATTTTTCCAATTGCTTATTGGAACTTTATTTATGTCGAAAGTATTTTATAGTTGTGTTAATATATTTTCTGACTTTGCCTTGGCAGAATATTTTATATTATCAAGGTAGACTCCCAAATACTTTATATTATCAACAATTATTTTAAATGGAATTTCTCTTTGTATCTCTTGCTCCTGGATTTTGTTGGTGATAAATTAAAATGCTGATGATTTATGTGAATTTATTTTGTATCCTGCAACTTTGCTAAAGTTGTGGACTGTTTCTAGTGGTTTTTTAGTTGATTCTTTATGTATACCATCATATCATCTACAAAGAATAATAATTTGGTTTCCTCATTACTTACTCTAATTCCTTTAATCTCTTTTTCTTCTTTTTTGCCAAATCTAACATTTCTAATACAATCTTGAACAGTTATAGTGATAGTGGACAACTTTGTTTCACCCCTGATCTTATTGGGAATCGCTTTTTTATATCCTGTTGATAAAATGACTGTCATTCACAGGGCCATTAAGTCATCTTCATTTTCCAAACCTCCACCATGTCCAAAGGTTTTCTGATCTTTTTTGATTTTTCCTCTGGAGTATATCCTGCTCACATTAGTTTTTTTTTCTACTTACATGGTCTCTGCTCTAGTTCAGGCACTTGTTATTCCTCACATGAACTGTTACTTGTTTTTTGTTATTGTTGTTGTTGTTGTTCTGTTTTCACATTTGTTAACCTTAGAAATAACTAATTAAAGTTATTTTTTGATCTAAGTACAGGTTGTTTCCTTAAAGTGAGTTCTCTTTGAAAGCCAAACCAAAACAAGGCATATGCAAAAAAGTAACACCTAGGTTTTATGCTTTATATGCCACAAATAGATTTTGTATAAGGCAGAATTTGCCATCCCACCAAAAAAAAAAAAACCCAGTCCAACAATAATGCTTCCTGTATTTGGAACAGTATGTCAATTTTCTGATTCCTTTAATGTGCCAGAAGTCTCTTGATGTTGTTTGTATAAAATTCTTGGGGCAGAGCCAAACTAGTGGAGAGGAGACATATCTTTTTCTGAGCTCTTTTCACAATCATGTACTATACCAGTAAATTTAAATATGTCTTATTTAGAAACATCTGAGTCTCAAAATATATTAGATTCAATGAATTTTAAGGATGGAAGTAACTTTGAAGATCATGTAATCTCTCATTTTAACAAATGAAATAACTGAGCAGCTAAGTGGCACATTGGCCAGAATGCCAAGCCTGGAGTCAAGAAGACTTGAATTCATTTGACCTCTGATGCTTACTAGCAGTATGATCTTGGGCAAGTCACTTTTCTCTGCCTCAGTTTCCTCATCTGTAAAACAAGCTGGAGAAGGAAATGCCAAACCACGCCATTATCTCTGCCAAGAAAACCCCAAAGGGGGTCATGAAGAGTTGGTCATAGCTAAAGCGAGTGAACAACTGAGACCAAAGAATGACTTTTCTGAAATCATATAGTTTAGCTACTAATAGCCAAAAGCAAGACTCTATCACATACTGCTGTTTTTTCTTTTTTGGGGGACAGATGAGGAGGGTTGTTTGATGTTTTTTAAATTTGTTACCCAAAATACTAAATATGCTACCTTATAATCAAAGATCTTATAATTTTTGTGTCTTTCTCCC
Source organism: Sminthopsis crassicaudata (assembly GCF_048593235.1). NCBI lineage: Eukaryota > Metazoa > Chordata > Mammalia > Dasyuromorphia > Dasyuridae > Sminthopsis > Sminthopsis crassicaudata. The sequence continues at coordinate 294,679,172 of NC_133619.1, read as the reverse complement.
ATGATTCCCACTCAATTCTACCTCCTTGCTTTCAATGCAATTAATCTTTGCTGCCTCATTTTCCTCTTCTTCACTGTTTACCTTCTCTGAAAAGTTAAAGTAAATTACTAAGTATATAAAATTCTCTACCAAAAGCCCCTGGTGCAAGAAAATGTAAGGATTATTACAAAGTGTAATAATACCTAGCAACTAGAAGGTACAAATGTTGAAGTATGATATGAAGACAGAGTTGAGTCAAATCAGGAAAAAAGGAGAATTAGGGTTCTTGACTGTTGCACAAGTTGGATATCTCTGGAAGTTGTTGGTATTAATCCCAACTTCCCTTCAGGATTCCCCTCCTTCCTTTCTTCTGCCTCATAGAATACTGGGCTTCCTTCAAGGCTCAGTTTAGGTACCATCTCCTACATGAGGCCTTTGAGATAGAAGAACCCAAGTGTTTTCTGTTAAGCCAGAAATGTCTATTAAAGAGATCTAAAAAAAATTATATTCTCTTCACCAATCTTTTTTTGTTTTGTAAAAATGGTTATTTTCATTAAAAGTTTACTTATATTAATATGCAATTAGCTTACTATTATTATTTTTAAGTGAATTAATAAATATCTTAAATATTACTGTCTTTCAGTTAAACAGATAGATATAACCCATGTAAATAAAAGCTTTTTGAGCAGTCCTCAAAACCTTTTAAGACTGTAAAGGGTATGTGAGATCAAAAAAAATTTGAATATCACTTCATTGGGGGAAAGGACTATTTTGGTTTTGTTATTATATTCTAAGTGCTTAGCATGGAATCTTACAACTTGGAACAGCCAATGAAATGCAGTGGCCTCTAAGTCATTTCCTACAATACCCTTCTACATTGTCCTTTTCATTTCAGAATGTAATCTAGAGAACCAACTACTAACATTACACCTAACCTTAGATTTACTGAAGAAAAAAATAAAGCTCAGAGTTTATCAAACAAGTGTGGGGAAAAAAAATTACACTCTTTTCCTAGAGGCAAAGAGATAAACTTTTGATACCTTCATAGGTCTAAAATTTTTCTATTCTTGAAATGACAGTGAGAGGTCAGGAAACATTATCTTACTGGTGACCCTAAAGTCAATGTCTTCTTGAATCTAGTATAGTCTGGGGTACCCCAAGAGCTACACACAAAATGCAGACACACTTTTCATCACATAGTTGTATTTTCACTATACAAAGTGGAAAAATATGTAGCTTCAGAGATACTTCAATTCTTCAAGAGCCTGAGATTTCATTAGTGAAGAATGCTGCCTCCAACAATGCAAACCCATATAAAAAGTTTCATGATTAGCTATGGATGAAAAAATTCATCCCCGGTGGTCAATTTTCTGGTGATGGGATTCTTCAAACATGTATACAGTGATTCCTGAACCACATGTATGTTGACATCCCAGTTCCTAGAAACTCTGTTTCTGCCAATGTTTGTGTGCCACTGATCTAGTCTTTTAAGATTGCATGGTCACTTCCATGATATCATAAGGCACTGGAGAACAACTCAATGCTATGAGTAATTTTAAAATGTATATGCCATTTTGAAATCCATTAAACTTAGGTCATCCAAAATAATCCCATATTCAAAAGCTACTCTCCCTCTTATGGTCTGCTGCAACTTGCCTTGGATCCAGTGTGTTAAGGAACATGTCATGAACAGCATTTCTTTCTTCTGCAGTGGGAGCCATCTTCAATAAGGATGCAGTGCTGGAGGCAAACCTCTTCCCTTTATTCACTAGAAAATGGGAAATTCAAAAACCTCATGATGTACTACAGTTAGAATAGTAAGCAGCACTCAAAAAGTCTATACTATACTCTTTCAGTCACTTGCAACTAATATAATCTTGTCTCTCTAAATAGGAAATTCAAAAATGTCACAGTGCACCACAGTTAAAGCAAGCAATATGCAAGAAGTTTATGCTATACTCTTTCAATCATTTGCAGCTAACATAATCTTGTTTCTCTAAATGTCTACATCTTTACAGCATTATGAAGTATCAAAAGAGCTGAATCCAAATAAATACAGGTTCAACAGAATTGATATTTGTGCTATATTCTAGATTCTAAGTAGTTTAAGGAAGTATAGAAAATAAAGTTTATCTTAAAAATGTATTTATTATTTCTTTTTTTAAGGAAGCAATTGGGGTTAACTGACTTTTCCAGGGTCACATCTAGTAAATGTCTGAGGTCACATTTAAACTTAGGTCCTCCTAACTCCAGGGCCAGTGCTCTATCCATTTTGCTACCCTCAGTTTATTCTTTATAGTAAAAGAAACTGATTTATCTTCTCCCCACTAAAGTATACTTTCACATGAAGTATAGTAATAGTTCATTTATCTAAAAGCATTACATGGGTAATTTCAGGCAAAAAAGGCCTGGCTCAATTATAATCTCTTCTAAGTAACCTTCTCAGCTTCTCTTAGCCAAAACAATCTCCCTTACCCCTGATAGCCCACTGCCTTTAGTATCTCTCATATTCTGTTTTGTGCTGTTTGTATCCTTCTTGTTTCTTTCCCACCTCCCAATCTCCCCTCTCTCTACCCACTTGACTTCAGTATCCTAGAAAGCAGAGTGATGTACTATACTCATATTTTTGTTGCCTTTCATGCTTCCCAGCTCAGAAGACATTCAATAACTTTGATAAATTCATTAGAATACATTAAATAGTCTGGGGGTGAGGGAAGACTTTGACTTAGTTTATAAATCAGAAAAAATTTAGTAGCATTTGAATTTGGAATTCCTCAAATTAACAATTCAATCCAAGTCCCTCATCAAAGTGGGTGAGACTTTAAGAGACTCAAAGTCTCCTCAAAGACTCTTAAAAAGCAAACCTAAAAAATTAACAGCATCCCACACGAAGAGAACATTTGATTTGTACATAGTTTCAGTAAACAATCTTAAAAGCTCCCCAGGATTCTATTGACATACATTCTCCTTGCTTGAAGAGTTCCTCTTCCTCTGGACCTTCAGGTACTAGTGGATTTATAAAAGCTGGCCTGAAGAGAGAGAAAAATAAATAAACTTTTGATCCAATTCTATGATTTCAACAATATGCAGATCTGTTCTGCCATGGAAATTTTTTCCACTGATTCAGATTTGCAACTTGTCTCTTTCTTGTAGTTTTAGAGAACTGCCAGGACGATGTGACTTTCTTGTGACTAGTCAGAGTCAAAGTTTGAATCTAGATTTCCCTCTGCCAAAATGGAAATGGGGACTGAGAAAAAGAGAAGCTTGGTCTGACAGGAGTCATTTGGAGGCAATCAAGTATGGACAGGGACAGGTACTAACTTGGCATCTCATTAGTACAATGAACTCCAGGTGAAGAAACTCCTACCACTTTTCTGTCATTTATATGTTGAAGAAGTTGCCTAGAGTCCTGAGAAGTTAAAAGTGACTTGCCACAGGTCAAGGCCAGGGTCAATTCCCATGACTCCACCATAACTCTGAAACCCTCTCTGTCCACTTCTCAAAGTGTAATCTTCAGATCTCTGAGGATCACCTTTTAGAGGGTTCTCAGTATCAAAAACATTTTTTTAGCAGTACTAAAATGTTATTTCTAAGTATTAAGATACTCTTGCCTTTTAAAATTACACATGTAGATAACAAGCCTTAGATTGGATACATAAGTATAGAGGAGTGTGGAGCTGTCTTTTATTAAGCCAGGTAAATTGCTATTAAAGCAATTGCAAAAATATGTAAAACAATGCCCCTCTTCTCACTAATTTTTGTTTTGGAAAATAAGTTATTTTTCACAAAAATGTGCCATAAATATTAACATATAATAGGTTTGTTACCATTGTTGATGACAATAAATATTTTAATTATGTTTTAATTTCTAATATGACAAATACAAATGTTTATATATGTATATATGTATGTATACATATATACACACATATATGTATGTGTATATATGTACATACATATATAGATAATATACATATAAATAAACAAGTTCTTTGGGGTTTTCAGGGACAGCTAAGTGGGCTCATTGGCAAGGGCACCAGGCCAGAATTCAGGAAGGCCTGAGTTCAAATTTGGCATCAGACACTTACTAGCTATGTGATCCTAGGCAAGTCACTTCACTGTGTCTGCCTCAGTTTTCCTCATCTATAAAAAGGATTAGAGAAAAAAATGACAAATCACTTCAGAATCTTTGCCAAGAAACCTCAAATGGGGTCATGAAGAGTCAGACACGACTAAAAAATGCCTGAACAATAACTTTGGGATCTTCAACAATTTTCAAATCTTGGAAAGGGGTCCTTAGACTAAAAAAGTTTGAGAATAACTACACTAGACCGCACTATCTTTCAAACAAATATGGCATGCTATAAAAGTGTACAGGTAGCACACATCCTTGAATAGATAGATAGATAGATAGATAGATAGATAGATAGATAGATAGATAGATAGATTAATTGTCCCACACCACGTACATTAGTTGGATAAAATGAAGGTTCTGCTTTAACTTAGGCATATCATATTTGGTATTTGTTTGTTCATTTAATAATAATTTATTTTAAGAATTTGACCGATTTTGTTCAAAGCTAGTACACAGCTAAAGGATGTCGAGATAAAACTCAAATTTTATTTGTGGTTAACTCTACTGCAGTAAACAAAAATTGGTAATAAATATCCTCATATGTAAATTTGAGGATAGCTAAAATATGTTTAAAGTGAATTTAAGGGAAAAGTAGCAGGAGGAGTGTATAAGTAAGGAGAATATGGAATTTAGCTGCTTCTTAGCTAAATAAATTAACTTAGTTAATTCCACTAGAAATAACTAAGCCAATTAATTTAGAAATTCAATTTAGTTCCTGTGGAACAAAAATAATAAAAAATTCCTGAGACATATTGTAGCTTCAATTTTAGATCAATAATTACCCTTTGTTTTCAGAATCACGGGCCACCATTACAAATGTTGCATCCAAGACAGGATGGTAAACTGTATCATGTAACTAAAATAAAAAAGGAAAGAGTTCAGATAGAACAGATATTGGTTATAAATAATACTGCAATTCTAAACAAATCCCATAGCTTTAGAAATAATCACTGAAAATAACTTTGAACATCTAAATCATTCTTATTTAGTTATCTGACTCTGACATGTTGATAGGCAACATGGGAGATTGGGTGGTGAGCCCAAGAGACAGAAAGACCTAAATTTAAATTATGCTTCTAGCACATACTGGTTAAGGGACCCTAGAAAGCTCTTTAACTTTTCAGTGTACAGGCAACTCTCTGAAATTACAAATTAAACACTGGGTGTTAATCTGCATCAGTGGAAGGAATTTCATCACCAGGGATTCTCAATACTAACAAAATCACAAATTCTATCCCCCCCACCAAAAAACCCTCTCATATACAATGTTCCAAATTTTTTCATGAACACATTAATCTTATCAATAAACTCTGATAGAGCATAGGCCATAAAGCCAGATAAATCTTATGAAGCTGAATCTTTTACTGTCTTTATTGAGACACATCTAAACGAGCAGGTGATACTAAAAATGGAAAGAAAAAAGAACAGATACTGACATAGACTACCACCAGCTAGGTGTTATAAGGGATAGAATACCAGACTTAAAAGTCAATAAGATCCAGCTTCAAAATTTATCCCAGATACTTATTAACTACATGACCTCGGACAACTCACTTAACCTTTTTAGGCCTAAATTTCTTCATCTGAAATATAAGAGATTTGAACCCAATGGCTTCAGAAGTCCCACCCAACCCATAATTTATGTTTCTTTACCAGCTCCTAAAAATGTTTAACTTATGCAAATAAATAGATTGAAACACATAACATATTCAGTGCTTTGTAAACCAAAAGGCATTATATAAAAAGTGCTTAACTGCCAAAATGTAAGAATCCACATTAATCACCAAATGCTTGAGCACTTTGCCAAGTAGAGAGATACTATGGGTTAGAGTACCCCAATTTTAAGAACATAGTTTTTAAAAATATATTAAAAAGGAAGATAGTGGGCAATCTTGTGCCTGTCATACTGCCTACAAAACAAGCTTGCAGACGGCTTGGCCAGAGACCCAAGTGAGTTTAAGGAAGCAGAGCATTTAAGGCAGAAGCTGGAAGGAATATGACAAATAGTTGAAATGGGGGAAAGAATTGTATAAGATTTTAAAACAAATTGTCTATTCCATCACTGATAATGGAACATCCATGTATGGAAACAGTTTTAACACCAGCTGTCTCTTAGATCAGGTTCAAGACTGAGATATAATGATATATTTGAAAATCAATGACCATTTACCACAAAATGGATTTTGTCCTAATATGGTAGGAATGTACAACAGGAATATAGGGGAACTTAGCTCCTTTAGACACAGTCCCCCTTGTGCCCACACGCAGACACATCTATGGTCAGCAGGGCAGAGAAAGGCAAGATTACTCAAAAGGGCTTCAGAAATCCATCAAATCCAAGGGATCTAGATTTCATATGGCTGATACTTTTTATGCCCTTAAATGATCAGGAAGGAGGGAACAAGCATTTATTAAGTGTCTAAGCACTTTACAATGTCTCATTTCATCAGAGAATCCAGGGCCAATTATGTAGGACATTCGGGGCAGTTTTATCTTCTTTTAAGTAAAACTTCCCCATGTTGTGGATGGAAAGAAAGAAGAAGGAAAATGCTAATCCTATCATAATTCACACCAGTGAGATTCCAGATCCACTGAAATATTCATAAGTTAGTTTGCAGAAAATAAATTTTGCAGATTCTCTTAAGTTTTACAAGAAATACATAAAAGCTATGCCCTATAGGGTATTTCTTACCATCAAATTTCTTCCTCTATTTCCAATAATTATTCAGAAAAACACCAGTGGTTCCCAATTACTATAATAAAACAACTACTACTCAACTTTATTTATTACTCTGTGAAGGAGGCACTACAATGACTAGATACTACACAATCCACATTTAACAGATGAATCTAAAGCTAAAAGAAATTAACTAATTTTCCTATAGGTCAATAAGAGTCTGAGCTGTGATTCAAACATTTATATTCTGACTTCAATGTTCTTTCCATTATACCATACTTGCACTGACATTTAGAATCAAATGAAGTGGAGAGAAGAGATGGTGGCTATGTCAGGATCAAATGAGGAGGTACACGTAAAGCCCTTTGTCAACTTTAACATTACAGTACATAGCTATTTTTATTTATTCTTAATATATTTCAGTTTTGTGTAATTCTTCAAGCAGAACTAGAAAAAAATTACTTAATAAGGAGTTGCCATCCATGATTTCAAAAGGATAAGAAGACACTAAATAATGTGGGTTCTCACATATGTAAAAAGGATGTTATTGCTGCACCATTAGTATATTTTTTATTGTTTTTCCTAGTAAGGGTGAGAATAGTTTTTATTCTTACTTATTCCTTCCCATCACCAACTAGCAAACTGTTAGCAAGATAGCAACTGTGATGAAGGGTATGGTTTATTCTTTTAAGAGGAATTATCTGGTCACTCATAAAGACAGAAGAGCAAGTATAGGATCATAGGTTCACAGATTTAAAACTAGAAGCAATCTCGGAGGTCATATAGTCCATCCATTCCCCTCTTTTTACAAAATTCAAAAAAACCAGGAATTCAGAAACAAAGTTGCTGCTCACCTGACACATGTGCATCTTGACTTCCATAGATGTCTTTCCAACCCAGCTCACATGTCCAGTGAACTTAATATCACATTCTGGACTTATGACCTTCTTACATAAATCTGAAAAAAATGCAATGAAAAAATTCACTGAATAGATCTATTCAGCCCCCTTTACCCTACTCTGAATCTGGATCACTAGGCAGAATGTTTAGAAAATAAGATGAATAAGGCAATAAAGCCAGATTAAATTTAGATTTAGTGCTTAATAAATACTTATTAACAAAATGAAATAAACAAAGGTTACAAAGGTCTCCTATCTGGCTTCTCCTTTGAGAAGATAGGAGTCTGGACAATGTCTCCAGAGACAGTATAGTATGTTACACATTCAGTATAGGAACCAGAAAGGGCAAATCTTTGTAACTAACTATAAGGTTTCTCCTACTCCTTTCTTCTTGTAACTCTCTAGAACAGACGTTCTTAACCTCTTGTTTCAGGAGAGCCTTCAGAAGTTTGATGAAACCCCTTTAAGGACTTCTTTTCATACAGATGTTTTTAAAGGCACAGAATTAAAATACATGGGATTATGAAATCAAGGGTTAGTGAAAATAAAAAATATCACATTTTCCCCTTCCAATACATGGATTTTCTTAAACCCACCCCAGGTTAAGAATCCCTGCACTAATGGGCAGAAAAATACAGAGGCATGTGTTTCTAAAAGCATATATTTTTACTTCTCTTAGTTTGTACTTGGTTTCAATTTAATTAAATTGCCCTTATTTATATGAGAATACTATTTCTTTAAGAGCTCTAAATATTTTATAGGAAATATTATATACTAGTAAAAGGTAGCATTTGACTCACTAAATATACTATATTATGACATGAAAGAGAGTTATCTAAGATGAGAAGGATGGAGTAGGTTTTACAATCTAGATCAAATCTGTAACAACTCACATGTATGTATTGCTTTAAGTTTTATAGAATACTTTCATCTTAACAACCCTGTGAGGAGGGTAGAGCAAGTATTATTATGGAAGGGGAGATGAAGTTAAGGGGAATGATGTGATTTGCTTGAAGTCACCCAGCTAATAAATATCAGGGCCATGATCTGAATCTGGATTTTCTGACTCCAAGTCCAGAATTCTTTCTCTACCCTAAGGAAAAAAACATCTTTTAAACAAATAATAATATGAATATTATGTTACCATTTACATTAAGCCTTAATGTTTTCAAAATTTACAAATATTTCATTTTATCCTCTCAACAACTCTGGAAGATAGGAACTATTATTATCCCTATTTTACTGATGAGGAAACTGAGGAAGAGTAAAGTTAAGTGACCAGCTCAGGATTACATATCTGGTAAATGCCTGGCAGTATTTAAATGCAAATCTTCCTGAATTCAGATCCAGGATTCTAACTACTGTGCCCCCTAGCTGCTTGCTATGTACAAGTGAATTAACTGGGTTGCCTTGTTAGGTAGGAAGCTTGCCTTTATTGAGTATGTGCAAGCACAAACTAGGTGACCATCCATCAGACACTATCGCAGAGATTCCTGTGTTGAGCAAGAGATTGGATTTCTGAAGTCTTCAGAACCTAAAATTATGATTTTTTTAATGCTCAGATCTCTCATAAAAAGTTTCATTTAAAAAAAAAAATGTATCACTTGGGAGAGTTTTTATATAACTCAGGCAACTAATTGATGAAGAAGTCCCCTAGAGAAGCTTTGCTTTGCTGGTCTCACTTTGGTACCAGAACTAGGCCAGGTAGCTCTGGAAAGAAAGATTGAGGAAAGACAGACTAAGTTCTAGAAAACTGACACAATCAAATTTGAAGTCAATTCCAACAGTCATACATGAAGAACTAATCCTAGCTTTAGAAATGGGTACTAATAAGTTGGGAAGAAATAAAGTGAAGCATAATAAAATTTCATATGAAAACAAATTGTTTTTGTTCAAATTAACCAATACTTATTAAATATTTTGATATTCAATTGGTTATTGACATTGAATTGAATTCAATTGAATGTCTGATGACATAACTTACCAATTTTGTCAACCAAGGCCGTCACGATAGAGAACGGGGACATCTTGACAGACTCCATTTTGGTGTGAGTATAGCAAATGAGAACTAAGGAGAAATGAAAGAAATTGTTAGTGACAGGGAAGAGTAAAAGTATTTCTCAATATTTAGCTCCCTGACTCACAACATATAAACAGATAACACCTTGTAAAGTTCTGGGCCTTCATTTGACATGGAAGGTGCTGATCTCATCTTAGAGTTTTGACATAAGCTGTTTTGACTAAAAGACTCCTTAGAGAAGTCAGTTTAGCTATCTTATTTTAGCAATAAGGAAAGAACATGTCAGAGAAGAGAAGAGACTTGTGCAAAGTCACATAATTGGTAGTGGCAAAGTCCTTGAATTATAGAGTCATGGTTTCTAGTACAAACTTCTTTCCAACCTATTATATTGCTATTATTTTATAAAGTTTTGAAAATTAAGGGAGTTGAAAATTTCAAACTGAAACATCATTTTTTGGAGGGGCTGAGACAATTTGGATTAAATGAGGCCAGATTTGAATTCAGGTCCTTCTGATTTCAGGGCTGGTTCTCTATCCAATGCACTACCTTGCTACCCTGAGACATCTTTTTTGCTCTTGGCTCTCAGGTACTAAATTATGAAGCAATTTTCTGATTGAAATCTGGCTTTTATTCTCCGGTACACACATCCTCAGGTTTATCATCCCCACTCTAGGCCCTCTCACTCACCTTGGAACAACAATACTTTAACCCACTCATTTGTGCAATCCCCTCCTACTACAATTCATAGTTTGAATAGTCTAACTTTCACCTTCCTTTAAGTAAGAACAGACTTTCCACATTCTAAAATAATAAACAAAAAAATTGTGCTTTTTAGCAACTATTTTCTTTCTGACCATTTATAACTGAAGTCAATATATAATATATGTTTTCTGTGATAATTGTCTCCACACCTTTCATTTGCCCCCACTGATCTGGTTTCCAATTTTGTTTGCTGAATATAGCACTTAAGAATTATGACATTCTATTGGTCAACCTGCCATCTGGGGGAAGGGTAGGGGGGAGGAGGCGAAAAGTTGGAACAAAAAGTTTTGCAATTGTCAATGCTGAAAAATTACCTATGCATTTATCTTGTAAATAAAAAGCTATAATTAAAAAAAAAAGAATTATGACATTTTACACAAGAAAAGGGAGACCTTTGTAATAGACGGAATCTTTGCATAAACTCTGGCAAAAGAACATAAGGCTTTTAGAAGAGAAAGAATAAATATGGCAAGGGCACAGAAAACTCTTCTATCAACTCAGATTTTTTAAAGACACATATAAAAATTCACACTAGGGGAAAATGAATACAACAGAATGAAAACATTCTCTTTGAATGTCAGAAACATCAAAACACAAAATGAGCTGGTTTTTAAGGAAGTTCCAAAAAATGGGATTTTTTTTTGAAACTCTATTGCTGAGGTAAAAGAAAAATACTGAGGAAAAATAACAATCAGTAAATTCGAGTTCACAATCTCATCATCATCATGTTTAACTGTATTCCCTCTTCCTTAACTTCAATATTCAATTAGCTGCCAAGACTTGTCAGTTCTACTTTCATAACATCTTTTTCCTCTGTCCTCTCCTCTTTATTCACAGCTATCAACTTTGCTCAGACTCTTATCATCTTTCACCCAGATTATCTCTTATTGGATTTCCCTATTTTTAGTCCTCCCCATCTGCAATCTACCTTCCACATAGTTGCCAAAAGTATCTTCCCAAAGCATAAGTCAACCATTTCTCTTATTTGGTCAAATATGTTCAATGATTCCCTGTCACCTGTAGGATAAAACACAAACTACTTACGCTGTCATACTTTCTAAGGTGTCTCTAAACTTTGATTCATGACTTCATGAAAAATGATCTCAAAATCTGCATCTTTTCCCAATTTTTATTTAGTATTTCATATGAATGATGCAAATGCTTTAATTTAATAGTTCTGTCATATTTTAGCTCTTCTACTACCCCTTTGCTATCTAAGAATTTCATTCTTAGTGCATTCAATAAACATTTGTCAAGCATCCACTTTATGCAAAATATTAAATAGAGTTGCTCAGTTCCCATCCAAGTCTTCAATCTGTAGATAATCATAACTGTAGATCAGACACTTGGTAGATTGTATTAATAATATTCTATTTCACCTTAAACTGGTTGATTTACTCAATTGCTAATATCTTCCTAAGAAGTTTTTACCAATATCTAGTGGTACTACAGTGTAAATGTATTTCAATGAAGCCTTGGCAACAAAAGGGAAGATATAACCTCAAAATATTACTTTGTAAGGCTCAAATGCTGTTTTTGCACACTAAGGGCCCTTATCAAAGACAAACAGATATCAGTTCAAGAAATTCTTGGTTTAAAAATAGAAGCATCAATAAAGGCAAAGTCTACTAATTTGCAGAAAGCTGATAAGCCTTGTTGGTCCAGGATGTTTATCTTACATTTTTCCGAGGCACACAGTATTTTAAAAACAAAATATATAAAACACAAATTACTGATTTCAAAGAATTCAATTAACTTAAATAAAACTGTCAAGATGCTAATTCTAGACCTATGATAAAAGTCAGATATATCAGAACCATAATGCCAATGAAGAAAGACTAAAAAGAAAATAGCTTGTTAGGTTTAAGGAAAGGAAGCCTGAAGTTATGCCCAAAATGGCTTCTCAAATTTTCAAAATTATTCTTCAAATAATAATTTATTTTTATTATTGTTATTACTATTACTAATAATAGAAGTTTTTGGAACATCCTGTACATTAGGACAAGCCCCTAAGTTTCTTAAAGCTAAGGATTGTATCTTTTTTACTCTGTTCCTGTCTCAAGACTTAGCACAATGCCTGTATACAGACTTCATAAATATTTGAGGAATTAAAGGATCTTCAGTGGAAGTCTAAAGTAGGGAGTAAGGTTTAAGAACAATGGAATTTCAAAAATTTTAAGGGCTGTAAAGTCATTGATGGTATCCTTGTCTCAAGTCTCTCCCTATCCTGTAGAGTCATCTACACAAAGTGAATCATATGAAGGAAGGGGAAATGATTAAATAACTTTGATGAATCCTTTCAACCACAGGGTTCCCTGATTCTATGTAAACAGCAATAATTACAACTGTACAGAAAAATGTTGGCATGCTTTAGTACCTCCTAAGCTGTCAAGATCCTCAAGAATCCTGCCAAATCTGTGAAACAAAGAAAAGTGGGATTTAACAAGTAGAAACCACAGTGCATTTATTTCCTTTTAAAATTTAAACCACAGATAAAAACTAACCCTGTTACCTTACACTATTGAATACTGTCAAATATTTCTCCCGTAACAAAGGTTGAGTTCCTAGAGGCAAAATGACTTCAATATAACTGTCCTTCATCCTCCTTGGAGGCAGGTCTTTCTGGTTCTTAGGCAAAAGACTATGAAGTAACTTTCTCTCCTCCATTGTTTTCACATGGTCACTGAAAAGAAAGGAAGAAAGATACATATAACATACAATCAAGACTATTGTCAACACTCCAGCAAACCAGGTTCCCCATTATCTTATCTGTACTAAGCTCCCCTGCTTCTTGAGTCCCCTCCTTTCCCAGTCTTCCCTCTGCCACCCCACCCTATGAGGAAAAAAAAAATAGAGCCTCTTTAGATAAAGTTCTTATGACTATTAGTTAAAAGCAAAGTAAAAATGTAAAGTTAATACTTAAAAGTACTCTAAAATATCTTAAAAGCATTTTTTAAAAGGGGGGAAGGAATAAGAGAAAGATTTTTTTTTTTTTTTTTTTAAATGAGGCTGGGGTTAAGTGATTTGCCCAGGGTCACACAGCTAGGAAGTGTTAAGTGTCTGAGACCAGATTTGAACTCCGGTCCTCCTGAATTCAGGGCTGGTGCTCTATCCACTGCGCCACCTAGCTGCCCCTAGAGAAAGATTTTAATAAAATAGGGTAACTAGACAGACACTAGAGCCACGAATAATATCTGACATGTATACAGCATTTTAAAGTTTACAAAGTGTTTTATTAACAATTTCCCATTTCTCATCCATAAAGAAAGAAGAATTATTATTTTCATTTATTGGTGAGAGCACTGAGACTCAGAAAGTAAATGACTTTCCTCATGTCCATATATCCTAGTATATCACAACAATAAGAATAATAGCATTTAGCATTTTTTTCAGAAATGTATCATTTGGAAAGGGCTTTACATGTTAATTCATTTGATCCTCACAATCACCCTGTAAGACAGATGATATTATTTCCATTTTATAAATGAGGAAACCCTGAGTATTTTCTCATGTTAGCTTCAAAATCAGGAAGGGCAACTATAATGATACTCATTTTACAGGTAAGAAAACAGATTAGTGGGAAAGCAAGGGTCACAGAAGGGGTTAAGTAGCAATGAATAAATGTGTGTATTAAGGAGTCAGTTTCCTGATAAGAACACAGCATTTATAAAGCACTTTTGAGATTTACACAAAATCATAAAATTGGAGTTGGAAGGAACCTCAAAGGTCATCTGGCTTAACCCCTTTATCTGACAAGTGATCACCCACTGCAGGTGAGACCAATTTGTCCAAGATCAAAAAGGGCAGGTCCTTCACATGCTCTTACCTTGTGAGGTAGATAGTAGCAATAGTATTTTTTAAAAATTCCAATGCAATGTCAAATACAAGGGAACTCTTGATATGGAAAATTTCATAATTTTATCTGGGGAACTGAAAGGGGAAGTCACTTGCTAATTTGTGTCAGAGGCAGGACTTAAATCTGATTCCACTGTCAGCCTTCTAGCCACTAGGCCATGCTAACTCTCTAATAATTACTATGGGTATTATTATTTTCATTTTATGAAGATGTTAAATGATACCAATGGTGTTGGTCTCCTTGCATCAAGTCTCTCCTTACTCCAGACCATTCTTTATTCAGCTACTCAATCCTTCTTAATATCAAGATCTTCCCTCTGTTGATTAGTTCCTATTTATCTTGAATATATCTTGCTTTGTAAATATTTATTTGCATGCTAACTTCCCCATGGGATTGTTGCTGTTCAGTCATATCTGACTCCTCATGACCCCATGGACCACAGCACACCAATGCTATCCTTGAAGTTTTCTTGGCAAAAATCCTAGAGTGATTTACTCTTAAGGACCACGCCTAAGTGTGAAACCCAGAAAGCCTGTAAAGGGTTAAAGGGGACTATTCCCTTAAGGGGCAGGTCAGTTCTCGAAGAGCCTCCATAGCTATGAATCATAACACACTTCAAGGAATTGCAAAATAGCCTTTACTGAGAGAAGTCAGAGAATGCAACTGCCTCTCAGTCTCCTTGTTTCATTATCATTCACTCACATGAAGGGATATATTTTGTTGGATTAGATCCCCAGCAGCCACTAACAGGTTGCTTCCATAACAGTTTACCATTTCCTTCCCCAGTAGACTACAGGAAATAGAATGAACAAGTGATTTGTCCAGGGTCACCCCGCGGTTAAATGTCTTGAGGCCACATTTGAAATCGGGTCTTTCTTCCTGATTCCAGGTCTAAGCCTCTATTCACTGAGCCACTCAAAAGCCTCCACATAGTAGATGCTTAATAAATGTTTAATTGATTCCACCCCAATCAATAAATTCCAATGACTCACTATCTCATCTAAGATCAAATATAAAATATTGTATTGGAGTTTTAAAGCCCTTTACAACATTGTGGCTTCCTACATTTCCCATCATTTTACACTTTACTGCTATTATCATCCAGGAACATGGCCTTCTTGCTGTTCCTCAAACACAACACTGGACTTCCCTTTTCCCCTCCACCTCCAAGTTTCTCTGGCTATCTTCAAGAATTAGTTCAAAGTCTCTGTTCTGCAAAAAGCCCTTCCCTTCCTAGGACATTCCCTCAAAGATTTCCTTTCATTTAACACAATATATAACTTACACATACGTGGTTATTTGCATGCTGTCTCCCCTATTAGAATGTGAATTCCCTGTGCTGTTTTGCCTTTCTTTCCCTAGTACTCAACATTGTGCCTGGCATATTTTAAATACTTAATGAATGCTTGATGATTGACCAATACGATAAGAATATATCAGATTTTTCTTGTGCATCATGATAATTATGGAAATGTATATAGAAAAATTGCACATGTTTAACATATATTGGATTACTTGACATCTGGGAAAGGGGATGGGGGAAAGGGAAGGAGAAAAAAAATTGAAACACAAGATTTTGCAAGGGTGAATATTGAAAACTATTTATGTCATGTATTTTGAAAATAAAACGCTTTATATTAAAAAAGACAAAGAAAGAAAAAAGAATATATCAGAGATGGGATTCCAAAGGAAATTTTTCCTAATTCTAAGCACAATATACTTTTCACAGCACTACATGCTACCTCCCCTGATCCCATTATCTCTTCTTACTACAACAAAAAATTCACAAATGCTCTCTTTCTCATCTTCTCTACTCCTCCCCCTCTTCCTCTTCCCTTCTCCTCCTCCCCTCACCTCCTTTTCTTCATAAGAGGTTCATTGATACTATCAACCAAGCAACGCATCAATAATCATCAACATACCTCCAGTGGGTGGATATTCCTACTATCTCCCGAAGTTTATCCCGAACTGAAAAAAATAAAGATCAGTTGGTAAAATTTATAAAAGTAAATTAGGAGAATATGAAAAAATTAAGCCACTAAACTGAAACTCTATCTTTATTCATCCACTTAGAAGATATTAAAAACAGCAAAGGCAAAATTGTAAACAAAACTTTGTTTTTCCAACTTTAAAGTTCACCTCCAGGGGTCCTTCTGTTGCATAAAGGATTCTTGAAGGCTGTCATACCTGTTCTAAGAGGTCCTACCAATCCAGAAAGGCCTCAAAAATGCATCCCCAATAACAGTTCAATTCTGCTTTTTTTTTTCCTTTCTTTTTTTTAATCTAAGTTCCAGTCTAACAAAGTTCAGAGAGGCCTCATTACCAGGGTCTCTAAAGGTTAATAGATTCTTCAGTTTTCTCTGTTCATAAGCCTATCCCTGAAGCTACTGAAGGGGCTGTAACCTATGCTGGTGAAGGTAGTATCCATCCCAGGGAAATCATGGATCCTTTAAGTGTTAGATCAAAAGTTTTAGAGACTATCACTGGATCCATAAAAATATCCAAATCTGCATAATTATAAGCTGATTTACAACAAGGCTCTAGTGTATTTCCCCTCAGTTGTTGACTAAATTTAAGCAAGAAAAACAAAGAATTCAAGCAAGGCAAGATAATTTTAAAAAATATATTTTATTTCAGTATCTCCCCCCACCTCTACCATAAAAAGCAAGGGAATATTAATGCTAAAAACTAAAAATGGAAAAAAAATTCATACAGATTACCACATACCATTAGTCATAGGAATAGGCGAGCCTGCTATATGAATGGAGAGAAAGTAGACAATTAGTTAATCAATACCAGTAGAAGCAGAAAAAAAAAATGCATAATTTCAAATAATAGAATGAGTTGCCATTTATCTTTCTAACAGAATTTCACACTTTATATATTAGTATTGTGAACTAGGATGAAAGCAAAATCCATCAGTTTAATTTGGTTAAAGACAATTGTGTCTGGATTAACATCAATTTTCACTTTTGTGCAAAATATAGGTGATTATTTTACCCAGTGACTCACTTAATGGACATTTCAAGGAGTATTATTAATTAATGTCAAAAGAAATTTCAAACAATAATATCTAAAAATTAGTCTAGTTAATCCTAATGAGTAGTGAAAACTGTGAAGAGAAAACAGCCCAGAAAACTAGGCTACGATTAAATAACGATTACAATATGAGCATGAAATAATAATAATGAGGATAATAAGCATTCATATTGCATTTCATAGTTTACAAAGCATCATGCCAATGGATAGATTATTAAAGTGAGTCACAGGGAAATAAAGTGATCAGACCATAGGTGATATAACTAGAACTTGAACCAAAGTCCAAAACTATTTCTACATTGTGCCATACATGACACATTTTGATCTATTACATCACAGGCCCACAAGTTAGGAAGCAAACAGCCAACAAATGTTTATTACTAATTACTCAGTGAATAAAGTTGATTTAAAAAACACTGAGTTCTGTGTATACACAGCATATACATACATTTGTAGTTTTTCGACTGTCTCAATCATGTCCGATTCTTCGTGAACCCATTTGGGATTTTCTTGGGAAAGATACTGGAGTAGTTTGCCATTTCCTTCTCCAGTGCATTTTTACAGATGAGGGAATTGAGATAAAAAGGGTTAAATGGCTTGTCTAGGGTCACACAACTAGTAAGTGTCTAAGGCCAGATCAAACCACTATCACTCTGCCTAGCACATAGTAGGCACTTAGTAAATTCTCATTGACTGAAAAAAAAATTTGTCTTTAACATGCTTCTACAAATGTTTGATCAGCCAAGTGACATATGACAGAATTCTAACCCACATAATTGAGGCATATCAGAGTAGAAGCGACAATATAGGTACACCATCACCAAAGGTTCATTAAGTACCACTTACCTCCTTTCGTAGTAAAGGTTCCCTTGGTTCCATTATTAAATGTCTCTTGGCCAGGTATCTTGCCAAGACTTGCCCGCCCCTTGTTTAACACACAAAATCTGAAGATGAAAATAAAATCAATTTAGAATTAAGCTTGAAATGCTGGAAAGCCCTTTTCTCCCACTACTGAACAAGAACCTTTTCTTTCTATCCAGATACTAGTAAGTAGTTAGATGCCAGCTTTGTTTTGTTCTGTGGTTGTGTCACCTCCCTAGCTAGAAAATAAAGTCCCAGAGTCTTAATATTTTGAATGTCACAGACCCTTTTGACAATTTGGTGAAACTGGTAGATCCCTTCTCAAAATGATGTTTGTAAATGTATAAAATAAAATGTGTAGTATTACAAGTAGTTGTTCAATCATGTCTGACTCTTTGAAACTCCATTTGGCATTTTCTTCCAGATAATGGGGTGGCTTGCCATTTTCTTCTCCAGCTTGTTTCACAGATGAGGAAACTGAGGCGAATAGCAGTATTTATTTGCCAGGTTACATCACGACACTTTACTGCAGCCTTTGGTTCTGAACACACAACACTTTGTCCTGCACATGCCCTCATGCCACACAATGCCAACAAATGCTGCCAGAAACACCTCTGCTCAGGCAAAATGCGATTGAAAGTGGGAAAAGTTTAAGTGGTTTATGAAGCGGGAAAAGCAGATAGCCCAAGCCCAGAATGTAAATGATCAACAAAACCTTACATCCTTTAGAGAAAAATTCATTTCTTATACAAACTTACAGTCTCTGGAGAAACTCCTTTGTTATACAAACTTCTCCATATCCTCTGAAGCAGAGAAGGCTTATCAGATACAAATCCTGTTCTATTATCCCCTTGTGTACAAAATAAAGATCTCAAGCCATGCCTCCTTGCAATATGATTTCTCTCTGGAAGCATATTGCCCACCAAGACATCTAGGTGTTCTTTTCTAATCAATAAAGACTTTCTTGTCACAGCTTTAGTAGGTGAATTTTTTCACCACGAATCTGGCCTTGGCACTTTGGAAGGAGGAGGAGAGAGAAAGAGAGAGAAACAAACAGGCAAAAAGAAATCACAGACCCATCTCTGCCCAGAGTATACCACCCTCTTCAATTTATACATTATATGGTCTTAGTAGGTAGACTAATTTTTCTTTATTACTGTACCATATCAGATTCTTAGTATTTAAATTATTCCCTGGAAGGCATATCTGAAAAATGTGGTAAATAGCAATTGTTTCTGTTTTGTCCAAAAACCCTGAAGGTCTTCCCCTCCCAGACTTTTAAAAAAATTTTTTTTTCAAACTAGGTAAAAGAGGCCATTTTTTGCCTCATTTCTTCCCTACCCTTAACCACTGAATGGTGAATGCCTCAATCAAATTAAGACCTGGGAAAGACCTTACCTTTAAAAGGCCAAGATCTCCCACAGCATCTGTGGTCATCTCTAGACCCTCTCAATACTATCTAGCCACTGAATTCAGATGCTCTCAGAGAAAGTGAGACTGGTGACTCTGCACAGCTCTCCCCTCATAAATCTAATTCAAGATGCAAGTCATAGTATCACTTTCCTGAAGTCATGGGCCCCTTTGAGAAGGAAGGACAAACAACAACAACAAGTCAAAGTTAAGTAAGGTAAGGTCTGGAATGGAAGGAAGAATGTAGAGTCCCAATGAGGGTACTTAAATGACTTGCTTAGGGTCATACATAGATGATATAGAAGAGCTTGGATTTGAAGCCGGGTTCTCTGAGGGTTACATTACACTGCCTCTTTCAGGTCAAAAGAATTAAGAAATGCAATCATTTACTAAATGTTGTCACACTTGCTCCCCCATCCCCAAAGAAAAAGTCAATATAGCTTCAGAAGGGTTCCTAGCACTCTCAACAACTAATTAACTTTTAGTCTAAGTAAACTGGGCTTACTATTATTTATTATTGTAAAGATCTGTGATTTTTATCAACATGGGTACCATATCACCACCAGCATAAATCATACAACCCCACTATATCTTAACAGATGGGCTGCAGAAATTGATATGGTCAAAGAAATTTACCACCTCATGGTCAGCATTCTGGTGATTTCTCTTAATTTTCCTGCTTTGGTTTACAGCTAAGAAAGGCAGAATGTCACAGCCTTTCCAGATTGGTATGAGATCCTTAAAGTTCAGAAGCATAAAACTACCTCGATGACCTTGAGAGAGGGGGGAAAAAAACATCATGGAACCTTCACTTTCCTCATGTGCAAAATACTGGATTTCTCCTTCTACCTTCTACCTATCCTATGAAAATCCATCATCCTTTCTAAAAATATGAGTCATCAGAGTAGCATGTTATGGGAAGAACAATCTATTAATAGCAGTTAATAAAGAATATTATGTTACTTTCCACAATATATTATTACCACAGCATATGGGGAAAAGGAGTGGATTCTATGTCAGAGATCTGGATTCAAGTATTGTCTCTGACACTAATTAGTTTTATGAACTTAAGCAAATCACTTGGCCCTTAATTTCCTCTTCTGTAAAACAAAGGAATTAAACTAGACAACTTCCAAAGACATTTCTTATTCCTAAAAATATGCTGGTTATGGGTTCTAATCCCAAATTGAGATTACTTAATAGCTCTCTAAACATGGACAACTCACTTAAATTTATCTGAGCTTATTTTCTGATTTTGTAAAATAGGGATGAAAATAACACCAAAGTTGTTGCAAAGAAAAATGCTTTGTAAACTTTTAAGTTTAACTATATATGTGTGTGTTATATTTCTTCAGTAAAACAACTTTTGCCTGAAATATTTAGAAAATGGTAGAAATACATGCCAGAATCGAATGTGATCAAACTCTAGAGCTAAAAGGGTCCTGTGAGGCCAGCTAATCTTTAGTTTTACAGATGAGGGAACTAAGGCCCAAGAAGTTTAAGTAATTTGTCTAAAACAGGAATTAAGTATCAGAGGCAATATTTGACTCCAAGTTAATGAATTGCAGAACTAGGGATCTTTCCATAGCAGCACACTGGCTCACAAATTTAGCCTCCTGAAAATCTAAAGGAAATTGGTAGAGTCAAGGAAGGGTAATTCAAACTATATGATACTTTAAAAGATTTGCATGAACTAAATATCTTATTTAAATGGAGTCTTTTATCTCTGAACAGAGTACTCAATCAGCCCAAATTAACTTTTTATTATAATATAGTAACCTAAAGAATGTCAGTCAATAAGCATTTATTAAGCACTTACTAAATACCAGACACTAATAAAACTGAGGAAACAAAGGCAAAAAAACAAAACAATCCTAGTTCTAATCTAGAGAAATTTAATTCTAAGGATGAGAAAAGAAAAGTAACTAATTACATACAAGATATATACAAAGCAGTAATCTGAAAGAGCAAGGTGACAGGGAGATAGGAAAGGAGACAGGGAAAAGTCCCTTGCAAAAGGTAGAATTTGAGTTGTCTTGAAAAAAAAGAGAACAAATGAGATGATAGAAGAATAAGAGGACAGAATTCCAGGATAATCCTGACCTGGAGAGACATACCAGAGGATGTCTCTAGGCCAGTGTAACCGGATCACACTTTAAGTGTGGAGAAAGGTAGGAAGCTTTTCCAGTCTCCTCACAGGTTCACAGAGCAGAAAGGAACCTTATATCTCATCTTAGTCCAATGCTTTCATTCATAAAATGAGGCCCAGAAAAGGAACTTTACTGGAACATACTGCCCAAATCAGAAGAGTAGTGATTGAGTTAAACAGAGAGTACAGAGGTAGTGAGTGATTGTCGAAACCTCTACAAGAACCCTGGTCTTTAGTCTTTTCACAGAATTGTGACTCAGGAGGCAAAACTCTCTTTCAAATAATTCGATCTCACACATTTGCGCTTAATACAACAAAGCCACAGCTGTCAAATATTAGTCATCGAAGAATCACTTCTCCATAAAAAGTATTCTAATTATGATAAATGGTACTTTCCAGGCAAAACAGTTCTTCCTGTCAGGAGAGTGGGCAAACTGCTCTTGGCACCGTGGAGCCATTTGCCACGAATGAGGCTGAGCCCAAATTAGTCCGACACGCTGCCAGTTCCCAAAAACCTAACAAAGGCCCTTTATAGGTGCAACATACACCTGAATCCTTAGTTTCTGGGAAAGGTTTATGACAATTTCCAATCACATCCTATACTCACGGTTAAAACCATTCCAATAAATGCCCACCTCCCTCTCTGCAAAGGGCTCCCCGGTTTTTTATCATCAAACTCCTAGGCCACGCGCCACGGTTTTATTACGGGGGAGGAGGAGAAAGAGAAGGAAGGGGCAGAAACTACACAGCCAGACCACACCCATGATCTGCAGGAGACCAGCTGACCACCATCCGCTAACAAAAATACGGGCGAGAAGAGAGGGCGTTGCACAAATACCCACGGCATTAGTCACGGGTGGCACTCCTCCCAGAGAAGGGGCGGAGTCACGCTACCCGGGGGCCCATAGAATGGAGTTCAAAGATGGCCAGGAAGCCTTTTTGACATCGCCCTGCTTCAATCTGGGCTCCAGCGAAATAAAAGCAGCAGAAAGCAGAACGCAAACAGCTGGCTGCCCATCAGCCATAATGCCCCGGGCGGGAATCCCTATTCCCTCTTTTAAAAACTTAAAGGGACCTAGGTGGGGCACTGGCAAGGAGAGGGTTGGGCGGGGGCTGGACATAAAGCATCACTCCAAAGAGAAGAGAGAAGGATGGGGGAGAAGGGGGAGAACAGGATGGGAGCAGAAGGCGAATGGGAAAGATGAAAAACAGAGGACACGGAGGATGAAAGGAGGGGAAGACTGAGAGAGAGGATGGGGAGAATGAGAGGAGAGGGAGGCAGGGGAGAAGAAAATGAGGAGGGGTTGTTGAGAGAGAACGGGGAAGAGAAACAAGAGGGCAATGGGGAAGGAGAAAAGTTGAGGAGAAAGGAAGAGGGGGAGAGGGAGGGAGGACGGAGAAAAAGGGAGAGAAAAAGGAATGAGGAGGGGAGGAGGAGCAGGAGCCCCGCCCGGCCCCCTACCCTCACCTGGAGCTGGGAGGATAGGCGGGAGCCCCATGCCAGCCCAGCTCCCCCCAGTGCTCCGGAGGGCGCCTTACCGCGTCGCTCCCCGCCACATGGTGCAGCTGGTTGCAGCCCCAGCAACTGCAGCCCAAGAAACGCGCCGACGCGGACCTGACGGCCCAGCCCAGTCCTGCTTGGGGGAGGAGGGAAAGAGTTGCAAAGCTCCCCAAGCCAAACTTCTCTTCCAGGTGGCGACCTCTACCGGTGGCCCTCGCGGAGTCCGGGGCACGGGGAAGGGAAGGGGAGGGCCGGGGGAGGGCCCTAGGAGGCGAGGCTTCAGCTCGGGGTCCCGGTGGGCTGCTGCAGCTGTCACCGATGCCCCAGAAGCCATTGCCCCCCGCCCTGGCTTGGGATAAATTTAGATGCTCACCCTGCTTTCCTTCCGCGTTTGCTGAGCCTGGGCGCTCTTAATCCGGGCTCCGTGAAGTTGTTCCCGGAATATTTTGGTAACTTTTCAGTGTTACAATTTCCATTGCAATCCCGTACATTTCATTTTATGCCTCTAAAAATGTCAGTTTCCGGAAGGGGTCTGTAGGCTCCATTAGAGTGGCAAAGAGGTCCTTGCACAGTAAAGGTTAAGAACCCTTGAAACACAGGATGCATTGCTGCGGACCCAATGATATTTACACACTTCTTTGCAGCAAGTCAAGGAATAAGGCAAAGTCTGTCATCCTTTTTCACCACTATCTCTAAATCCTACCTCATCCTTTAAAGTTCAACTAAGTTCTTCAAAGCCTTAGCTGAGATAACTTTCCATTTACACTGCATGTACCTTGTGTATACATAGTTCTTTGCCCATTATCTCCCTCCATTTTAATATAAGCTCCAATGGGCAGGAACCCTGTTTTTGCCTTTCTTTGTTTTACCATTAAAAGCACAGCCCTGGGGCATAATAAACATTTAATAAATGTTTAATAAGTGCTTATCAGCTGACTGGCTGACTAAAATCTTCCCAGATTGCCCACTTTTACCCAGAGATCTCTCCAAAGCTCACTTGATGATGATTAATTGTGTATCGATTGTTGACCCACTTGTATCTTTGTATTTCCCATGGCACTAAGACAGTACCTTGCCCTCAATAAGCGCTCAAATGTCTTGTGACTGAGTTTGGTTTTCCCTGTGGCTTAAAATTTTTATTGAACCTAGGAAGGTTCTGGGGAGAATGCATTTGAAAAGAAAAAAAAATAATGTATAGTGGAGTGAGCCTTGGACTTGAAGTCAAAAGTTTGGCTTCGACATGATTAATAGCACAAGCAGTAATAATAATTACTCACATTAATATAGCTCTTTGAAGTTTGCAAAGAATTTGGCATGTCTCATTGGAGTGTCACAACAAACCTGTATTAGCCCCATGTTATAAATGAGAAAACTGAGTCTCAGAGCCACTAAATGACAGCTTACCAATACCAAGTTTGTTTCCCAATGTAGTCATAGAACCTCTCTGAACCTCAGTTTCCTTATCTGTAACAACACAGTATAATACTTGTATCAGACTGTTATTGTGAAGATAGAACTTTATAAACTTTATAAACCATACAGTTTTACTTACATTTGAGCTGTCATTAACTACATAATAAAAGTTGGCTGAAACAGTTTGCAATTTTGTGCAACAAGTAAACATAGTCAACTATGTTTGGGAAGAGTATGCTAACATATATTAGCAGAGCATATGTTGTGTCCTGCTTTCTAGAGCCCCCAGTTGGGGTGACAAAACATACCATGTTTTCTAGAGCCCCCATGCCAGGGTGGTTAAACCATACTGTCTTAGTGGAGGCAGGACTTCTAAGGAAGGTGGAAATAAAGAGTCCATTTATTCCCAGTCCTTTCACCCTTATATACCTTTATGTAACCAAAACAACACTGGGCATTACTAAGTATATACCATGGGGCCACATAAACAACTTGCTATTGTGTGTGGTTTGCCACCTGGTATCACTCTGCCACCTGATATCACTCTGCTTCAATTACAACACAGGTTGTCACCACCCTCAGGAAAGCTGAGGGCCCTTAGGGGAGAAAGGGAGCTGAACCAGACATTGTTAGCAGGTTCCCTCTGGACTGAAGGGTCTTATACCTCATCCAGAGTTTCCCCCACTGTCTATGGCCCTCTACAAGTATATAATTGGATATCAATGCCAGTCAAAATTTTTTGTAAGCATAGCTGCTAGAGAATTGATTCCGCATTATCCCATGGTAGAGATGGGATCTTCCCAGAATTCAATGATCCAAACAGAACATAGTATCAGGTGAGAAAATTGCAGTTTTGGTTTTAGCTTAAGAAAGAATCAGTAAAACATTTCACTAGAAAGCATTTCCAGAGTATACTTAAGAGTCATCTTAGCAATTCCACAAACGGGCTGCCTAAGAGATCTTTATTCTCATGATAGAGTATTTTTCTGTTTATTAACTAGTTAACTGAATTAACAGTATTGTATATTTAGTCAGAAAGCTCTAAAAAAGCTTCTTGGATTTTGTTTGAGCTCTCTTTAAATCTAACCTATTTAGGTTACATTTAACTACCTGTTAATGTCAACTCTGGATTATCCAGTTATATAGATGAAGGTTCATGCTTCTCTTTTAATTTCAACACTAGATTTGGAGTCAGAAGATCTGCAGCTTTTACTATTGCCAATCAGTACAATCCTATATAACAACTAGTTAAAGCTGCCTGCTTAATTGTTCATCTAGTGGCACTGATAGAAGAAAGGAGGTGAGTGATTTCTTTCCCTAACCCTGCATATATTCCTTTCTTTGTATCCGGAGGATAAGCACAGTTCCTGGCACACAGTAGGCATTTAAGAAATGCCTATTGACTGACACTACCAAACAATTGGTATTTACTAGCAAATTTGTTAAGAATCCCACATTTGCCAAAGTATTCATCATATGCTTCAATCCTGAAGCTGACCATTATTTATCAATTGTCTACTATGTGCCAGGTTCTTTGCTAATCCAGAAAAGCAATGAAACTGAAATATCTCAACAAGGTCAGACACATCTCATATTTTCCTCCTTCTTTTTGGGATCCTAGTGGTAGTCATGTCTACCAAAGTTAATTCATGATGAGTGGTCATGACCAAATTCTTCAGATATTGATTTATCAGAGCAAGGAAAGTTACTTTGTGCTAAATTTTGACTTGAGGATCCAGGCCTTCAAATTGACATATTCCTCCATGGTCTACTGACTGCTCTAGTTGATAAATTTGATCATTAGCAATTTCAGCCCCAAATGGTTTCCAGAAACCTCCTTGAATTCTCAAAAGATGAATAATCCAATAGAGGGCTATTTTCAGTGAAGAAGAGAGAACACCACCTTGGTTAAGTCTGTGGGCAATCTCTGCAGCTAAAAATCCAGCAACAACTGGAATTGGTCCAGGAACCCTGGGAAATCCTATACTGAGTTGGCAGAAGAATCTGGCAGAATTCCAGGTATTGTCTGGAGCCAAGGCTACTGACTCTAATGTCTAAGCCAAGAGTTTACTTCCTTCAGAGACATGAAATTTGTCAATAAATTCCCACAGCTCTTAGACAACTGTCACTGCAGCTCCAAGGTCTCTGAAGCCCTCTGCTGGATGACATGGCAAATAACTAGCAACTGATGTGGGCCACCTAGCATTTTGTCTGCTTTAGGAAAATCATTAATACTGTTTGTTACATATCACTGTAGAAAAACCAACAGATGCTAGAGGTAGATGTCTACCAAAGTAAAGGAAGAAGATTCTGAAGAAGTCAAAAGAGATAGCCCAGCATGCAAATAATTAACAGAGAAACTCCTGCCTTAGAAGAGGTCAAAGGAGATAACCTGAGACACAAATGATTAATAGAATTTTACATCCTTAAAAGAAATTCCTCTCTTATTTACAAGTCTCTCAGGAACCTTTTTTATATACAAACATCTCTATATCCAAAAGAAGCAGAAAAGTCTTTTTCAAATACAAACTTTGTTTTATGACTCTGATTGTGTATAAAATGAATCTCCAAAATTCTATTCCTTTCACTAGGCTTTTCTCTGCCTTGTGCCTGCCGACTTTGCTGCTGCGTCCCCTTTCAGGCAGTCTGGACTTTCTCCCTGGAGGCCAAATGCCTGTCTATCCCTTTACTAATCAATAAAGATTTTGTTTTAACACAGCATAGAATAGGGAATTCATTCGCTAAAGTCCCTGGTCTTGGTACTTAGGAGGAAAAGGAAGCATTGAACCATCTTTCCCTTTGAACCTCTTTTTCGTCCTCATCAGATTCCATACTTGGGATTAGGGTGGTATTTCATTTAAGAAATGTGCAACATAAACCAAAAGACCCAACTGGATTGGTACTAGAATATATCTGCAGAGTCCCCAATCCAGGAAGCTCGGATGAGTGGGGAAAAACTGAGTACAAAAGCAAAAATTCAGTCCAGGAGATCAGTATCAGATTAAGAAACAAGAAATGCTATAATTATTTGCCTGGTCAACCTGTCTCCTCAAAGTTTCTGTCTCTTTATGATGATTTCTTGTCCTTCATACTTTGATGGAGTGATTGATTCAGCTGTACCCATCTATGGTCTTATAAATATGTCAAAAACACTAAAGCTTAAAAATGAACTGAGATTGCCAATAAACCAAAGTAGTGTTCTATTAAGCCGAAGGCTGTGGGGAGATGCCTACCAGATAGACTTCTGCCCTTCACAGGATACTTCTGTCTGCCCTAGTTTTCTATCAGTAAGTTCATATCATCCAACTCACCCATAGTACACATGGTTATAGACAAATTATGTCCTAACCCTGATGTCCAGTTTGTGCCTTAAAGAATAGGACCAGAAGGGGGCCCCATTTCAGTCATGGCAAACAGGCCTGGTTCTTTGGATATTTCCAAGGAACACAGAGATCAATGTATCATTCACTTTAATAAGGCACAGAACATATGGAGGCAGATTCTGAGGACAATGCAAGGAAAAGGGTGGGAGAGAGAGAGACAAACTGTAAGGAGACTAGATAGAGGAGAGAGAAGGACATAAATCACTTACATAATTGCTGATTGGAGTCAGGAGCAATCAGGCAGTATGAACCTTTAGTAATGAGAGAAGTTTTCAAGGGACAATGTTTTAGGGTATCATTCTTATAGACTTCTGAGTGGTCATCATGTTGAGGATTGGCTCAGCTTAACAATATCATCTCAAAGTTATTAAGGCTAAGGGATTAGGAATCCCTTATTAGCATAATGTTTTTCTGTTTTTACTATTTGCCTATTTACTATTAGAGAAGATTTAATATGAGAAGATGGAATGACCATTAATGAGAGATAGAAGACAAAAAATACAGAAATCCTTAATTCTTATTTTGCTTCAAATTTTTTTGCCAAAGAAAACTATTTTAGGGCTGGGAAAAAATAAAGCAAAAAATGGTTAACTAACCTAGGAACTGGTAAGAGAACATTTCATTGTCTTCAGTGAGTTCAAGTAAATCATCCTGAATAAGAATACATATGAAGACACTGAATAAGTTAATGTTTTCATTGAACATCTGAGAGATTCTTAAAATATCAAAGAAAAATAAGAAATGTGTCACCAGACTAGATGCAGACAAATAGTGGACAAACTTTTCAGAGAGAGAAGAGAGAATAAGAGAGAAAAAGAGAGAGTACAATTCATTCAAAACAAGAATTATTACAGGCATGGAAGGTAAGTTCATAGAAAAGGGAAAAAAGTAATCATGGGAAGTTAATATGGGTTCATCAAGAAAAAACAACGCAAAACAATGTCATTTCCTTTTTTTTTTTTTTTTTTTTTAAATAAAGCTGTTAGACTAATAGAGCAGCTAGCTGGCTCAGTGGATAAGTTCTGGATAGAGAATTAGGAAGACCTGAGTTCAAAGTTGACTTTAGAGAGTTACTAGTACCCTGGACAAGTCATTTGACTCTTAATAAGATCTTAAGGCTGAATTAATAAAAGGAGCGGTGGTCATGGTGGTGATGGCGGCAATATGGTGGTTGTTTTCCATTCGTGTCTAACTCTTTATAACCCTTTTTGGGGTTTTCTTAGGAAAGATACTGGAGTTGTTTGCCATTCCTTTTTTTAATTCATTTTGTTGGTGATGTGGATTGGACTAGATAAGTGGTCTACAAAGTTGGGGCTAGGACTTCTGGGGAGCCATGGCCTGACCCAACAAGTATGTGATTAACCTGTCAGAAAGTGGAAAGAATGAATTGCATTCCACCCTTCTCATAAAAGTTAATTATGGGGCTTATACACAGTTATATCTATCTTTTCCCCTCAATATTCCTTTTTTTCTGTTCTATTCCTTCCCTGTACAAACTTACAACTTGTAAGAAGTTGGCCCCATAGACAATCATAATCTAATCATAGTCATAACTCACCCTAATGTCCAAAGTAGTAGTTAAGCATATGCTTTCTCCTATTTGTTCAACTTCTAGATTCCAGATTGCCTTATTATTGTAGCAGACACTTCTCAGAAAATGGCTTCTCCTGTCCCTGAAGGGTAGCTGGTTTCTGTGATCCAGAATAGTGACCAGTGAGCAAAAATTCCATTCCCTTTTCCATTTTTCCAATCAGCAGTTATATAAGTGACATATCCCTCCCCCTCTTCTACTTCCATAAATTGTTCTGCTACCAAGTGAGCCTCATAGAATGAGCAGAAATGGTTAGATTTTGATGTGCATCTCAAATCTCATTATATTTTCTTTCCCAAAACCTACCCTTTTTTTGTAATTCCCCTATTTCTGTTGAGACCCCCACCATCCTCAAGTCACCTAGATTCATAACCTTGATTGGATCCTCTTTTTCTAACCCTTTCTCACTCTATATATTCAGTCAGATGCCAAATCTTGTCTTTTCAACTTCTATGACATCTCTCCCATCTGACTCTTCTCTACTCGTTTAGTTACCACCCTAGTTCAGAGCTTTATTACCTCTAACCTGTATTACTTTACTGATAGCTTTATAATTGCTCTCCTTGCCTCAAGTATCTCCTTTCTCCAATCCATCTTTCATATAACTGTCCAAATGATTTTCCTAAAGTACATGTTTGACATTATCTCTTCCACACAATAATATTCTAAGATAAAATATTTAAACTTTGTCATTCTTTCTTAATTTCTACTTTTCAAAGTTTTATAATGCAAATAACTATTAGTAGTACTATATCATATTTATCATATGCTATGGAGGAAATATGGCATCATGGCCTCAGAACTAGAAAGCCCTGCATTCAAATCCCAAATCTAGACTAGATAACTTTAATAAAATCACTAAACTATTTCTCTCTGTGTGCTCTAGGCAACATTAACACTATAAGTTGCTATATAAGCATCAACATAAATTGATAAAGAGAATTTTTTCTTCTGAGAGTTCCCTATATCATTTTTATAGTCCCCCTCTCTTGTATACTATAATTTATAAATAAGTTAATATTCACATATTGAAGATATATACTCAAAAACTTTCTGCTGATGGAAGTTTGTCATAAAAAATAAAAGTTAGGAGATCACTGGAACTAAAAGACTTTTTTAGATCCTTCCAACTGAGGTCCTATTTTTGTAATCATTTGTCCCAATCTCCTCAGTTTATAAGAAGGGGAAGAATGAAAGGCCTAAAAAAGTTATCTGATTTACCCAGTAACCCAAGTTATCTGAATCCCTGACGAGTGCTCTGTCTAATATACTGCTACCCTCAAGGATTAAATTTATTTTCTCTTCATTTTTATTTTACCTACTATATACATACAAAGTTAAAATTAGTTGTCAGATAGATTTATAGAATTACAGAGTTGGACGGAATTCTGGGTCACCTATTCTTTTTCATAGATGGGGGAATTCAGGTACAATGACTTGCCTGAGGTCATGCAGGGAGTAGCAATAAATCTGGGACTAGCTCCCAGGCTTCTTCATTTCTAATACAATGAGGTTTTCCCCCCCAACACTGTTTACCTATTCTGAAATCCTTAATTTACTTTGTTATAATGCATGTTATATAACATAAAATTATATATCATATGACATATATCTGCATATTATATAGGTTGTTGTTTATCCTTCTTTCCAGAAAAGGACCATGCCATCAAGTAGGTGATACCATGACACACAAGTGAATCGGATTTAAGTGAAGGAGAGCTGTGCAAGGTCACCTGCCTCATTTTCCCCTCCAGAGCCACCTGGGTCCAGTGGCAAGATGCATTTCAAGACTACTGGAGATGGCCCTGGATGACATGGTAGGTACTTAATAACTATTTATTGATGCATGATCACAGAATATAAGTCCAAGTAGCACAGGATTTACTAAACCTCTTTTGTCCCACAAATTTCATCCCTGTCATAGCAGGTCCTTCTGAGGGTTATTGTGGGTGAGGAGGAAAGAAAAATGATAGTGTTTTTTAAAGTTTGGACCCATTTGTTCAGTTCTATAAAACCCTTACTTTGATATTGCTAGAAGATTGTCAGTTGAAAACAAATCTCAAAACCTAAAATAATTTTATTAGATAATTTTTGGGGAAAAACAAAGATCCAGGAAAAGTGTGGTTACTAAAAATTAAAAGAAAATTCTTTTAGAAGGCCATCCAACTCTTCCCAGTTTATTCGTTTGGAGAGAGGTTCAGTTTTGTACAACCTAAGACTAATTGCTCTTAACACAAAGATTGTCCCTTCTATATTTCTTATATTCTATGGTCTTGAATAAGCTCTCAGAGTTTAACAAAATAAGAGATATAGATAAAAAGAAATAAGGAACCTGATTTTAAATTTTTCCCTTAAAACAAGTTGTGCTTTTTTTTTTTTTTTTTTTTTTGATGTAATAATTGGTGATCCAGAAAAGGATATTCAATCAATCAACCAAAAAGCATTTACTAAAGGCCTGTTATGTGTCAGGCACTGTGTATACCCTGAGGATACAGAGAAAGGCAAAAAGACAACCACTACTCTCCAAGAGCTCACATAGTAGTAGGGAAGACAACATGCAAACATCTATGTACAAACCAGATAGACAAATGTAGTACACACTGAAGATAATCAACAGAGAAGGCATTAGAATTGATGAGAAATGAAAAATGTTTTTGGTAGCAGTTGGAATTTAGCCAGCATATGAGGGAAGCCAGGAGGTAGAAATAAAGAGATAGAGCATTCCAGGCAAGGGAATACAGTGTTTCAAGAGTACAAATTAGCAATAATAATAATATGATGATGATTAGCATTAATATAGCACCTACTATTTCCCAAGCACTGTGGTAAGCACTTGTCTTGGAGAGGCTTTTTTGTGCAAACTCTTCATATCTCAAACTATCTTGATTTTTTTTTAATTAAAGTTTTTTATTTTTCAAAACATATGCATGGACAATTCTTCATCATTAACCCTTGCAAAGCTCTGTGTTCCAATTTTCCTCCATTTCCCCCATGCCCTCCCCTATATGGCAAGTATATCTTGATTTCTTACCAGGTGTTCACAAAGAGTGATTATGGTTAGTATTAAAAAATAGTCATTCTAGGTAATTATTTTGGACTGAATAGTATAAAATAAATTGCAATGTGATATAAAAGAAAAATAGGAATGTGTTTCCTTCAAGCTAAAGCATAAAAGCAAATTCATTGCTTATGTTTTGTAACCTTTTTCTTTGGCAGGAAGGGAAGAAATGATTTATATGCTGTAAAATGTGTTTATTAAATGTCTTTATACATTAAATTATATATATATTAAACCAAAAGCTAGAAAACAATGTGGATACTTATTGACTAAGAAACAGTGAAACAAGTTAGGGTATATTAATTTAATTTACTGTAACACCTTAAGGAATAAGAGAAATTTTGAAAAACTTAAAAAAGATTTCATAAATTGATGCAGATTGAAGTAGAACCAGAAAAAAAATGATATATGCAATGACTATAGTAACAAAATGAAAATATCAATAAAAGATACTTCAACTCAAATTTATTGAAATGAACAGTCTTGCTCCCACAGAACTGAGGATGGAAGGGATTTTTCTCTTTTCTATATAAAGGTGAGAAACTATGATTATGAAATGCTATGCACAATGAAAGAGTCATTTTTTTTTTTTTTTTTTTTTACAAATTAAGACAACTCTGCAATACCACTACACACCTGTCAGATTGGATAAGATGACAGGAAAAGATATGGGAAAACTGGGACACTGATACATTGTTGATAGAACTGTGAATGGATCCAGCCATTCTGGAGAGCAATTTGGAACTATGTTCAAAAAGTTATCAAACTATGCATACCCTTTGATCCAGCAATGTTTCTATTAGGATTATATCCCAAAGAGATTTTAAAGAAGGGAAAGGGACCTGTATGTGCAAGAATGTTTGTGGCAGCCCTCTTTGTGGTGACCAGAAACTGGAAACTAAGTAGATGCCCTTTAATTGGAGAATGGCTGAATAAATTGTGGTATATGAATATTATGGAATATTATTAAATGACCAACAGGGTGATTTCAGAGATGCCTGGAGAGACTTACATGAATTGATGCTGAGTGAAACCAATCTCTTCCATTGTGCTCTCTAGACCACTTGTTTTATAGGTAAAAAACTGACTTTCATCATAAACTTTTTTTTTTTCCTTTTTCACTTGCTTCACTTTTTGACCTTCACTGAGACTGGCTTCCTCTTAAGAATATCTTATCACTGGCCTCCATTTTTAGTGGCATTCATTCATAGCACCTGATTCCCTAGTCAAGGTAGAGTAGAAGGAATACTTTTTGATCCCCATTGCCCCTTCCAGACTCTACTTCTACTACCATTATTCAGTAACCTCTTCTCGTTGGATGTTCATTCAGTCCAAATATATTCCTTAATTAAGGTTTGGAGAGTTGTTCATTACCAACCCTAAGGATATTCTGTTCCTGTTTCAATAAGTCTGGTGTGTGATTCGTGGTCTTTCTATGCATATTAATGTCATCATGCAACATAAATATTGATACTCTACATGCAACAATAAGACTATACCATGATTCTGATGGACATGGTTCTCTTCAACAATGAGATGATTCAAATCAGTTTCAATTGTTCAGTGATGAAGAGAGCATCTACACCCAGAGAGAAAACTACAGGAACTGTGTGGATCACAACATAGCATTTCCACTCTTTCTGTTGTTGTTTGCTTGCATTTTTGTTTTCCTTCTAAGTTTTTTTTTTTCTTTCTAGATCAGATTTTTCTTGTGCAGCAAGATAACTATAAATATGTATATTAGATTTAACATATATTTTAACATATTTAACATGTATTGGACTACCTGCCGTGCCATCTAGGAAAGGAAAGGGGGAAAGGAGGGGAAAATCTGGAACAGAAGGTTTTGCAAGGGTCAATGTTGAAAAAATTACCCATGCATATGTTTTGTAAATAAAAAGCTATAATTTAAAAAGTCATTTTTGCTTAACTTTTCTTTGTATTCAACAATATATATACATATATATATGTAAAAGAAGCAAAATATAACTTTAAAAATATATATACTAAGCAACACTTTGGGGGAGGGAGACAAATATGGTCAGAAACAGAAGCAAAAATATGTTAGGAAGTATTGTTCTAAAGAGTCAATTCTCTACCACACCTTTTTGGTTTTTGTTCAAGCCCATTAATTCTGTTTTCTTATGGTACCATAGTAACAGAGATCGTATCCAATATGTAATTAAAATAAATATGTCCAATCATGAGCCACTCAATGCTTATGCAAAGATACATAAGAAATTATCAGTGTCATTATAAGTAGACTGATAACATTAAATAGCATAAGCAAACAAGCCAGTATTTAGTAAACGCCTTTCCTTGTGCTGTTGGATTGTATGTAGTAGTCCAATAAGAGACTATTTCTACCTAAATACCCAATTTGTGTGGCAAATGTACTTGAAAAACCGTATCATCAATTTAAGAGCAAATAGCTATGTGCTTTATTTTCAGTAGAAAAGAGAAGTCTTTTTTTTTTTTTTTAATTCATCTCTCTCCTGGATTATAGATATTATGTAACAAGATAAGAAAGATGAAGAGTCAATTGTAGCAGTTAATTTCAGATGGAAACAAATTCTAAAGCTCCCATGTATCTACAATAGTTTACTTTTCAATAATAATAAATTCCTGAAATTTGGAAATTTCCATTGACTTAAGTGGTGAAAAAGCCAGTGAACATCCAAAAAAATGTTATTCTGTATCTCAAAAATCTAGAAAAGATATCTACATGTATACATACAACAATACATGTACACATGTGTATATAAATATACATGTGAATATGATAGAACAAGACATAATTTTTTTCACCAGATAACATCAAAGTTTGGAAGCTAATTTATGAGAAGCTTTGAATTTTATCACTTTCTCTATCTTTCCTCATCTCTACTTCATGGCTCTAAAGAGAAGCCAATTGTTGAATAATTCTTGGCTGTTTCCTACCACTTTGCTCTTTAAAATACAATCCTTTTAAATTCAGTATTATTAATGATATAGAAATAGACTAATTCCTAAGTATAGGTATGCAAAATGTTAAGATGCCAAGCCACAAAGTAGAGGTTCAGAAGAATCACATTAAAACAAAATGGAGCTTTAGATGGGGGATTTAAAAGACAAAATGTGCTTCTCCCATAGACAATCTTCACTTCTCAAATCTATTTAGTTATTGTTATTGAGTCATTTCAGTAGCATTGAATCATTTACGAACCCATTTGGAATTTTCTTGGCAAAGATACTAAAGTGCTTTTCCATTTTCTTCTTCAGCTCATTTTACAGAGGAGGAACTGAAGCAAACAGGGTTAAATAACTTGCTTAGGATCATCCAACTAGTTAAATACCTAAGGTCAGATTTGAACTCAGGAATATGAGTCCTCCTGATTCCAGGCTTAGCATTCAAATCACAGTATCATTTATCCATTTTAAATCAATTCTATTTTTGATTAGGCTCAGGCTTTCACATACCAATCTATTTTTTCTTACATATAGCCTATTTGGCTACCCTTTATATCTATCTCACACTGTCTACCACAAATCTTTGTTATGTGCCCAGTCCATAGGCTATGCTTTCATACTATAGCTATACCAACTCTCCCTGTTGCCAACTCTGTGCTGACTCAGCTTTCCCTGTAGACCAGCAATAAACTGTTTCCGACTTACTATTGCATGCCTGTATATATGGTGGTCGTGAGAAGCAGTACAAGGACTCTCTCAAGGTCTCTCTGAAAAGCTTTAATATTGATTGTGAGACATGGAAGACACGGACATAGGACCTCCCAGAATAATGTTCCCATATCAAAGTACTCTGTGGGCAAAGCAAGAAAATGTGAGGTGTTCGAATCCAGAGCCATCTTCATCCCAAATGTTCAAAAGGACTATTTGTGCCTGACTTCTGATTAACACCTTCCAAACTCATAGCCATAGCCAAACACATTGTACCATGAACCCAACATTGTGATATCATTGGTCCTCTTCAAAAACAAAGGATGAACAACCAACCAAAGCCAACTACCAGTGCTAGTGGTTACTACAATTCTCCCACTGCTACTCCTTCAGATATTGTTATAACTAGTTCATCCAACACTTTACAACATGGCTTAGAGAAAAAAAATCAAAACTTCAGGGATTTCCACGAAACTCCTCCAAATTGAAAAGTTAGGACTTTGCCACAATTTATGAATTTAAAAATTCTTAAAATACTTTCAGGATCCCTGATTTTATTTATATAGTTTCCCCCCCCCCAATAATCAAGATATTCCCACTATACCTTAATACATTATCTTCATAAATTACTGTACAGCTGATGATCAACTTTCTTATAAAGAAACTTTCTCACCTCAAACATGATGGTACACATGTACCCATATTTTATGGAACCTATATTTGAAGTTTTTTCAACTTTGATACTGAAGAAATTAAAATTTATTCTATTTTGTCAACTGATTTTATTCTTTATCACAGTCAGCATTTTGAATGAATGCCAAAGTCATTTTTTGTTTTCGTTTTTGGATTAAGTTCAGAAATTTATAAGTTCAGAAGTTATCTATAAATCATTTTAATCAACAGAAATCTATTATTTCTATACTACTAACTGTCCATGTACAATTGAAGGAAATATGTAACATATATACTATTAGTTGTCCTTGTGAGTGGACTAAATCAAGCAGAATCCATAGCAAGATGGAAAAAAG
Source organism: Sminthopsis crassicaudata (assembly GCF_048593235.1). Taxonomy (NCBI): domain Eukaryota; kingdom Metazoa; phylum Chordata; class Mammalia; order Dasyuromorphia; family Dasyuridae; genus Sminthopsis; species Sminthopsis crassicaudata. The sequence goes on along the minus strand of NC_133619.1, from coordinate 294,641,754 downwards.
GGATGTCATTAGCCCTGCATTCCCAATTTCTGGCCAATCATATTCTTTTCCATACCTGTCATGCTTCTGATTTTTTTAACCAATCTTATTGTCTTCCCCATCTATAATACTGGCTTCTATTTTTTGGATCCTTCTCCTTTTGTCTATAAAAATGGTCTATTAGCTTTCTTTCGGCATGTTAGCTTACTGAGGAGGCTGAGAAGCTATTTATTAGCAAATCTGTACATACCTATTAAATTGATCATGTTCAGAGTTTGTGCATTGATTTCAGTCATAACATTATAATCATAATTTATGTTCCAGTGACATTGCCTTTAAGAATTCAGCATCACCTTTGGGCCACAATAGAAAATCAGAGTAAAACTTTAATGGATTAACCATAAATGGGTTTTGAGAAGCATAAATTTTGAGCTTGAAAAAACTTAGAGGCCATTTAATCCACACTTTCCTATACCCAGAAAAACTACAACTTCAAAATACACTTTGATATTTTTCATTGCTTGGATTTATAGTTTATAAACTTGTCTTGGTTGTTTAATTTACGTAATACATGTGCTTAGGTATAAATTCATCTTTTTATTCTTTGGACATAGGAATTATGAGAATTCAGGATAATATCATTATTACTGTCGTTACTTCATATTTATAAGTATAGAGATATTTTCATCATTCTTTTCTACTTATCTTTATGTGTAATTTTATGGGACTGCCAAACCTGTTTAGCACTGTTTATCTAGGCAAATTTGTTTCTGCAGGCTATACTCCATCATTAGTGTCTTTTGCTTAGCTAGATGTGTGGGAGTGAGGATACTAAGTCCTAAAGGGTAGGAAGAATTATGTTTTGCTAAGGTAAGGTCTCTTTAATCCTGTCTTCCCATTCCCTGAGTGCCTACTTCCCTTCTCACCTCTACTTCTCAATTCTTTTAGAATTTTGCAGATTTTTAGAGTAGAAAGAAGTCTCAAAGATTATGGTAATAATAACATCTATATGCACATACACAGATATAAATATACATAAAACACATATGTGCATATATGTACAGAGAGAGATATACACACACGCATACATGTGTGTTTTTATAAAATACCTTTTAAAAGTTTACAAAACACTCCGTATAGCAACAAACCTGTGAGATAGGTAAATAGGTAATGATCATATTATAGAGCTAGAAGAGTCTTCAGAAGTTACCCAGTCCAATCTCCCCATTTTATATATGAGGAAACTTATGGAAGCCCAGAGGAATTGTGATTTTCCTAATATTACTCAGATAAAAAGCTAGAAAGCATCAGAGACAACATGTCGTCTGGCTCCAAAACTAATGAGGTTTCTACTCATATAACTATGGTCAAGAATCAATTTTGTGACATGTATATGTGTGTATGTGTGTGTGTGTGTGTGTGTGTATAAATTTATATATTATTTGGGTATAGGGGTGTATGTGTGTGTATGTGTAATAGACAGCAGAGCTAGAAGCAAAAAGAGGTCTTTAATTAGAACAATAAAGTCTCCCCCACCTTCCATTTTGGTATGGTCACCACCATAGATCTAGCTAAGCAGAAGATATTGGTGACTACAATAGCCTTATAGCCTGCAGAATCAAATTATTTCCAACCCAGAGGAGACTTGATGATCCCATCAAATCATAAAAACAGGAAAGATGGAAGTGAATGATAAATATATCTCTATGATTGATGAAGATGAAATTATAACAAGGATGATAATGATGTCTACTGAGTTTATAAAGTTCCTGTCACCAGAGAATACAAAACATGAATTAGAGATAACATGAATAGAAACATTACACAAAATAAACAATATATCATCTTTCTTACAGTAAACCTATGAGGTAGACAATGCAAAAATTATTGTCCCCATTTCTTATATGGAAAAACTTAACCTTAATGAGGTTAAATAACTTTCTCTGAATCCCACAGCTAGTTGATGTCTGAGACAAGATTCACACTCAGGTTTCCTGACTTCAAATCCTATATTCTATCCACTCTGCCACATTTCTGGATTCTTTAGGCTAACCCTTACCCAAAACACAACACTCCCTCCATAGTTTCATAGATTTAAGTTAGAAAAGACACTGGAGGCTATCTAGACCAATCCTCTCATTTTATAGATGAGGCAACTGAAATCTAGAAGTGAGTTTACTTGCCTAAGATGGCAAGGGACAGAAGTCCTATGACTTCTATGACAGTATTCTTCCTTCTTGAAGGACTCCCTATATCTAACAACTCTTTTTAAAGCTGACTATTGTCCTAATTCAGAAAGTCTGGCAGTAGAGTTAGTATATTCCTTGCTCCTACTTTCATTGACCTGCCTGCTTTTCCATTTTGAAATTCATGAGATTCTTCTAATCCTTGTCACTGTCATCTATAAATCTCCTAAAACTATAATACTTTTGAGCATGATATTGAAAATGAGTTTCCCATCTTCTTCTCCATTTTCTCCTGCTGTCAGTTTCACAAACTTCAATATCTATATTGATGTACTCATTCTTATATTGATAACCCCTTATCCTTATAGTTCTTGCCATTGACCAGTATAATGCATGCACCATCACTTAAGACTAGCTTTCCTCCAATAATAATAGTCAATGTTTATATAATGCTTTAAGATTTACAAAGGCTTCACTAGTACTATCTCATTTGACTGATAATAACCCTATTATCCTCAAGTTACCCCAAGCATTATTATCCTTAATTTACAAATGAGGTTAATTGAGGCTCAGAAAAGGTTAGTGACTGTGTGTTTATAGAATCAGTAATGGAGGAAATTATTGAACTCAACTCTCTCCTAATTCCAAATTCAGAACTTTCTTCCACAACAATATCTTGCTTCCAAGACTCTAAACCCTAAAATTCTCCTCCCTTTTCTTTATTTTTTTCTTATCCTCTTAATTCTCCCATATAAGTGATTTTCTGTCTTCTCCTTGCATACTCCCAAATGATAGAATACTCATTAATTCCTGAGACAGCCCATTTTATTTTCAAATATCTGTGTCAAGGTGTTCCCTAGATCGAGCTAAAATATCCCATTCTGCCCATCGATGCCAGTTCTGTCTCCTATAGCCATATAACACTTTATGGTTACAGAACAGTGGCGAAATACTCTTATATGAATAAAAAAATAACATAAAGTCTCATCCCTCTCCTATATCATATCCTTCAAATATGAAGCTGAAGATAATTAACATGCCTCCTTCAACTGAATTTACAATCTCCTTGGGGAGAAGAAATATAACTTGAGCCTCCATACAGAGCCTACTTTACCAAAAGACCAGGCAAGCTGTTGTTCAGTCATGTCCAACTCTGCAAAAAAAAGAGTATAATTTCCCACATATGTAGGGAGAGAAGGTAGGTAGGGAAGAGAAGAAATCCCTTGAAAATGCCCAATCCAAGTTAAAGAAAGGCTTTAGTGACATCTCCCTTGTGTCACAACTGGGAAACCTCTTCATGCGTGAGTTTTCTTACTGCTCCTGGCAATTACACTCCTGGCAGTTCCTTGGCATGATGTTAAACTCTCTGCTCACATTCTACTCCACTTTGGTTCCATAGCTTTCATTCAATGAATTCTACTCATTGCTACTGATCTCTACCTCTAAGGCCATGGCTCCCTCATACTGCTATTCGTTGAAGTTTTACTTTTGCTGCTATTGCTGCTTCAGCAATGTGTCATTATTCTTTTAGAGTGATATTCTCCCTCCCTACCCTGGTAAGTCCAACATGTCTCTGAAATGGTTAATATATTTTCTTTATTGTTTGTATTTCATAGATCAGTGTTGGCTCATCCACAAAAGGGCTGTTCGGGCAGTGAAAGTCTTTTCTTTCTTTTTTTTTTTTCCTTGAATCTTCTCAAAAGAAGGCCCCAAGTTTTTAGTCCTAACTGAGAGTGAGTAAATTCCTTTCACTTCTCCTTTGCCTCAGGATGCAGGCAGGGTACCGTTGGTACTTAGTCCTTCCTGTTGAGTCTTTTGGAAACTAGTTTTAATTACACACACTCTGCTTCATTTACCCTTTCAATTCTCATTATCCTCACTATCACTAACTAGCACCTTGTCATTCAAATTATCTCAAAGCTTTGAAAAGCATCAAATAGACACTAGAAGCATTGACAGGCCACAAGTTGGCAGCCTCTGTTAACAAAGTTCTAGTCCCCCTTACATTTGCATAAATCTTTCTTTCTTCAGGCTAAATATCTTCTACTTTCTTCAATAATTATTTATACCAAAGTGTTAAGCTAAAAAAAAAAAAAAAGAAAAAAAAAAACACCTTGACCTAGATAGGAGCCAATTTGTCTATATTTATTTTAAAATAAAGTACCCATATCTCAACACATAACTCAAAATTAGGTCTGATGAGGGTAAGAGGACAAGCACTTTCTCACTCTGAATGAAAGACAGTCTAAGGACACATCAGCAAGTATGCCTAGATTAGTGAGAGGAACAGGAGACTTAATGACAAGACAAAATAAGGGAGAAAATTGAAGAACCTTAAATTTTTTTAGTCTTAGAAAGGACCTTAGAAATCATGATGTTGGAACTAATAGCCAACCCAATTAATGAAACTGATTGAAATACATCTATAAGATGCTGCTAATCAATGAGATATAAAGTAAGACCAGAGCTAGAATGGGAACTACAATGATGAATCAAAGGGATTTCACAAGACTGGAAATTAAAGACATATGGTCAAATAAAGAAGCTGCCAAGAGACAGACAATAAGACAAACTCAAAGAGGTAAAGACATCAGAACAGAACATTCAAATATGCAGAGTCAAATAAAGGCAATACCATGTGAGGAGGATTCTATGATCACATCCTCTCTTTGATGATACACTAGAAGACTCTTTTACAATAAGAAATCTCTGGATCAAAGAAATTGAGTATCTTGCTTAAATGTACACAGTGTGAATGCAGTAGAAAGGAAGAATGATTCATGAATACTTTCTCCTTTTGTTTATTTGTGACTCTCCAATGCTAAATACATGTTATAAATGTTTCTTATAGCCATAGGTTTGGGAAAACTGCCTAAAACCCTAGAATATACACAACAAAATCCTGGTCAAACAAATCCATATATCACCAAAAATAAATCCCACTATTAAAACTTCGAGACATGTACTGGTTAAATTTAAAAATATAAATAATATAATGTCTGTGCTAGCTCCCTAGAGGGCCTCAGGATCACAGAGTCAGATCAATCAAAGTCCTTAATCTTTAGGGGGAGAAGTGAAGGAGGCAGGCAAACTGCCAGGAAGCTTGCCAAAGATGTATCCTGAATTCTGGATTCCGGAGTTTCTAGCCTCTCTCCTCCGAGTCTTGCAGTCAAGTGACTCCTGATTTCTCTCCCTCAGCCCTCCAATCTTTGTTTACGATTACTTCACCAAGCCACAGTCACAATCCTGAGGAGAGCCATCACATTACCATATCATCTAAATATATGAATATAGAGCCATTATCTCACATCCAATAGGTAATTAGCCTTAAGTGCTCTACTGTCTGATTCAAGCACACCTTTTCAGAGTTTCATTCCTCTACAAAATAAGAAATAACAAAACTTACAAACAACCCAAAGGAAGACCTTCACTTATTATGAAAATTAAAGTGTGTTAAACTAGAATTCCTCTGAAGTCACAATAAATTAAGGGGAAAAAATGGGCTGATACATTAAAAAAAAAAAAAGTTGCTCAAGCTATGACAGAAATGTGATTGACGAAAAAGTGTAACTCTGAGCCCCAGATTTTGGGGCAAATGCTTTATAACATCTGTCCTTGCTATGTCCTTGCTATGTCTTTGCAACAAATATCCCTCTGTAAAAGCTAACTGATTTTGAATGGTTAAATTATTCAGGAGTACTAATCACTAATAATTAACATTGAAGAGAACATATCAGAATGGGGTTTCAAGTCAATAAGATTAAAGAAACATGCTCTCCAACCCCTCAGGATCACTCCTGGAATCTTGAAGGGGGAAAAATGTTAACTAGCTTACCTCTGAGAATCTAATCTACTGGCAAGCAAGATGGAAAAGTAAGTAAATACAATTATCAAGAAAAAAAATGAGTAGTTAAATAAATTCCTTTATATTTATAGGTTAATGTTTCAGAAAAAAGAGCACTGCAAAGCAAGCTACAAAAAGAGCCTCCTCACCTGAAGTATATGAGAATAAAAATTGATTTAGGTTGAGGAATCAGGAGAAAGGAAGACAGAAGAACTGAATTAATAGTCCATAGACCAAAATCCTCTAAAAACAAATTGCTATATTTTATAAAGGGAATAACACCTTTGAGAAGCTGCACCTCAACTGAAGGCTTGAAACATATGAAAGATTCTTGTGTTTTTACCTTTTCTTTTAAAAAAAATCTATTTATTTATTTTTAATACACATTGCTTTATGAATCATTCTGGGAGAGAAAAATCAGAACAAAAGGGAAAAACTATGGGAGAGGAAAAAAAACGGAAAAAAAGAAGTGAACATAATATGTGTTGATTTACATTAAAAATCCATAGTTCTTTTTTTGAATGCAGATGGCATTTTCTATTCAAAGTCTAATGTGATTGCCTTGGATATTTTTTATTTTCATTGATAACTATTATAAAATTCTTTTTTTTTTTTTTTTTTTTCTGACACAATTGGGATTGAGTGACTTGCCCAGGGTCACACAGCTAGGAAGTGTTAAGTGTCTGAGACCAGATTTGCATTCAGGCCCTCCTGACTTCAAGGCTGGTATTCTATCCACTGTGTCACCTAGCTGCCCCTATCAGCTTGCTTCTCATTGTTCTTTCTTTTCTTTTCTTTTCTTTTCTTTTTCTTTTCTTTTTTTTTTTTTTTTTAAAGCTTAGTCAATCCCTGGTAAGAGGTGAGGGGGAGAACCTGATGGGAAAGTAGAGCTGTCCAAAGAATGGAGTGAGTAGCACTCAAGATTTTACTACAGACAAAACATCAGTGAACAATAACTCTAAGTGCTTACTACACATATTTTGCCAACAGGGAGATGGACTTACAGTTAGGTATTCCTGGGTTCAAATTCAGACACTCACTAGCTATATAGTAAATTATTGAATGACTGGTTCAGTTTATTCATCTATAAAATGATGGGTTAGATTCATTGACTTCTACAATTCCTTTGTATGGAGACAGGCCCTGCCATCACTGGTACCTCTTCACTACTACCAATTACTAACCAACCTGCAGATAAGCAGGTAAGACCAAGAGCCCCAGGAATAGTTGTATCCTGATGACCATGTGAACTTATTTCCAGCTATTATCCAGAAAATCAACCCTGTGGAGATGCAACCTGCCAAATTATTCTACAGATGCTACAGCCCGTGCCTCCTCAATAGTCACAGCGACTAAAGACCCAAAAAAAGGAAGTTCATAATATCAAAATCCTTGACTCTATCAGTTAGTTCAAAATTAGACATCAGTTTATTAGTAGAAATGACATTAAATAAGATACATTAACATCTGCTTGGCTACTTCATGCTAAGGGTCATATAATCTTTCCACCTGTCTTACAGCTGAGATATTTTATATGTGTTCTTTGTCCCTATTAGAATGTGAGCTCCTTGAGAAAAGGGACTATCTTGTTCTACTCTTTTTCTCTACCTCATAGGTAGGATCAGTTATAGTCCAGTACAGCTTCTCTCTCTCTCTCTTTTTTTTTTCCCTGAGGCTGGGGTTAAGTGACTTTCCCAGGGTCACACAGCTAGGAAGTATTAAGTGTCTGAGATCAGATTTGAATTGGGGTCCTCCTGAATTCGGGGCTGGTGCTCTATCCACTGCGGCACCTAGCTGTGCCCCCTCTTCCAGCTTCTCTTATTGTTTTAATAGGGGGAGGAATGAAGGGTGAGACCTAAAAGGTCACTTGACTTATATGATATCTTTTGGACCTTCACCATACATCTATTCTCACTTTCAATTACTCTAGGACAACTGAGACAACAGAGATTTTTTCAGTGCAAGAAAGTTCACATTCATTTGTTACATATGCTCTTCTGGATGTCTCAGATTTTTAACTTTGTTTCCTTGGGATAACATGGATACCCTGCTTCTATAGATATCACCTGTCTTCTGTTTCCCACATTAATCTTCCTTAGCCAGTAGTATTTGCTGAATTTACAGAAATTTCCATTTACGGAAAAAGGCATCCAACTGACTCAGTACTAAATAAAATACAGATCAGTGGGGCAGCTAAATGGTACAGTGGATAGAGCACCAGTTGTGGAGTCAGAAGGACCTGAGTTTAAATTCAGCCTCAGACACTTGCTACCTAGAAAGCTATCCAGTGTGAACCTGGGCAAATCAATTAGTGCCCATTGCCTCCACATGTGAGTGTGTATACGTATATTATGTATATGTATACATACACATAGGGAAGAGTGGATTGTTTTCCCACTCTTGGAATTTAGCTTTATAAACAGAGTCTTTGAATTCAGGACAGCCTTCTTCAAAACCAAGAAAACCAATTAGTATAGGAGATAATGATTCATTTTCATTAAGTTCTCTCCTGGCAAATGCAACAGATTTCCAGTTAGTACTATCCTCACTATTTAGGTATGATATTAGTCCCAAGAGTTCTAGACTAGCATTTTAATACAAGACAAAGGACCTGTTCAGGCCCTGTGCAAGGCAGTTTATCAATTCTTTATTTACATTTCTCATTCCAGGGGTTTCCAAATTGTTTTAGACAATATAAGATAAACAATACTACCTTTAATTCTTCCCAATCATATCACTTGTTTTGCTTGGCTTCAGGGTTTCATTGAAGTATTTTTTTTTGTATGCATAGATGAACAGTTTTGAAAGTAACAATTATAAACTGAAAAGGAAGAGCAATCTGCACATAATAGTTTTGCAGTTTCATGTACCACCCTCACTATCTCTTCTACTTTGTATATGAAACTGCTCGTTTTAGTTGGCATTTGTTAAGTGCAGAATAAAAATATAAAACTTTAAAAGGTGGTTATGAGGGCCTGAACCATGGTGCTTGTTATGGGAGAGATATTATACAGATAAAAGTGATAAGATCTAGTGACTGATTGGGAATGAGAGGGAGGAGTCAAAAAATGACTCTGAAGTAGCTTGATTACTGGCTGTATGGTAGTATCCTTGAATGTAACAGGAAATTTTGGAAGGGGGCAAATTTAGGAAGAAAGATAACATAATAAGATCTGTGATGACAATCACATCCATCTGGGCCTACTCATCCTGTTTGACTCATTCTGCCCCACCTAAATTGAAAACAGGAGAGGTAGTTCGTTTCCAATGGTACTTGACCAGCTACTGATAACTGATAACTTAGGGAAGTTGTGAGCTTTCTTGAGAAAAGGAAGGGAAGATGTTGGGAAAGGGGTGTTGGATGGTTAAGGTGGGAGCTGTATTGGAGACAAGTCCCATGGCTATTGCAAGAGGTGGGTTGTGATTCATCTTCCCATCTTCTAGCTGGTTGATCACATATCCTTTGGAGTCAGGTCACCATTTCCACTTTTGAGATGATTAGCTTGTCTTCCTCATCCTGGCTTCTTAATTTCATCATTCCTCAATAAATTCTCTCTATTGTTAATTGTTCCACTCATGTTCACTGGCTAAGTGAACAAATTTCCTCAAATTGGCTCATTTCCAAATTTTAAAAGGTTTTCTATTTCTTAACATCAGAGACTACTTTAAAAATTGTTTAAATTTATTTTTGCTCAGGCAATTAAGATTAAGTGACTTGCCTGGGGTCACACAGCTAGAAGTGTCTAAGGTTGCATTGACTTTAGGACCTGTTCTCTATCGACTGTTCTCTATCCACCAGCTACCCCCAGAGACTACTTTTTATGCAAAATATAACATTTTGAATTTGCCTACAAATTTTGTCTTAAAAAACACCCAAAATGAGGCTCTTTTCAACAATAAGTGATTAAAAGCAATTTAATAGACTTATATGGAAAGAACCATCCACATCCAGAAAGAGAATTATGCAGATTGAATGTGAATCAAAGCATAGTATTTTCATTTTTTGTTGTTGTTTGCTTGTTTTTTTCTTTCTCCTGGTTTTTTTTTTCCCCTTTCCCTTTTGATCTAGTTTTTCTTGAGCAGGTGACGAGTTGAGTATGTTTAACCTGCTGTCTAGGGGAAGATGGAAAGAAGAAAGAAAAATTTGTTTGGATCACAAGATTTTATAAAGGTGAATGTTGAAAACAATCTTTGCATGTGTTTGGAAAAATTAAAAGCTATTACTAAAAAAAGAATAAAAATACATCCAAAATATTAATGCATCCTATCTTAGCGAATGAATGGAAAAACTGATTCAGTTTGAGTAATCAAGTTTTATGGAAACCAAATGACCAAAAAAACCTTAATTTGATCCAGATTAAAAATGTGCCTTTACAACATAGTTACATCATATGACACAGTAAAATGGTATACAGTCTAAAATACTTTTGTAGTCTCTGAATAAAATTAATTATATTTAATTGTATTAAAATATATTACATTAATTACTAAGAGACCTTTTGTGAGATAACATTTTTTTTACATTTTCAAAAATTAATTTTATAATTATAACTTTTTTTGACAATACATATGTATGAATAATTTTTTACAACATTATCCCTTGCACTCCCTTCTGTTCCGAATTTTTCTTCCTTCCCTCCACCCCCTCCCTTAGATGGCAAGCAGTCCCATACATGTTAAATGTATTATAGTATATCCTAAATACAATATATGTGTGCAGAACTGAATTTCTTGTTGCACAGGAAGAATTGGATTCAGAAGATAAAAATAACCAGGGAAGAAAAACAAAAAATGCAAAAGTTTACACTCATTTCCCAGTGTTCCTTCTCTGGGTGTAGCTGGTTCTGTCCATCAATTGGAACTGAATTAGATCTTCTCTTTGTTGAAGATATCCACTTCCATCAGAATACATCCTCATACAGTATTGTTGTTGAAGTGTATAATGATCTCCTAATTCTGCTCATTTCACTCAGCATCAGTTCATGTAAGTGAGAGATAACATTAAAAAAAATTTTGAAAAGCATCAGAGCTCTAATCAATGTAGTTTACCAACTGTGAGTTAAGAAGTCTAATGATAAAGCGTACCTCTTTTTTCTTTGTAGAGAGACAGTGAACAGTAGGTGCAGATTAAGGTAGACACTGTCAGATATGACCAATATATCAATTTATTTTGGCTTAAATGTGGTTGGACTTTTTTTTGGTTCAATAAAAGGATCCATATATATTGGAGGGGTGGGATGATGGTCTTGAGGAAGTAACAATCATCCAAGGAAATAAAGAACATCAATATAACTAATAAGTGAAATTCTTTGTAAGGTGCTAAAATTTTGATAAATTTTCACCCCTATTCTTCCTAAACAGCAACTTTCCCCCTAAAATTGATAGACCTTAATTATGAATCTGTCCACTAATAAGTGGGATTTATTTTCTCCAAGTATGCAGTTGGAGGGGAGGAAGAAGAGGAAGAAGATGAGGAGGAGGAAGAAAAGGAAGTTGTTCCAACACACCTATTTAATTTGTCCAAAATCAAAAATAGTCTTCCTGTTGAGAAGAGATTATGTCCTTTTTCTTTTCTTTTGAAAAACAGGGAAATGAGCCAATGGTATTGCTTTTTCCAAATAGATCTCATGATGCTAAAGCAGTAGGTAGGATTTCTAGACTTTTATTTATCCTTTCACCTACTCTAATGATACAAAAAGCATAAGTTTTCCTCAAGTTCTAGACAAATGACCAATTATCTTCTAGGGTGACCTGACCTTGATCACCACAAGATATATCAAAGCAAGATATTTTTGCAAATTATCCTTGACCCAGGCTTATTCTGTTTATTGATTTGCAAAGGGTAAGGCCATTCCTTATAGTGTTTGAATTTGGAGGACATCCTAGGAAACAAAGAATACTTACATCCTGCTCCCAAGATTTTCTGTATTTTTGTATATGTATATTTTAAAATTATATCAAAAGATTACAAGTAGGATAGGCAATACCACAAAAAAAGGGAAATAAAATATTGTAAACCACTAGAAGAGGTAAATATGAAATAGGGACTATATGTAGAAGGAAAGAGAAACAGAGGTAATGGGAATGTTATAGATTGATTTTATATATATATGTATATAGACAGGCTAGTATTTTAAAAGTTTTAAAATGTTATATAGTATGTGCATTCATATATATATGTATATGCATATATATATATACACACACATTTATATATCCATACCTATATCTATATATACTAAAAATAATTAGGAGGACAGCTAGATAACACAGTGGATATAGTACTAGACCTGGAGGAATAAAAACTCATCTTTTTCAGTTCAAATCTTACTTCAGACATTTACTTACTAGCTGTGTGACTCTGGGCAAGTCACTTAATCCTATTTGCCTCAGTTTCACCATTTGTAAAATGAGGTGAAGAAGGAAATAACAAACTACTTCAAAATCTTTGACAAGAAAACCCCAAATAGGTCATGAAAAGTCAGATACAATTGAAGTGACTGAACAACAAAAATTTTATTTATATATATATATATATATATATATATATATATATATATATATTTATAAATTACATAACCATATGTACAGTTACATTTATAAATATATATATATATAAAATATTTTTTTATATGGACTAATTACTAGTAAAAACATAGACTGCTATAAGAATGGGAAAGATTTTAATCCAGCTACCTCATTCTACAGTTGAGGAAAACAAATTCCAAAGAGATTAAGTGATTTGCTCTGCCAGCTGTCTCCCTGAGTCATGTCCCAGCAATCAGGTGTCTGGTTCCCATAGCAATGCCAGTAATGTAGTGAAGGAATAAAAAGCAAAGGATCAAGGCCTATTATCCCAATTAACTGACAGCAGGAAGATTTCTGTTAAGTGATGAAAAAAAATCTACTTGACATGGCAGGCCATGGGCAACAGCTGTCTATGATTTCCTGTGTCCATCTGTAAATAATGGTTTCTATTTACAGACTTGTGTTAAGAAAGCAGCTTTCTAGCCAGAAGTGCTAAAACACACCTCCACAAAAGGAATATAATTAAGAGAGATTTAACCAAATATATAAAAATTCAATTTAATTTCAATTTCAATTTAAAAACTATCATTATGATTATGTGAAAGTCCAGGCAAGCTCAAACAATGCTTTGATTGGTCGAATATCAACTGTCAGAGTAAGAAATGGGTCTGAATTTCAGGTTGTCAAGCAGAGTTTGAAGTATCTAGTGCATATGAAGGAGCAGAGCAAGACCATTAGGCAGATCATAAGAGGATAACAAGGAATAGGCTTCTTTTCTTTCTCTTTCTTTCTTTTTCTGAGGCAATTGGGGTTAAGTGAGTTGCCCAGGGTCACACAGCTAGGAAGTGTTAAGTATCTGAGACCAGATTTGAACTTGGTTCCTCCTGACTTCAGGGCCTGTGCTCTATCCACTGAGCCACCTAGCTGCCCCTGATAATATGAGTTAGGATGTACACAAACATGTAACAGGACTTTCATTCAAGTCCGGGAAATTATGAGAGTTACTACATATGCATAAGGAGACCTGACTCCTGATTAGTGAAGAGGATATTGGGTAAGATGTGATCCTAAGTGCTATGACACTGAGCAAGACAAGATGATACAAACTTTATCTGTGTAAGTGGTGGAATTAGGAGTTAGAGATTAGGGGAGAAAGACATGGAAGATTCTAGCCCTTGTTTCAATAACAATGCTACACTATCTGTACCTAATAATACTCCTCGTCCTCTTCTATCCCAAAAAAGATTAAAGAGGAAAAGACCTCATATACACAAAAATATTTATAGCAGCTCTTTTTGCAGTGGTAAAGGAGTAGAAACTAAGGGATGTTCATCAGTTATAAAATGTTTGAATAAATAATGATATATGAATATCTGATTATTATTATTTCGTGAAAGGGAGAGTTTCAAAGAGACCTGGAAAGATTTGTATGATGCAATGCACAATGAAATCAACAGAACCAGATATACAAAACAATAGAAGAGTTATGCAATAATAGCAATTTCATAAAGACAACTTTGAAACATTTAAGATCCCTGATCAATAAAATGATCATTCAAAATTCCAGAGAATTATAGATGAAGCATGATACTCACTTCCTGACAGGCAAGTGATGGATTCAAGTTGTAGAATGAGACTAATTTTTGGACATGGCAATTGATGGAATTTGCTTTGATTGACTATATATATTTGTTATACAGATTTTGTTTTTCCTTGTTTTATATTTTTCAAATGGAGAAAGAGGTGGGAAGGAGAAAAAAATAGATTTTTCTTCATTGAAAAAAAATCATTATTGTTACCCAAGATCACCTCTCCCAATCCCAAACAGCTAAACTCTGAACCCATTTAGATTCATCAGAGTCCATAACTCCGGCCTGATGTTCATTATAGACACTGTAGCTGCTTATTTCCTATAAGAATATCTCTAAACTCCATTCCAAAGAGTTGCTAGTCTCCTAGCAAAGGGTAACCTTTATTCATCAATGACCTTACATGATCCAAGTCAGGAGAGGTTTACTCCAAAGCAAATGCCAGAACAATAATCTAAATATTAAGTGGCTGTACCCTTAAATGTTAGATATAATCACTGGCTTATGGGGCTCTGGGAAGTAGGAAAAGAAAACATTGTGATTGATATGTGCTCTAAGAATGTAATAATAAGTGCTTAGAATGTCTGCCTACGAAGGCCTAATTTCCTTATTTTTAAAATCAGAGGATTAGAGTAGGTAAACTCAAGAATCCATTCCAGCTCAAAATCTTTGATCTTGATGTTGGCAATACAATATTATAACAATCCTAATTCTCACTATCAAACATTATTGGGGCCCTAGGTCACTCTGACTCTCCTCTGCTTCACTCTCCTGGAGCTCTCTTTCCAAAACAGCCTAAAAAAGTTTTCCAAACCAATGCTAAACCAATTTATAGGCTCTCATTCCAACTATTCATGCATGTGCAATACATACACTTTGTATGGGGAATGCTAGAACTCAATTTACTACTTCATCCTCAAATCTAGTCTTTCACAGATTGGGGCACGATGCATTAGCCAAGGAGCATTAATACTAGCACACCTATCACAACATTCTCTTCTTTTTTTTTGTATCTTTTTGTTAATTTTTTTTTTTTTGGTCTTAGTTGATAAATCTACTTTGCAATATGTCGAATATCTTATTATCTCAGTATTTTACTTTGGTATCTCACAACTAAAATGGCTAGAGAATTGCCGTTACAGTTACATGATTTTTTTTGTTTGATTACCAGGCCCATTTTTAAAAGAAAGCATGGTGAGCGAATAAAGTTGACATTTGAGCTTGTAACATCTAGTTTAAATTTTGCCTCTGACATATGCAAGTGTATGGAATGTGTATGTGTGTATTCCTTCCTTAAGCACTATTTTAGTTTCATGTTTTTTAAATCTAATATATGTAATATAATCTAATGTAAATCTAACATATTTATATAATTATCTTGCTACATAAGAAAAATCAGATCAAAAAGAAAAAAAAATGAGAAAGAAAACAAAATGCAAGCAAACAACAAAAAAGAGTGAAAATGCTATGTTGTGATCGATCCGCACAGTTCCCACAGTCCTCTCTCTGGGTGCAAATGGCTCTCTTCATCACAAGACTATTGGAACTGGTCTGAATCATCTCATTGTTGGAAAGAGTCGTGCTCATTAAAATTGATCATCGTGTACTCTTATTCTTACTGTATAAGCTGGTTCTCCTGGTTCTGCCCATTTCACTTAGCATCAGTTCATGCAAGTCTCTCCAGGCTCTCTAAAATCATCCCTAGCATTCTCTTCTCTCTCAAGTTTATTTCTTTTCCCACTCTGACATTCACTTGATATTCTCCTTTTTCTAATCACTCTAGGCTCCCACAATCAAATTCCATGCTACCTCTCTCAAATAGCTTCAATCCATGCAAACTCCCAAACACTTAACACAAATGATAATTCTCCCTTCATGATCTTTCCTTCATCACCTTTGGCTTAATTTCCAACCATTTCATAACTAAAGGCAGCATTGAGGCTATGATGACACACTAACTTTATATTAGCTCAGGAAACTTTATGCCTCAATTGCTTTAGCATAGTTCTTCCTCATTCCATGACTAGCTCCCTAACATCTTGAAACTAATTCATTTGATGCTATGAACCATTCCATCCTTCTTTATTATCCTTCCTTAGCTTCTATGACACTATACTGTCCCATGAGAATAGAGTCTTTCCTTATTCTTTTTATTCTTTCTTCATCTATTTTATTAGCTCCCACTCCCACTCTCTTAAACATGAGTGTCATATTTAAACATGGGTAACATCCCAAGTTTTGATTTTTAGTTCCCTTTTTTCTTTTCTCTACATTTTCATTTTTGATAATCCCATTCACTCTCATGATTTCAATAATCATACTTATATAAGTGACTTGCAAATATTTATCTTGACTCTCAACCCTTACTTCTCTCATGGATCATTGTCTTGTGAGGTAATATGAGGTGGGGGAGTCTGAATAGATCAATGAAATTACAAGATATGCTGTTTGGGGTTATCCAAGATGGGCCAATCATAGTAGAGAGTTCTGATGAAAGGTGATACACTGGAGAAGGAAATAGCAAATTTCTTGTGAAGAAATGTCTTTGTAAAGAAAATTCCATGGACAATATTAAAATGATAAAAGATGTGATGATCAGAAGATGAGTTCCTCAGGTCAGAAGATATCCAACATATTCCTGAGGAAGAGTAGAGGACAACTACTAGTAACTCCAGAAAGAACAATGTAGCTGAGGCAAAGCTGAAAGGAGGCTCAGCTGTGGATATATCTGATGACAAAAGGAAAAATCAATGTTATTAAATCAATATTTCTTAGGAAACTGGAATGTACGATTTATAAACCAAGGTAAGCTAGGTGAGGTCAAACAGAAGATGAAAGATTAAATGTTGACATCTTTGGTGTCAATGAACTTAAATGGATGAAAATGGGCAAGCTTAAGTCAGGTTATCATTACATATCCCACTGTGAGCAAGAATCCCTTAGAAGAAATGAAGATACAGTTAAGCAATTAATACCAATTCAATGGCAGAAAGAAAAGAAGAAATAAGAAACCTCATGATAGGATAAAAGAAGAAAGTGTAAAAGCTGGCTTGAAGCTTAATATTAAAACAAACAAACTAAGATCATGGAAATTGGGACCATCACTCTCTGACAAACAAAAGGAAAAGAAATGGGAGTAGTATCACATTTTATATTCTTGTGCTCAAAAATTACTACAGACTATGATGACAACCATGAAATTAAGACATCTGTTCCTTGGAAAGAAAGCTATGGGAAATCCAAACACATTGAAAAACAGAGACATCACCTTGCTGACAAAGGTCTGTTTAGTCAAAACTACGGTTTTTCCAGTATTAATGTATGGCTGTAAGAGTTGGATTATAAGGAGCACCACAGACTCATTGTCTGAATGGCACTGCTGAAAAAGATTTTTGAGAGTCCCTCAGACAGCAAAGAATTGTCATATATAAAAATAGAAAAATGAGAATTTAATTTTTGTTTTGTTTTGTTTTATATTAGGGATTGAGCAAAGTGTTTGCCACACTGTATTCAGATTGAATAAATAATTCCATCCTGACCTTTTCTCCAACTCTGGTTCATTGGAAAAGTTCACCTAAACTTACAGTAAGTCAGTATGTCCTGGCAGTCAACCTAGAAAAGAAACATAATACCAGAATCCCAGTTGCTAAAATTGACCTTTAAAGGTCATCTAATCCAGCATTTCGGCAGGAATTTCCTCTCCACCATCCAAAACCAAAAGCGATTATAGCTATTGTCTGAACATTTCCAGGGAATGGGAGTTCACTGCTTTAAAAAAGGTGGCCTATTCCAAATCTGGATACTCTAATTGTTAGAAAGTCCTTTTCATACTAATCTGAAACTGCTTTCTCTATGACTTTCACCCATTAGGTCAAAATTACGCACTTTATAACAACCATTCCCTTCTCTACATAAAATCACTTCATATGTATAAGGGGATCTTACATGTTCCCCAGTAATTCTTTTCATCTCCAGACAACCAGCTTCAATTTCTCCTATCATTCCTCAAAGTAATACATAACCCAGCCACTCTTCTAATTGTCAGCGTTCTCATTAAAGTATGGCATCCAGAGCTGAGAAAAATGCTCCAGGATTCTCTCCTTATTGGTGAAAATCAGTGTCCCATGCTTGTGGGAGAGGAGGGTAAGTGTTGGCTAGAGTAGGAGAGAGAGAGCTGTTCAATTTTCTTTGTATCCTTGTACCCAAGTTTCTGCCTTTGGATCTTTGGATCTCTTAAAAATCTCTTCAGGTTTTGTATACTTTGGGCACTTCTGGCTAGCTTTGAGAGAGAGGGAAGAGGCCAATCCCACTTCAAATGGCTGAAGGAAAAGACTGGGAAGATGTGAGAGAAACTGACAATCTCCATCATATTCCCATTGCCAGCTTGCAACATTAGGAATTTCAGGTAACTTCTGTTAGATGTAATCTAGGAGTATCCTAGTTGAGCTGATTAACTTCACTCTCTATGAGAGAGCCTCTTTATTCTGTATTGTCTGGCTCTCTTATGTCTTTCTTTGATATCTTTTTTCTTATCAAACTGGAGAAATGGACTTCTTATACTATACATATGTAGAATTCTATATTATTTAAATAATGTAGAAAGTTGGGAGCTAAATTTTTGGTATTTTCAGACTGAGGTAAAACAAAAGGGCAAAAGGAGATTTTTTTTTTATTAGTTCCAGCAACCAATAAGGGAAAACATAATTCCACCACCCATCTATGCAGGGCTTATTCTTTAGACAGTATCCAGCAAGGAAAATTCCAGCCATCTGAACAGTTCCCAATTCAGACATCAGACATCACCCAACTACTGGTGTTGCTGCCTTTCAAAACAAGCTCCATTGAAGACAGTCTTTCTGACTGTCCTTTTACACCCATAACCTTGATCCTATATATATATATATATATATATATATATATATATATATATATATATATATATATATATATATAAATTAATTTTTAAAGGTTCATCCTTAGCCTCAGTCAAACTGAAACTTGTTAAAGTCTTAGCTTAAAAAGGCTATCTACCACTGCATCCAGGATCATCTCCAGTCATCATAATCTATATCTGACCCTCGACCTAGAAGGTTCCAGAGGAGAAAGTGAGACTAGTGACCTTTCACAGTCCTCACTCAAATTCAATTCACTTGTATGTTATGGTGTCACCTCCCTAAGGTCATGATCTTCTTCAATAATTAAGGGCAACCAACAATAATCCTGAATGAATCTTTTGCTCTATATAGTATGTAAGATATTCAAATTTATTATATATAATATTTCAAAATATTCTATAATATATAATTCAATAATTATATATAATAATTCAATAATAATTGAATTGCCTTTGAGTCTTTGGATCTCTTCAAGTCTTTTCAGGTTTTGTGTATATATTGAGCATATACAATGGGTATATATAATAATTTGGGTATATATAATAATTCAAAATAATTCATAATTCAATTATAATATATATTTCAAAAGCTTCCATTATAAGAAGAATACTGTCTACATTCAAATAGCTCAACAGACATAGTAGCTTTCAGAGTTATGAAACAAAAACTACCATGATTTCCACTTAGGGTTTCAACATAATTACCCAGTTTAAACACAATGTCATTCCCCACAATAACCCTGTGAAGTAGGAAAACTCAATATGAATAATCTCATTGATGAGATCAGTGAAAATCTTTCTGCTGTGAGTCATAAACATGCAGTCCCCACATGAGCCTCATATTAACACAGGGAAATGAGTTAGTCAATGGATATTCAGCTCATATAAGATGTTGGTCATAAAACCACTGAAGGGATTTTCCCTGCACATAACTAACCCTCTCTCACCTTTTAATTACCCAAACCTTATTAATATATAATTAGCATTGCAGGTTCCTCCCCACAGGAAAACACTTGTGCACTAATCCTCTTTTGTTTTTTCCACTATGGCTTCTCACTTTTCAGACAATCCTAGATGCTCTTGCTCTATAAAAGAACTACTTTCTTCCTAGTTAGGCTTCTGCCTCCCTTAAGGAAAAGAACCTGCTGGATGCATTACCCCCAATAAATTATCATTGCTTGTTTTGGAGACAATCTGAATCAGAATTCTTTTCTAGGCAACACCTTGACATGACCATTTCAACAATATCATCTTGAAGATGAGAAAATTGAAATCTAAAGTCTAATGGGCTTGTGCATGGTGATACGACTAACAAGTGGTGACATTATTATATCCTATTGCTTCTCAGAACATTCTTTCTCAAGCTTATATTTGTACAGTTAAGTTCTCCGCCTTCTGAGAGCTTATATCCCTTTTATCTCTGAAATTCCGTTCTGTGGCTGATTTTGGTTTGTTGGAAGGTTTTAATAGTCATGACATTTGAGACTAAAGGGCATTTACATACCCAACTGAACTTTACATTTATCAACCACAATTGTTGATGTATGTTTTCATATAATATGCAATTCAAATAGGCTAAAATTATCTGAAAATCAAATGCTATAAATTTAATTAGTGATAACAATAACAATAGTCTATATCACTTATTATAACAATATGAAAAGAGAAATAGAAATATATAGAATTGAAATTTCCATTCTTTTATGTGGAAGTTGATCAGTTTTCCTAAGAAATTTAATGAATTTATCTCTTTTCATGGAGACCAGGGATTCTTGACCTTTTATTTGTCATGGACCACTGAGACAACCTGGTGAATCCAAATATTTTCAGAATAATATTTGAAAATGCATAAAATAAAATACATAAGATTTCAAAGGAAATCAGTTATAGTGAAATACAATTATCTTTAAAAAACAAACAACAAAAAAACAAGCTCATGGATACTAGGTTTAGAAATCCTTCTATGAAGCATAGAATATTGTCATTGGCATCTTAGCAAGAGAACAAAGGCCAGACCTCAATTAAGTCTCAGAAATTCAGGACTCTCCTAAGATGAATTGATGTGTTGGGAGTCACCTCTTACCAATTCTTGTAGAATGCATTTCCAGGACTGGGCTTTCCTCCAGTATTGGCTAGAATTCTTGGAAGACAGATACTCATAGATGGATCTATCTTTCTGTCATAGCCTAGAAAAAATTAGCTAAGAGACCATCTCACATTTTCTCCCCCTTTCCCTTGTGCTTTTCTTCTGAAATGTACATGTGTGATTTACCCCCGCCCCCCCAAAAAAAAAGAATTCCAACACATCAAGATTAATGAGTGTGCCTTGGCAGAAGCTTATACTGTAGATTAGTTGCCTGTGCATACTTAGGTTAAGAAGGGAGTTCCTGGACTTCAGTTTGCTGACCATTTTTCATTTTCCCTTTTAAATATATATTAGAGAATGGAGAATATATTGCCCTAGCCTAAAAAATGGCAGCTGTCAAAAGTTCCTGCAGAAACCTATGACCTATACTTGTTCTTTTGACTTTCATGCCCAATCTTTTAGAACCCCAATTTCCTATGTATAAGTAGAGATTTTTTAAAAAAATTTCTAATCAGTATGATAACAGAGTCTTGCCTATTAGACAGAAAAGGGATATTTCTTGTGTTAACACTAGCCTTGGGGATTGTCTCAGAAGTAATCCTAAATTAGAGTGTTGGAACCTAGCTAACTAAGCAGCATGCCTCTTGGGAAGAGAGAAAAGAATCTCCCATGAGGCACTCAGTTTGAGGAAGAGCAGCAAGGGATCTTAGGTTGTGTTACAGGGAAGCAAGATATCAGTTACCTCCTGTTACTTTCCTTTAGCATCAAATTCAAAATTTCTTGGCATTTGAAGCCCTTCATAACCTCTCATTCCCATTTCCAGTCTATTTTATCCTATCTCCTTATCTTATCTTATACTCCTCCTACCACATACTATTCAATCCAGCTACACTGGCCTCTTTGCTGCCCAAGTCTCATTTTCACTATCAGTCCCTAATGCCTAGAATGTTATCTCTTCTCATCTCTGCCTCCTGGCTTTCCTGGTTTCCTTCAATTCCCATATAATTCCACCTTCTGTAAGAAGTTTTTCCCAATCCCTCCCTTGTTTATCCTATATGTAACTTGTTTGTACATGGCTATTTGTATGCTTTCTCCCCCATTACATTTTAAACTCCTCAAGGATAGCGACCTTTTTCTGGTTATCTTTGTAACTTCAGTATCTGTCATATAAAAGGTGTTCAATAAATGCTTATTGACTGACTAACAGTGTAGATGTAATGGTAAAAAAAAAAAAAAAACAACAACAACAACATTTAATAGCACTAAAGAATGCTTGCTTTCCAAGGGGATCTTATGGGCAATTTTAAGTGTTTTGTGTGTTTCAGGATCTATTTATGAATTCCCAGGAGCCTTCTGCATTTTCTCTAGGGCGAAATAGAGACTATTGTATATTTCTATCCAATTATTGCCTTTAGAAATTTACAGGAGTTGAGTTCCCTATTACCTACAGAAACTCAGGAATACACTGAATTTAGAGATTTCCTAGAAAAAAAACTGATTGACAGGGTAATGAGCCAAAAAGAAAATCAAGCTTTTGGGATCAGTCCCTGATGTTTGATTCAGAGATTGGAGATAGAGTAAAGAGGCTGAACTAGTTACATTTAATAACTAGGCCTGATGTGAGGAAACAAAATGGAAAAAAACTTTCTTCCTACAGAGTGAGAGAAATATTTATGCATATTACTGCCTTACATAGATACCTCTCTAACCAGACACATATATAATTTTAACTATAAATATCCACATGGTTAAAAAGTGAAATTAGCTGAACCATAAAAATGTTGTATACAGTAACAGCAATAATGCTTGAAGAATAATTGTGAATGACTAAATTAATCTGAGTATTACACTCAAATCTACTTGATATAAGTTATATAGGTACAATCATATTAAACATATTTCTACGTTAATCATGTTGTGAAAGAAGAATCAGAACAAAAGAGAAAAATAACTAGAAATAAAAATAACCAAAAAAGTGAAAATAGTTTGCTTCAGTCTGCATTAAGACTCCATAGTTCTTTCTCTGGATATGGATAGCATTTTCCATGAGTGTTTGGAATTGTCTTAGATCATTGTATTGCTGAGAAGAGCAAAGTCTATCAAAGTTGATCATCTGCTGCTGTGTATGGTATTCTCCTGATTCTGCTCATTTCACTCAGAATCAGTTCATAAGTCTTTCCAAGTTTTTCTGAACTCTGTCTGCTCATCATTTCTTATAGAACAATAGTATCTCATTACATTCACAGTTTGTTTAGCCATTCCCCAATTGATGGGCATTCCCTCAATTTCCAATTCTTTTCCACCACAAAGAGAGCTGTTATAATTGGAGTAAGATACTAACTGAATAATAGAAAAATACACGATATGTTTTTATGTGTGCATATATGTATATATGCATATATAAATACATATATATACATGTGCATACATATATTCACACAAGATACATAAATAATGTATCTTGTATTATATTATTATGAATACATAAATATAGATACAGATAGACATCTCTTTAAATGGTGGTCTCTAGTGAGGTGCAGGGAAACAGGGCGGAAATGAGACAATTTGGAACTTAATATGTAACAAAAATTAATTTAATTAAAAAAATAAACACCCCACATAGTGATTAGTCACTATTCTTGTTCCAACCCAATAGTTTATGAATTAATTGAAATATCTTTCTCTATTGCTTAAGAGAATTATATGACAGTAATTTTAGTAGGTGAGATTTATTCTGTAAACATCGATGGTACCCTCTTCTTCTGTGAGTCAGAGGAATTAAATTTCATAAGCCAAATAGTTTTCTCCTTCATCCTCAGAGGAGCTTCCTCCCCATTGTAAGGAATGATGGAATTCTGCCAGAGTGGTCCTAAATGGAGTTACAAAAGGGAGTATTACACTCAAATCTACTTGATATTGGTTATATAGGTACAATCATATTAAACATATTTCTATATTAATCATGTTGTGAAAGAAGAATCAGAACAAAAGAGAAAAATAACAAGAAATAAAAACAACCAAAAAAGTGAAAATAGTTTGCTTCCGTCTGCATAGTTCTTTCTCTGGATATGGATATCATTTTCCATGAGTGTTTGGAATTGTCTTAGATCATTGTATTGCTGAGAAGAGCAAAGTCTGTCAAAGTTGATCATCTGTATAATGCTGCTGTCTCAAAAGGAATTGCCTACTCTCTAATATCACAATCTTACATTTATATAATACTGTACAGTTTTACAAAGAACTTTTCTTGCAGTAACCCTGTGACACAGAGATTATTTTCTCATTCCTTTTTAAAATAAATTAGGAAGTTAAAACCCATAGAGGTCAAATAGCTGGGCCACTGTTTTGTGGAGTAAATGGCAGAGCTGAAATGGTGAACTCAAGTCTCCTGACTCTGGTCCAGTAATCTCATGACTCTACATTTCCTCTCTAACACTAAATCCTCCACTAGATTCAGGACATTTTTTCACAAGGCTCTTTAAAGACCCAGCCAAATCCTGGGGCAAAGTCTTTGTTTCTGGCTCCCTGCCTGAAATGTCCAGCTCCATGAATCGTCATACCCTTTATTGTTCCATCGTTTTTTTGGTCGTCTCATTCTTCTTAATGTCTGTTGGGGTTTTCTTGACAAAGATATTGGAATGTTTTGCTTTTTTCTTCTCCAACTCGTTTTATAGATGAAGAAACTGAGGCAAACAGGGTTAAGTGGCTTGCTTAGGATCACAGTTGTTAAATGTCTGAGCCCAGATTTGAACTCAGGAAAATGAGTCTTTCTGGCTCTAGGACCAGCAGTCTATCCACTATGTCACCTTGCTGCCCTCATATACCCCTTACAGGCTACCCAATTCACCTCCTCCATGAAACCTTCCTGCATTATTCTAACACACAATATCCCCTTCATTCTTCAAACTCCTAAAATTCTATAGTCGGTATCACATATATATTCTGTCTTGTATTATTTTCTAATTGTTTTGTGTGTGATTTATTTTTGAGAGATAATTGGGGTTAAGTGACCTGCTCAGGGTCACACAGCTAGTAAGTAATAAGTGTCTGACAGCAGATTTGAACTCAAGTCCTCCTGACTCCATGGCCTGCTTCATCCTGCTGCCCATTGCATGTAACTTTTGTTATTCTCCTCTCCATCCAATATCACCCCAGACTAGATTATAAACTTTTTAAGTGTGGAGCCTAGATCTTAAACTGTTCTTATAACCCTCAAAGGATTGAACACAGCACAATGAGATAACAGGTGATTGAGTGGTTTGACTGATTGACTGATTGTTAGAAACTAGTTTTCAACTGGGATACTGATACATTGTTGGTGGAGTTGTGAAAGAATCCAGCCATTCTGGAGAGCAATTTGGAACTATGCCCAAAAAGTTATCAAACTGTGCATACCCTTTGACCCAGCATTGCTGCTATTGGGCTTATATCCCAAAGAAATACTAAAGAGCGGAAAGGGACCTGTATGTGCCAAAATGTTTGGCAGCTCTTTTTGTTGTAGCTAGAAACTGGAAGATGAATGGATGTCCATCAATTGGAGAATGGTTGGGTAAATTATGGTATATGAAGGTTATGGAATATTATTACTCTGTAAGAAATGATCAGCAGGAGGAATACAGAGAGGCTTGGAGAGACTTACATCAACTGATGCTGAGTAAAATGAGCAGAACCAGAAGATCGCTGTACACTTCAATGTTGTATGAAGATGTATTCTGAGGGAAGTGGATATCTTCAACATAAAGAGGATCCAACTCACTTCCAGTTGATCAATGATGGACAGAAATAACTACACCCAGAGAAGGAACACTGGGAAGTGAATGTAAATTGTTAGCACTACTGTCTATCTACCCAGGTTACTTATACCTTCGGAATCTAATACTTAATGTGCAACAAGAAAATGCTATTTACACACATATATTGTATCTAGGTTATATTGTAACAC
Organism: Sminthopsis crassicaudata; assembly: GCF_048593235.1. NCBI lineage: Eukaryota > Metazoa > Chordata > Mammalia > Dasyuromorphia > Dasyuridae > Sminthopsis > Sminthopsis crassicaudata. The sequence goes on along the minus strand of NC_133619.1, from coordinate 294,615,706 downwards.
ATGTAAAATGTATGGAATTGCCTGTCATCTGGGGGAGGGAGTGGAGGGAGGGGGGGATAATTTGGAAAAATGAATACAAGGGATAATATTATTAAAAAATTACTCATGCATATATACTGTGGAAAAAAATTCTAAATTAAAAAAAAAAAAAAGAAACTAGTTTTCAGAGCATGGCTAGACTAAAGTTTAAACCAACACAAGGGTGGATGATATAAAGAGAGCAATAATTGTCAGGAAAGACAATTCCTAGCCTTCAAAATATACTACAGGTCTGACCTATCATATTTCTATTCTAGACTGAAACAGAGATAGATGCCCAAAAGTTACCCTAATCTAGACATTCCAGGTCTGACCCAGAGCATTTAGCTTGGAGTTTGACTCTGACAATGACTAGCTGTTTGATCTTGGGCACTTAACCTGCTTCCTCATTTGTAAAATAAGGATTATAAAATCATTGATCTCACAGAGCTCATATAGGGGGGGAAATGAGATAATATATTCAAAGCACTTTGCAAAAAATAAAAATTTTAAAACACTATATAGATGCCAGTTGTTTTTAATCATTATCATCATCACTATTATTTTATTTATATATATATATATATATATATATATATATATATATATATATATATATATATCACGATTAATTATTATTATTAGTAGGGGGGCGGCTAGGTGGTGCAGTGGATAGAGCACCAGCCTTGAAGTCAGGAGGATCTGAGTTCAAATTTGGCCTCAGACACTTAACACTTCCTAGCTGTGTGACCTGGAGCAAGTCACTTAACCCCAGCCTCAGAGGAAAAAAAAATTAGTAGGGAATTTTTCACTAAGCCATATACCTTAACCAAGGAAAAAAGAAATGGTATTCTACCTATATTTTGCAAACTTCCTATAACAAACTTTACCTGATGTATCACTTCAATGGTCTATGTATTCATGTTTTGCAAGAGAAAATAAAACTCCACCATGGAGGACAAATACATGTTTTTGCTGTTGTGAATTTTTATATAGGAAGATCTTAACCCAAAAGTTTATGTGTAATAGAAACATAGATGGACTTTTTAATGTTGTTGTTGTTGTTGTTGCTGAGGCATTTGGGGTTAAGTGACTTGCCCAGGGTCACACAGCCAAGAAGTGTTAAGTGTCTGAGGTCACATTTGAACTCACTTCAGGGCTGGTGCTCTATCTACGACACCAACTAGCTGCCCTCAAAGATGGACTTTTAAAAAACTAATTCTTCAAACTAACCCATAAGACAACTAGGATATTTACAGAATGACCAGAAAGAAATGTATTGTACTTTTCTGGATATTTCTTTAAGTTTTCTATGTCAACCTTTGGAATTTCACAAACTGCCTAAAGACCTGATCCCCTGAGAAATTTCTCCAACTTTCTTTCAGAAAGCCATCTTTCCCTCTTTTCTTCTTCTTCTTCTTCTTCTTCTTCTTCTTCTTCTTCTTCTTCTTCTTCTTCTTCTTCTTCTTCTTCTTCTTCTTCTTCTTCTTCTTCTTCTTCTTCTTCTTCTTCTTCTTCTTCTTCTTCTTCTTTCTTCTTCTTCTTCTTTCTTCTTCTTCTTCTTCTTCTTCTTCTTCTTCTCTTCTTCTTCTTCTTCTTCTTCTTCTTCTTCTTCTTCTTCTTCTTCTTCTTCTTCTTCTTCTTCTTCTTCTTCTTCTTCTTCTTCTCCTTCTCCTTCTTCTTTCTTCTTTCTTCTTTCTTCTTTCTTCTTTCTTCTTCTTCTTTCTTCTTCTTTCTTCTTCTTCTTCTTCTTCTTCTTCTTCTTCTTCTTCTTCTTCTTCTTCTTCTTCTTCTTCTTCTTCTTCTTCTTCTTCTTCTTCTTCTTCTTCTTCTTCTTCTTCTTCTTCTTCTTCCTCTTCCTCTTCCTCCTCCTCTCCTTTTTCTCCTTTTCTTCCTTCTTTCTTTTCCTTTGCCATGTCTTTAATATTCAGAAGGACAAGGTAGTTTTCACATGTCCAGACACAATGGTGCTATAATTCCTTCCATCCATACAGTAGCAAGGCACTTAGCCTGAGATAGTACTCTAAATAATCCTACATTCCTCTTCTGGAAACCAACACAAAATTTGTCTGTTCAGCATGAATACAGAATTAGAATAAATGAAGCAAATGACCATAGTAACCAAATTATTTTTTGATCTCCAGGGGAACAGCATGACATGGGTATTTTAGCCTAAGTTTCTTGTGACCATGTCTCTTTATTTCTCATGCAGTTAACAGATTTTATTTTTCACCTGACATCCTATATTATTCTACAAAGGATGATAGAATCTCAGATTTATAGAACCTTAAAGTATATTCATAACTGAATAGAGATTCCCTCTATAACACTGAAAAAGTAATCTAGTCTCTTAGACACCTCTAATCATTAGGAAACTTTCCCTTATATTGAGGTGAGATTTCTCTAGCTGCAATGTTCTCCATTCTTATTTCTGCTATCTGGGATCAAGAAGTCTAATCCCTCATGCATATGACAGACCTTAAAATACTTGAAAAGAGTTATTGAATCACACCCTAAATCTTCTTTTCTCCAGGCTACATATCCCCAATTCTTTTAAACATTCCTTAAAGAGGATCTCCTCATGATTCTAATAAATTTGGAGATGGTCCAGCCTATCAATGTCTAACCTAAAACATGGAGCCCAGCAGTAAACATAATATTTTTTATTATGTTGTGGTCTGACCAGGACGGGCTATTATATCCCTCACCTAAAGAAGTCTAAGATTGAATTAGCTTTTTTTGGTTACCATGTTACACTGAAGTCACAGTCCTGAAATGTCTTTCATATAAACATATAAACTATTCATATAAACCCATTCCCTCATTCCATATTTGTGTAGTTGAACACAAGTACAGAACATTATACTTATCCCTTTTCAATTTCATCTCATTAGTTATGGATCATTGTTTTAGACATTTGGGATCATTTTAGATCTCTACATTTTTTGTCATATACATTACCTATGTCTGATAGCCTCAGGGCATCAGAAAATTTACAACATTATCCCTTGCACTCACTTATGTTTCGAACATTGCCCAGAAGAAAAGCCTCTGAGATTTTATTTTCCATGATACTTAAGGTAGACTCAGAGACTTTTTCTCACTGGGAGAAATTACCTGGACTATATTTCACAGAAAATTGCACATCTAATTATAGAGCAGCAGTATGGGAAGAAGGCTGATAGGAGGGGAGTTTTCTAGAAAGTGGAAAATATTAAAAGTTGCATTTTGGAGGTATGGTGGATAAAGACAAAGAGGCTATCTGCTGATTATAATTAAGCTAGAAATTTTACATGTGCATCAGAATGACCATGGCATCCTTGAAAAATCCAGGAGTTTTAGAAGAATTCTGTGTACCAAAGAAATACAGCTCCTCAAGAACCTATCATAGATTGACTTGAGGCAAAAGACACTGACTCTTGATTTTGTTGTTATTTCAATTGATTTGTTCTTTTTTAAATATTTTTTTAGTTTTATAATTATAATTTTTTTTGACAGTACATATGCATAGGTAATTTTTTACAACATTATCCTTTGCACTCATATCTGTTTCAAATTTTCCCCTCCTTCCCTCCAACCCCTCCCCTAGATGGCAGGCAGTCCCATACATGTTAAATATATTATATTATATCCTAGACACAATATATGTGTGCAGAACCAAATTTCTTGTTGCACAGGAAGAATTGGATTCAGAAGGTAAAGATAACCTGGGACGAAAAACAAAAATGCAAACAGTTTACACTCATTTCCCAATGTTCCTTCTCTGGGTGTAGCTGATTCTGTCCATCATTGATCAATTGGAATTGAATTAGCTTTTCTCTATGTTGAAGATATCCACTTCCATCAGAATACATCCTTATACAGTATTTTGTTGAAGTGCATAATGGTCTCCTAGTTCTGCTCATTTCACTCAGCATCAGTTCATGTAAGTCTCTCCAAGCCTCTCTGTATTCATCCTGCTTGTCATTTCTTTTTTTTTTTTTTTTTATATATATATATATATATTTTATAATATTATCCCTTGTATTCATTTTTCCAAATTACTCCCCCTCCCTCTATTCCCTCCCCCCGACGACAGGCAATACCATACATTTTACATGTGTTACAATATAGTCTAGGTACAATACATGTGTGCGAATATCATTTTCTTGTTGCACAATAAACATTAGAATCCGAAGGTACATGCAACCTGGGCAGACAGATATTAGTGCTAACAATTTTCATTCCCCTCCCAGTGTTTCTTCTCTGGGTGTAGCTACCTCTGTCCATCATTGATCAACTGGAAGTGAGTTGGATCTTCTTTATGTTGAAGATATCCACTTCCATCAGAATACATCCTCATACAGTGTTGTTGTTGAAGTGTACAGTGATCTTCTGGTTCTGCTCATTTCACTCAGCATCAGTTGATTTAAGTCTCTCCAGGCCTCTCTATATTCCTCCTGCTGGTCATTTCTTACCGAGCAATAATATTCCATAACCTTCATATACCACAATTTACCCAACCATTCTCCAACTGATGGACATCCATTCATCTTCCAGTTTCTAGCTACAACAAAAAGAGCTGCCACAAACATTTTGGCACATATATGTCTCTTTCCGCTCTTTAGTATTTCTTTGGGATATAATCCCAGTAGTAGCGCTGCTGGGTCAAAGGGTATGCACAGTTTGATAACTTTTTGGGCATAATTCCAGATTGCTCTCCAGAATGGCTGGATTCTTTCACAACTCCACCCTGCTGGTCATTTCTTACAGAACAATAATATTCCATAACATTCATATACCATAATTTACCCAACCATTCTCCAATTGATGGACATCCATTCATTTTCCAGTTTCTAGCCTCTAGAAAAAGGGCTGCCACAAACATTTTGGCACATACAGGTCCTTTTCCCTTCTTTAGTATTTCTTTGGGATATAAGCCCAGTAGTAGCACTGTTGGATCAAAGGGTATGCACAGTTTGATAACTTTTTGGGCATAATTCCATATTACTTTCCAGAATGGTTGGATTCTTTCACAACTCCACCAACAATGCATAAGTGTCCCAGTTTTCTCACATCCCCTCCAACATTGATCATTATTTTTTCCTGTCATCTTAGCCAATCTGACAGGTGTGTAGTGGTATCTCAGCGTTGTCTTAATTTGCATTTCTCTGATCAATAGTGATTTGGAACACTTTCATATGAGTAGAAATAGTTTCAATTTCATCATCTGAAAATTGTCTGTTCATATCCTTTGACCATTGATTTGCTCTTACCACTGAGCTGTGAGTTATGAAGCATGGTTCCTCCCCTAATATACCAGAGGTAGGAGGAGTGGAAGGAGGCAATTTGCAATGATTAATGGTAACATTCTCTATTTGCTAGCCATGGAGAGGAAATTAAGGACTAAATACCATATAAGTATAAGGGTGAGGTTCAACTGATTACTTGAGCTGTGTCAAATCTGAAGGCCACAAGTTCCAACATTCCCCTGTGGCTAAAATCTTATTAAAATGTAATTGGGAAATGTTTAACAAAATACGTCAAAATACAGTGCAACATACCTGCCCTACCATGTTTTTTATTTCACCCTTAACAAGTCACTTCATCTGTCTATACCTCAATTTCCTTAAATGCATAATGGAAATAATAATATGTATACTATCTACCTTAGGGGGTTGTTATAAGGATCAAATAAGAGTACCACATAAACATCAGTCATTATGATTATTACTATTATTAGTGCTATTATTATTATTAACTCAAATCTCTCTGTCTTTTCCAGTCTCATGAAAGACTATCAAATGCCTTGCTAAAATTCAAGTATATGATGTTGATAATATCGACCTGATCTAGTAAACCTGATTAAAAAAAAAAAGAAATGAGATTAATCTGACATGAACTGTTAATATTGAAATTATGTTAATTCTTTAGTTTTCTTATTTAATAAATGCTGATTGATTGGAGTTTATATATTTATAAACAACATTCACCTTACTTTATATCCTTAGCTCTTTTTTCTTCATTTATTTACTTGTTTATTTATTAATTAATTTATATTAATATTCTTTTCTTTTTTAAAAAGAGTTCCATTTCTTTCCCTTAACCTACAGATCCTCCTCCACTTATTGACTAGGCAAGCAATCATGATCACTGATTCCCTTTCTTAAAGTTTAAAGGCCATTCATTTAATAATAGATACCAGAATTTTAAAAGAATACAAAGCCAAATTATCAAACTATGGTTCTACTTGCTTCTCCTCCTCCTCTTCCTCATTCTCCTCCTTTTCATCCTCTTTCTTCTTTCTTTTTCTCCTCCTCCTCCTCCTCCTCCTCCTCCTCCTCCTCCTCCTCCTCCTCCTCCTCCTCCTCCTCCTCCTCCTCCTTCTTTTTCTTCTCTCTCCCCTTCCTTTTTCTCCCTCTCTTTCTCTTCTCTCTCCCTGGAAAATCAGATTAATATTTGACCTTTCACAATACTTTAATACCTTACTTGATTTGAGATAGTATAGTATGATAGGAGGAGTCAGGGAACCAGGGTCTAAATCTTGTCACTGAAAATATATCATTTAACCTCTCTGGCTCTCAATTTCCCAATCTGTAAAATAAGAAAATTGATCTAGATATCCTTCTGGAGCTCTCCTGCTCTAAATCATGACATGATAACTTTCCAAAAATCATCAATAATAAATCAGTAATCAAATCAACTGATCTTTCTTTCTTTTTCTTCTTCCTTCCTTCCTTCCTTCCTTCCTTCCTTCCTTCCTTCCTTCCTTCCTTCCTTCCTTCCTTCCTTCCTTCCTTCCTTCCTTCCTTCCTTCCTTCCTTCCTTCCTTCCTTCCTTCCTTCCTTCCTTTCTTTCTTTCTTTCTTTCTTTCTTTCTTTCTTTCTTTCTTTCTTTCTTTCTTTCTTTCTTTCTTTCTTTCTTTCTTTCTTTCTTTCTTTTTTTCTCTTTTTCTCTAATAGTCACGGACTAATAGAACCACAGACAAGATTCAGTCATGGACCTGATAAGTTCTACCTGCCTATACTTAAAGAAATTGCTTTAAAAGTTCTTTTGTTCTAACCATTACACTTTCAGTCAGTGAATAACCAACTCAGCAGAAAGATTTCTGACATTTTTTTAGACATAGACACCATAGATGCATGCTGTCATTGGCAGAAAAGAGAGTGGGTGGTAAATAAAGTGTGACAAACTGAGTTCAGGCATTTAAAGTTTCTGAATGTATAGTTTTTAATAGCTGAAAACTTTCTGTATCAGGTTGTATCTAAAGGACTAATTAACTTCATTTTCTTATTAAGGTGAAATCTTGTTCAAATGAACAATAGAGGCAATTCTAAGGAGAGACTGAAAAGAGATTCATGAAGCAGTGACATATGTGTTGAGAACAAACCCCTTAACCTTGATTTTAGCTATGTCTTTTTCAATACCAGCTGATTCCAGCTTTTCCTTTTCTTTTGCCTGATCTGTACTTCTTTCAACCAGTAGGCTCCCTGCCCACCCCATACAGCTATAACTACAGATCTATAACCCAAAAAAGTAGTGAAAACATTCCTGGGACAAGATGCATGAAAATCTGTCAAAGGTAACTGAGAAGGCCTATGCATAGGGCAGGGAGATAAAGGTAGCAGAAGACTAAGTTAGAATGGTATCTTTGTGGTTTCTTAATGTAATTAAGAATTCTTGCTAACTAGGCATTAAGTTCAGTTGTTTTTATGTTGCTAAAGGATTGCAGAACTCTATATTTTAGCACTCTGGAACAAAGCTCTGGTCACCCCATTAAAACTGTGCCCTCCCCCATTATCAAATTTGACCTATTTTAAATGTTCTGCCAGAAAAAAAAAAAGTATTTTTGCAATAACTTAGAAATAAATAGCTCATTCAATGCAATCTGGGATAAGATATATTTATTTTTGGTTTTAACAAGAGCAAAGCCAGACAGCTTTGTCAGCAAAAGAATGGAAAACATATTTATTTGAGTCTTCTCTCCTCTCTTCAATTGTAAAATGTAAATGCAAATGTAAAATACAAAGGTATTTTTCCACATAAGTATTTAATCTAGATGTTATTAAATAGTAGTAGGAGTAGTAACAAAACTAAACATTAAGGTTTAATAAAGATAGTATTACATTAATATAGATTTTTATATTATTTATATTTTTATTTATTATTATTTATATTAATATAGACTATTATATTAATAAAGATAAGATACTAACAATATTTGATAAAGTCTGTTTGCTAAAACTAAATAGCAGATTATTTCATTAGTGACAGATTTTTTCAGCTGTTCTCATCAAATCTTTAGAGGGTTTGCTTTGCAATGGTCTAGAAAACTCAGTCATTGCATATAGGTTGCCAGATTGCAAAGCAATCTCACTTGAATAATTTCTCCTGCTCAATTTAAGCTGTATTTTTAAGAGAAAATTTGTGAATTAATGTATAACCACATCTTAAACTCTTCTATTTTCCATCAGTATTCTTCCTTTTCCTTACCTCCAACTGGATTCCTTTTTAGAAAGCTATCAGTTAAATCCATAACTGAATATAAATTTCTTTAACAACAAGGTCATCATCAATGACTACTTCTTGTAGACTGCAGCAGAATAGCAAATGCTGAGCTAATTTACAACTATGTTGTAAACATGGTAACACAACAAGGTAACACACTAGCCAATGTGAGTATGCCTGATGCTAATTCACTTAAACACTAACAAGACTCACTAATACATAAATGCTACCAAGAATTCTCATATAGGTATCCTTCATATAGAAAGTCAATGTGCCAGCAATTTTCCCTGAGATGCATACATGATTCTGTGAAGGATGTGTATTATCAGGTTTGAGAAAAAAGCCTTTCCTTTCATGTCATTGTAACAAGATTATTGTTACTAAAATGCATATTACTTTGTGTAAAAATACTTTGGTGTACAAATTCTCCATTCATCTCTTGCCACTATTTAAATGGAAAACATGGTTTTCACAGGCAATTCAGAGCATCTATTTTCCAAGAAAAAAAGAGGGGAGGGGAAGGACTGAGATGAGATTCCACCACACTTTGGAAATGGTTCAAAGTCTCTTTTTTCCCCCTTTTCACATGGTAAAGTCTGATAAAATAGTCTCTTTGAGAATGTCCATGAAAGCATCTCTTCCCATCCAAATAAGAGGACTCTAAGAATGCTATTCCATTGAACAGAGGTGAAAGGAGAATTCACTTCATAAATAAGTTTGAGATAAGAAATTCTATTACAATTTAGAAATGGTTTAAAGTCTTACAGAATAGTGTTATTTTGAGATAGCAAGCTCATTTGCTATGTTCCCAGAATCTTTCTTTCTTTCTTTTTTTAAAGAATATTTTTCCCCCCTGAGGCTGGGGTTAAGTGACTTACTCAGGGTCACACAGCTAGGAAGTGTTAAGTGTCTGAGACCAGATTTGAACTCAGGTCCTCCTGAATTCAGGGTTGGTGCTCTACCCACTGTGCCACCTAGCTGCCCTCTAAAGAATATTTCTTGAAGGAAATTCAAGATTCTTGGAATTTTATCTCCTATGAAAGAGCTCCTCTATCCACGGAAAGAGAGAGGCAAAGAAACACAAAGAGACAGAGACACAGAGACAAAACCAGAAATAAAAAGACAAAGAACTTGGAGCTTCTCCGTACATTTCTGATTTTCCTCCTAAATCATTACTATTTTTATACAAATGAAATCTAGCTAAAGTGAATATCAAGAATAGCCTCAATGAGGAAAAGCAGCGATAGTAATTGGTCAATAAGCATTTATTAAGCACCAAATTTGTGATTGGTCCTGTGCTAAGTTTTGGCAATACAAATAAGGAAAAAAAAAAAAAGATCATCCCTATCCTCAAGAAAACAATCTAATGGGGGAAGACAGTGTACAAAAAGAAGCTGAAAACATGGAGGGGGGAAGCACCTGGGGATACAAACTTCATGAAATCAAAACTAAACTGAGGCACTGGTGAAAAATAAGGCATTTACCTGGAAAGTTTTGATCTAGCTATAATGAAAGACTTCAGAAGGAGCTTATTGCTCCATATTCCAGTGCTCAAAGCTGAATTAATCTACAAGGACATGAGAAAGCAGAGGAAGAGCTTATCCTGGGAGAGGTATCATGTTCCTAGAATCAAAACTACGCAAAATCTCTGATGAAAAATAAAAAGAAGTAACACAAAAGCCTTTGGGAAAGAGTAAGCTCCAGATAGCTTCAGAAATAATAGAGAAAGCACTTCAGGATGTAGGGCTGGGTGGCTCAGAGGTTAGAACACTGCACCTGGGATCAGGAAGTCCTATGTTCATTCAAATTTAATCTTAGACACCTCCTTAGCTATGTGATACTGTACAAAACACTTGATCTCCATCCACCTCAGTTTCCTCACCTGAAAAATGGGAATGATAATAATAAAACCTACTTCCCAAGGTTATGAGGATCAAAGAAGATAATATTTATAAAGCACTAACATAGTGCCTAGTACATAGAAGGTGCATAATAAATGCTTACTCTTTCTTTTCCCTCCAAGAATAAATTTTTCACCTATACATATGTATAGGTGTATTACTTATGTAATCTGTAGCTCAGAAATGCAAATCTAATCTCAAATGGACAGTCTTGGAGACTTATCAATAGTGAACACCAAGGGTGAGAATCTTGCTCATTTCCCTAAGGAACCATTAGCTCTCATGCAAGCATCAGGCTAATGAAATATCAAAAATAAGATAAGATTCTATTAAACTATGCAAAAAATGACTAAGGACTAGCATGTAAGCATATCGTCAAGACAACTTATCTTCTTCCTCCATTAGTCTCCACAACCCATAGTGATCTAGGTAGTATTCCATAATGGTGTCTCACACCCAAGTGGGAAATAAAAATTATGGTTATTAAGTAGTCTCATGGGGCAGTTAGGTGATCACAGTGAATGATTAATCTTCCTGATTCAAATCTACCTCAGATTACTTACTGTGTGACCCTGGCTGGACAAGTCATTTAGTCCATTTGACTCAGTTTCCTTGCCTATAAAATAAGCTAGAAAAGAAAATTGCAAATTACAACAGTATCTTTGGCAAGAAAACCCGAATGGGGTCACAAAATACTGAATATGACTGAGATGCCAAACAACAAGCAGTTTAACAAATTACTAGGCTCCCTTTCTGGATCATCTGATAGTTCTATAAATGGACATAAAAGAAATAGTATAACACTGATGGGAGATCCTTGGAGAAAACACTGCATTCTTCTGAACTATTTTTCTTGTTTCCCTATTTAAATTTTTTTTCTGTACATTCTCTCTCTCTCTCTCTCTCTCTCTCTCTCTCTCTCTCTCTCTCACTCTCTCTTTCTTTTACATTACCCTATGAATTATGTTGGAAGAGAAAAAAATAAGCTCTCATTCAAGCGTTGGCATCACTTTAAGCTACTTTTTTGAATTTCTACCCAGTGAATAATCTATCTGTGAACATGGAACATGGTCTCTCACTTCTCCAATGGGCCTCTCTAAACCTTAATCCATAGCCCATTAAATCTGAGAACATTTCAGTTCCATGATCATATATTCTTTTTTTTAATTTATTTTTTTATTAATTTTTATAATTATAACATTTTTTGACAGTACATATGCATAGGTAATTTTTTTTTTACATTATTCCTTGTACTCCCTTCTGTTCCGAATTTTTCCCCTCCTTCCCTCCACCCCCTCCCCTAGATGGCAGGCATTCCCATATATATTAAATATAGTATATCCTAGGTACAATATATATGTGCGAACCGAATTTTGTTGTTGGTGGTGTTGCAAAGGAAGAATTGTATTCGGAAGGTAAAAATAATCTGGGAAGAAAAAAAAAAAAGGCTCACAGTTTACACTCATTTCCCAGTGTTCCTTTTCTGGATGTAGCTGATTCTGTCCATCATTGAAATGATCATATATGCTTGGTAATCCTCCACTATTGCTCATGTATTAAGGAAAGACTTTTGGGTAGAATTTATGCTTCTATATCTCTTTTTTGGAAGGTATCATAGAGTCCTTTGGCAAACTGGTGACACTGTGGATCCCTCTTCTAAAAACTGTGTTCATTTGTAATTGAATTAAAACCAAATTTCAAATAGAGGTTAATGAAAATAAATATGCAATTTTCCCCCCTTCCAACTTCATGAATCCCAATTAAAAATCTCCTATTTTTAAAGGATCTCATAGTTTTTCAGAATTGTCAGAAGCACCAAATCACTACTTCATGAACACAACATAAATTGGATTCTGAATTTTCAGCGATATTGTATATATCCACAGGCCATAGGGAAAGGAGGGGGTGTCTTACCATCCGTGAATTAATAGGCACTTATTTTCTATTACATGCATATTGAGTAAGTGCTGTAACCATCCCAGATGTAAGGAGCTGATACAGATGAGATACAGAAATGTCTGATTACATCCTTCAGATCTCATGAGTGTTGATTGAGCAGCATAGTCCTTGATTACAGAGTCATCTGATAAGCAAAGATTTCCTCCAGGCTGTGTAACATTCCCTGCCAGACTAGAGGAAGTGGCATCTGACTGTGTGGTTTATAAACTGTGCATCACTAACTGTATTAAAAGGATTGACTGGCTATCTTTCAGCACTCTTTTCCTGCCCTTCTCTCTTGACTATTACTTTTCCTGTCTTGGGGAGAAGATGGTACTGGAGAGACAGAGGCTTAAAATTCAATTTTATTTTATTTTTAGTTTCTGATTCTCTCCCTCTCCCCTTCCCCACTCATTGAGAAGGCAAGAAAAACAAACCAATTTACAAAAACATAGTCATGCAAAACAGATTCCTTCATTAGCCATCAGTATGACAATTTGAGTCATACTCTGGATCCATTTTAAGTCATGACTTGTGATACTGACTTGAAAGGGTTTTTCCTGTCTTTTAAAAGGAAAGTATGTCTTTTCAGTATTGAGTAGATATAGCATGAATTGAAGATCTATAAATCACCCTGTATACCTAGTGTGTTAGTGGAAAAGGGCTTACTTAGTGACTGCTTCAAGTAGTGACTGTGTTGAGGGTTGAGGAGTGGGGAAGTAGATGGGGAGGTGCTCATGCTAGAAAGAGCTAAAGTCAGCAAAGCCTTACAAAAGTATTAATTCTTAGTTGTGGAATCTATTCATATCTTTATCTTATTTAAAAAAAATTTTTTCAATAGTATTTTATTTTCCAAATCCATGTAAAGACAGTTTTCAACATTCATTTTTGTAAAACTTTATGTTCCAATTTTTTTTTCATTTCCTTTCTTATCTTCCCCCTCCTCAAGACAGAAAGTAATCTGATAGGTATAATTTTTAAAATTTCCATATTTGTCATATTTTACAAGAAAAATCAGACCAAAAGGGAAAAAGTCATATTCACATTTTTATCTAAAGGATTTATTCCATCTGTTTTCATACTTAACTGCCTCAAATCTTGACAAATTTAATTTAGGAATAGTTTGCTGGGGACACAATCACTGAAACCTTGAAAATATTGTTACAAGTCTTTTCTCTACATCTTATCCTTAACTACATCCTTTTACCCTGGGATGCACTGGAGCCAGTTCTATTTACTGGCAAAAGCTAATTGCTATAAGTTATATAAGATAGATATATATGTGTATGTGTGTGTGTGTGTGTGTGTGTGTGTGTGTGTGTGTGTGTGTGTGTGTGTGTGTGTGTGTGTTATAAGTGTGAGTACACCTTGGAAATCAGCAAATGCTATATAACTTGTGGCTTGATATATTGTTTTGCTGATTGTCTAGACTTAAGAAAGTGATGGCTTATAAGTTAATAATGTAGGTTAAACCTGAAAGTTTATCAAATACTTCATAATTGTTTTTGTTTTTTCCTGGACAGACAATTGTTAAACATCTGTCAGTGTTGTTGATTATACTACTCAGTCCTTCACTATCCACTTCCTTCAACCACAGGAATTTCAATTGTTTTCTCTAAAATTATTTATGACATCCTAACCTCCAAATACAGTAGTCTTTTTTCATTCCTCATTCTCTCAGATTTCTCCACAGCTTTTCACAATGGTGACATCTCCCTAGGCAACAATGGGTAGAACACAGTCCTTAGAATCAGAAATATCCGAGTTTAAATTCAGTCTCAGATATTTATTGGCCATGTAACCTTGGACAAGTCAATTAATGTCTATTAGCCTCAGTTTCCTCAACTATAAAATGACAATCATAGCATTGTCATGAGGATAAAATCAGATAATATTTGTAAAGTGCTTTGCATAGTGGCATACAGTAAACACTTAATAATTGTTTCCTTTCTTCCTGTGAGATACTCTCTTAATATTCAACTTTAAAGACTACACATTCTTCTGGTTTTCTTAGCTCTCTGACTATTCTTTCTCTTTCTTACTGCCCAATTGAAGCTGATACCTGAAGGGAAGGACCCAAAAAATGAAAGGGATACTCCATATATTATTCACTTTCTCTTTAGTTCCTGTAATCCGGATTTAATCCTTTATCCAATTGCTATCAATAGTCATTGATAATTCCCTAATTTTCATCTTTAATGGCCTTCTATCAGATCTCTTCTTTCTTGTTCTGTCTATAGCTTTTGACATCCTTCCTCCCAACAAACACAGACAAAAATTACATGGAAGAGACCATCCTTCCCCCACTTTTCCACATAAAACAGAAATACCCAAGTGCACTTTTTTTTCTTTTACTCTGAAGATTTGATTTGGACTGCACCCTCTCAGAACATCCAATTTTATCCCCTGGTCTCCAGCAAAAAGCATAGCCGACCCACCCACCAAGGGTGACTTGGCAGGCCAGGGTCAGAAGAAGTTGCCTATCCTACTAGCCAATCGCAGAGCACTACTGTCCTATGCTGTTAACAGAACTCCTTTTCTTGGCCCTCACCTCTTAATCTGGATCATCCAAATGTGAGGGATATAAAAGACCCTTACCCAAAATGACTACTCAGAGATTACTCAACATAAAAAACAGAAAAGTTGTTTATTGAAACCTCTGGAGAATGAACTATCCCATCACAAGATAAGAAAGAGAAAACTCGTAGTAGGAGGGCTAAAGAAGTAGTAAAGATACACAACTTTTATACAAGAGATTACATCACAGTTAAGAGAGCATTGAGAAGTCGGGGGAGGCATCTAATTAGTTGTTGCTATTCAGAGAGATTGGAATGGAAGGTTTCTGTTTCCCCAAAATCACCTGATTTCTAGGAAACAGAAAATCAGGCCTTCAGGTTTAATCAAGCAGATAGTGGTCAAGCTAATAGACTAAATATCGATAAATGTCAAATACTGATAAATGTCATCAGCTCAGGTTAAGTAAATATGTTTATAGCTGGCCAAGGCTCAAGTAAATATGGGCCTGCACATATTATACAGATCATAGGGGAAATACAGAAATAATGAAAATAAAATACAGAAAAAGAATTCATATATTCCTGTAAGTTCTTCACCTTATCTCTCTATTCCACACACAAGGCTTGATGAGCCCACCACATAAGCATAGTTCAAGAGCACATTAACAAATAGTGCCCCTTTGGATTGAGCATGCTTGAGTTACCTGGCTCTCTCTTACCTGGGCTTCATCTTCAAAGACTTGTGTGCCTTCTGTTTGTATCTGAGCATCCCTCTTAGACCCATTCTTCACAGAGAGGGAGGCTGAGAGTCTGATCTCAAGGCTGGTCAGAGAACCCAACCTGGTGCCTACCTTGAATCAGATCCCAGCCATCTCTCTGAGAAGCCACAGATCCCAGATGAGCCCCCATAAACTGTGTGGGATTGGTGCAAGACCCTCTTTCCCAAATTAACTAATCAGAGACATCTTCAGGTACAAAGAGAAAGCATTTATTTAATCCCTGCAGGGATAGGTCCAGACACATCTGGAAGCCATCCCAACTCCCTTCATGTGTTCTTGGAACCTGTCCAGATTCCACCTTGTCCAGGTCTTAAAAAGCAAAATACCTGAGACTAAAAAGACATAACCATCCTTGACCAATGATCACCTATGTTGTTTGCCTCCCATAGGTCACATCACTTCCTGCAATTTCACTAACATCCTGCATCCCAGGGTTCTAGATTGGGAATAGAGATCATGTGACTTTCTGAAATCTGAGGCTCAAGGTCTCATCTTCCCACTCTGGGTATAGGGATCGTGTGACAGTCTCAATATTGAGAAATACTTCATCCCATCAGTTCCATTCAAAGTGAACAGAACTAGGAGAACATCTTTTCCTTCTTCCTTTCCCTATATCATCCTCCAACTCCTACCAAGTAGTTGTTTCTTAGCAGTTTCAAATAGAATGTCATACTTCTCCAATTTTAGGAATTTGGTCCCTTTTTAACTTGCTCAGTAATTACAGATGATCCCTGAAGTATGGCCAAATTTCTTGCTCCCACCACTAATTCTGAGGTTCCCCAGCATCTCTTTCTGTTCCTGAACTTGCTCCCATCTGACTGCTGAGGCCACTACTACCATGCTGCTTTTCTGGACAAGTCCCTCACAGCAGAACTCAGCTTTTGTACTTTCTATACTGTCCTAGGCAGGCAAAAATGATTCACTATGACTTTTCTTGGTTTTCCTAATTAGAATTCAATTGAGGTTGTTGTGGAGAAGATGTGTGGAGAGAAGTGGGCAAAAATGCTGATTTGTACTTCACCTTGATTCTGCCCTAATCCAACCATTTTAAAAAGCAATAAATAATCTGGCTAGGAAAATGCCTAAAAAATTCATATCTTTGACCCAATATCCCTCTGGTAGGCATATACCTTGTCAAATATGAAAAATAAATTACCAAAGAGCCCACAAAAGTTAAAGCAGAAAGCTTTAAAAGAAAGAAAGCTTTAACTGTCAACTCTGAAGAATAATATAAAACAAAATTTTAAAAGCTCATGAAAGTTATAGGCAAAAAAATCTTCTTTATTCTTTTGGAATAGAAAAACTTGACACAAATGCTGTAGCCTGGTCTAGGACTAAGGAGACCCAAGGCAATCAAGCTAATCCTTGATATATCTAGAGGTAGCAAGACAAAGAATGTAAGCAGTGAATTGTAACAGGGGCAGTGAAATGTAACAGCAACAATGTGGCAAGTTTGCCTAGTAACAAAAAGTCTATTCATAGCAGGGCTTCATGACTGGAATGCAACACTTGCAGGTGCTTGCCCAAGTTTAGGGACCACCTGGGGCTGGTTAGAGTCAGGTCTGTGATTTAGCTCAGGGGGAGTGAAAACTATTATTATTATGCTATAGTTTGGTTGTTGGGCCTTCACTTTGGAAAACAAGATGTTTCCTAATGGAAAGAAAAGAGAGGAATGGTCTTGGCATGGGGGTCCTGACAATTTATCAGTTGATTTCTTCACTGTGCAGTTCTAATCTACATGTACTACTTATTCTTCCCTTCAAATATTTAAACTATACCTTGAAACTCACATCCCAGCTGTTTCCAAACAGAAATTGGATCTAGATTTGTACTATCAGTTTCTTTTCTTAGATGATCACTTTCCTTCCTAGATTCTCCTTTATTGTCTGTAAATGACAGAGGAAGTCCTCAGGAGATTGCCTCAGTGATAGACCTATTTTCATTGGCTTTAAGCATCTTGCCCCACAGTACAAACGTCCAATTACTCTTTGGATACTCAGACCCAATTTTGGACTTAGGAAGATTCTTGAAATCTGGAACTTTGAAAATGGCCACTTTTTGTTGTGACTTTTCATATAGACACGTTCATGTTAAAAGCAGTCCTGTGCTCTAAAAAAGAAAAGGAAAGTTGGGCTTCTGTTCCTCTTTCGCATTCTTGACCTGGTTTAACTTTAATGAAATCTCTAAAACCAAAGTTTATAAATTAGATCTCCTCAAAGTGAGAAGCATCCCTTTTAAAAAAAGTTACTTCCTATACAAATAGCATTTGTTATTGTTTCCACCAGAGAAAATGCTTAAAATACTAGATTAATAAGCCTACATAATTGCAGAAAACATAAAACCTCTCATTACATTCTCCTGAAGATAAAGAGACTTTAGTAAGACTACTTTACAGATTTCTCATTTACTTTGGACTATACTGTCTAAGTCACTCTCCAGATCAGTCTGGCATTGTTTAGACTTTAGTCTTCAACTACAGCAGACTCTGGGAGAAGCTCTTCTCCAAGAAATGGTGTTGTTTTGGAAAAAATTCTCATTAGGTGAAAAAGGGATTCAACCAAATGATCTGTGAGACCTCGGAATCCCTTGCTGTTCTAGATATATGGATACCCTTGGAGAAGGGTAGGGGGAAAAATTGTTTTGGACTATCTTCTCACTAGCCTCAGGAAAGTTTGGAGCCACAAATTTGTCAGTAGGTAGATCACTGACAAGTTTAGGGGACATCAAAATAGCACAGGATAAGAGAGTAATAAAAAGGAGGCAACTGGTCTCTTATCTGTCTAATTGTATTCTACTGTCTGTACTTTGAAATCAACACCTAGAGTTCAAAAACAGTCTGTCTCCTTTTTCCTGTCTTCTCACCCGTTTCCAAAATGCTTTTCTGGACTTCTCCTCTACCATAAACTCTAGCTTCCTGAGTTTATGAAATCTAGACATGATAATAGAAAAAAAAATTTTTTTTAAAGATGAATTTCATGGTGAGGGTGAAAAAGCCTTTAGAACCCTATCAATTCAAAGATCTTGACTCCAGAAAACCCATGGTGAGACAGGATAACCATCTTCTAAGAGAAGTAAAAATCAAAGTAAAGTTTGAGACATTTTTGAACAGTGCTGAAATTTGGTTGTTGTTTTTTTCCCCGAATATATATTTGATACAAGGTTTCGTTTCAGGATTTATGATGAAAAATATTTCTCACCTTCAGAGAGGGAACTGATAAAGTCTGAGCGCAGACTAACAAACATTTTCACTTTGTTTTTCTTGCTTTTTTTTTTTTTGCAACATGGCTATTATAGAAATGTGTTTTGCGTGATTTCACATGTATAATTAATATCACATTTCTTGCCTTCACAATAGATGAAGAAGGGGGGAGGGGAGAAAATTCAAAACTCAAAATTATATTAATACTAAAAATAAACAAATGAAACAAGGTTTTGCTTCGCTTTCTTTTTCTCAATGGGTAAGGAAGATGGGGAAAATGGAATTTGTGTTACCTGAAAAAAAATTTAATTAAAAAACAAATTTTGCTTGTTTCAAACTATAGCGGCGGACTAAACACCAGGCGGCGCTTCCACATCGCAGCTCAAGACTGCTTCAGCTATTGGTCAGACTCATAGATAAAGGTCCCGGAAGGGGGAAAAAAAAAAAAAAAAAAAAAGAGTACGAGGAAGTTTCTCGGCAGGAGCAAAGTGGTCGGGGTTGGACTAGGAAGGTCTGGGGTGGAGCTGGGTGTTTGAGAAAGAGTTGGGGGTGGGGAGAGAAAAAGAGAGAGAGAGAGAGAAAAAAAAAACAGCTCTCGCTCTCTCTCTCTAGGGTTGGGCTTTGTTCCATTGGCCGAAGTGGAGCTCACAGGCGGGGCCAGCTCCTCGGTAAATATAGACTCCCCGGGAGCCTAAGGTTGCACAACTGCCCAGTAGCTGTTTAGTACTGTGTCTGTAAAACCTCTGGGAAGAGACCCTCCGTCGTTTGCCGCCGGGCCCCGTGTCATGGTGCCAGCCTGACTGAGGAGAGGAAGCTCCCGGGAGACGAATGAGGAACCACCTCCTCCTGCTGTTCAAGTACAGGGGCTTAGTCCGCAAAGGGAAAAAAAGCAAAAGACGAAAATGGCTAATTTCGTGATCCGCTCCGCCACGCCCGCCGACTGCAGTGATATTCTCCGGCTAATCAAGGTAGCCCCCACCAATCTTCGGGAGATTTAGTTTCTCGTTTTCTTGAATTTGAGCTTAGACTTTAGAATTGGAGAGGACCTCAGACGCCCAATAGTCATCCTCTTCTTCTTCCTTCCCCTTTTTTCAGATGAGGAAACAGAACCAGAGAGTTTAACTGTTGCCCAAAGTAAGAAAGAAAGGGGGAGGGGAGAGGAAGAAAGAAAGATGGATGGATGGGTGTCAAGTAGAACTAAGGTTAGAAATACAAACAAGATCGTTAGAGACCAAAGACGGGAAGAAATTGAGGAGGGCCGGGACTCCCCCAAACCAGCGCACTTTCCACTTCCCCTACCTGGGGACTGGCTGTGTAACCCGAGCATTGCAACCTCTCACACCCGTAACTAGAAGATGGCTGGATTTCCTGCCTCCCTCTTCTGGCTGAAATCTAGGCGTTTTTTTCTTTCTTTGTTTCTTTCTCTCTTTTTTTTTTTTCCCCTTTAGTTTCAGGTCATTTGCGTGTGTTTAGAGTTGACCAGGAAACTGGCTACAATCCAGTTCTCCCTTAGGCTAGTCCTTCTCCTCCCCCTCCTAGAGTATAGTCATTGGCTCAGAGCCTGAGCCCTGACGTTGCAGGTGCCGAGTAAATAACCCTGCCTCTTTCTAGCTGACTCACTTTTTTATCTATCAGAGAAAGACAATCTCAGATTCTTATGTTATTTTTTATTTCTCTTTTCTCTCTTCTTCTATTAGGAACTAGCTAAATATGAAGAAATGGAAGAACAAGTAGTGCTAACTGAAAAAGGTAACTTATTTGATGTGAGATTTGTCAAATAACTTGGTATCTTTCACATTAGCCATTATTTCTATCTGTCTTTGTTGGCCATTCTTGTAGATTTGCTTGAAGATGGGTTTGGAGAGCATCCTTTCTACCACTGCCTGGTTGCAGAAGTGCCAAAAGAGCATTGGACACCTGAAGGTAACAAGACTTTGGCCTATAAGTCCAGTTGCTCTTCCTGTTCCCCCTCTTTTTCCCTACCCCACCCCAGTAGCTAATCAGAAAGAGACAGGATGTTGATATAATGTCTAATTTTTGGTTAGAACTGTCGGCTAATTCAAAAGTTGAGTGTGTTTTTGGGAAGGTGGCCAGAAATAAGGCAAGCCAATGTTGAAACTAGGAAAAAAAAAGAAAAGTTGATGTAATGCCGTGCTAAAAAAAAAAAAAAAAATAGAGTGAGATAATTTGTCAGCAAAAATGCCCTACATATTCCCCGGAAAATTGGGTATGATGTCATTTGATGTAATTCAATTTCATAAAATGGTTCTTCTTGTTTGACCCTAACATAACCTTTTCTGTAATCGTGTTGAATCACATTTTTTCTTTAATTTGTCCCAATCTTCAGGTTACAGTCTCTAGCTTCGCCATGTACATGGCCCTTCCGTGTACATGGATGGGCGGGGAGGTAACTAAAAGATCCGTTACTCAATAAAGTAGATGATCATGATAAATGAGGTAAGGCCTAGAGGGACAAGTCCTCTTCCCACACAGTATAAAATAAATAAACAAAATAAAACAATACAAAACAATAACACGGTAGATCAGAAACTCCATTATACTCTCTTCCTGTTTGTGTTTACAAATCAGGGTGAACTTGGCTAATGAGTTTAATTTGATAATTGACTCCTAATGTTTGGGTTATTGGTAAATTCTAAGAGCTGTTAGCTGCTTGGAGTTGCTGGCTCCTTTTGTTTACTAAATGGGAATCCAGCTAAAAAGGGAAGCTCTCTTTGAAATGGGGGTGGAAGAATGGGGAAGTGGGAGGGAGTTTCTCCCAAGTTGGGAATTTTGAAGGGGAGGGTATTTCTGTTTTTCCCCAAAAAATATCTGTTCCTTAGGGTAAAGGAAAGAAAGAAGCAGCACTTTCACCTACCTGATGGAGATTAAGAGTGAAGTGCTAATGGGAGGTACTAGGAGGTTGCTTAGCAGCTGTTTATCTGCTTCTTAGTGCCTTGAAAAACTGGGGAGAGTAAATTGGAGAACATGTAAATTTTTTTAAAAAGTTCTTGAATTAGCTGAAGTTACTAGCATGGTATTCTGACTTCAAGGAAGTAGAGTTCATGAGCTCCTTGTACTTAATATTCTGAACTGCCGTGTAAACCTAATTTATATTCACAAGTGGACATACCAGTAACTCAGTAGGATGTGAATAATGTCTGTGTTTACATAAAGGTCATAGCAGCTCAGCTCTTTCAAGCCATTAAAACTGTCAAACTTTCTGTGAGGGATCCAGGAGATTGCAGAATGGGTCATATATAAGACAAAGCTGTTATTCAGAAATATCAGAATTCTTCCCTTGCCTCCAGCTCTAATGTGTGCTTCTTGCAAACTCTTGAGACCAGCGGAGTAGCCTAACAATGGACCATACTGTTCTAGCATAACAACAGCTGATAGCTGCATGCAGAGACTGTCCGATAGCAGCTTAGTTTTCAGATCCATGCATGTAAAAATTTTAAAACCTGTAAACATTCTTCTGAGTGTGTGGCTACAAGTGCTGTGGACTTTTTTTTCCTCTGCTCTTTTATTTTTTTACTAAAAAAGAAATTCTGTGATGCTTTGTTTCAGGATACAGCATTGTTGGCTTTGCTATGTACTACTTTACTTATGACCCATGGATTGGGAAGCTGTTGTATCTTGAAGACTTCTTTGTGATGAATGAGTTCAGAGGTATGGAGGAAATCAGGGGAATATGCCTAAAAGGAGATTTAGGAAGTATTCTTTCATTCATCTCCCCCGTCTATTTGTCTTTAAAATAACCATTGTTTGAACAATTCTTTCCTGATCTTTCCTAGGGTTTGGCATTGGTTCTGAAATTCTGAAGAACCTAAGTCAGGTAAGTCATTTTTCTTTTTGTATTCTTCAATCTTTAAAGATTCTGAAATTTTACTAGAGTTCCTGAAATAGTATTCAACACAGAGCATTGGGAAGCAAGTCCATTATTTGGGGGGGGGGTTGGTTTGATTTGGTTTTTAAAACACAATCCCTCTAATAGGTTGCAGTCAAATGCCGATGTAGCAGTATGCACTTCTTAGTGGCTGAATGGAATGAGCCCTCTATCCAGTTCTACAAGAGAAGAGGAGCTTCTGATCTGTCCAGTGAAGAAGGATGGAGACTTTTCAAGATCGACAAAGAGTACTTAGTAAAAATGGCAGCAGAAGAGTGAAAAGTGCTAGCATCAATGATGACAAGTTCTATTCCTGAACCAGTCTACGTAGAATAAATTCTCAACTTCTTGCTTTCTATCCTGTTTTGTAGTCAAGTCATAGCATGAGCAGTCATTCAAAAGCTTTATTACCAGTGGCGTTGTAGCATGTTTGTTCCTGGGATCTGGTGCTAAAACATCAGGTCTGTGGGCAGTTTGGAATCAGACTTTTCTGTGAGCATCTTCTCATAAACAAGGTGGTGTCATCTTAAAATGTAAATGAATAAAACTTCATTCTTGTGAGTCATTAATGTGTACAATGTACACACTGGTACATAGAGTTTCTGTTTAATTGTCTTTTTTTTTTTAAATAAACTAGTCTTCAATTTAATTGCAATTTTGTTAGGTATATTCTTTTTAAATAATCATTGTGGATTTTTGTCACCTTTTTCCCCACAAGAGTTCACTGTTAACTAAGAAAAAGGAAACTAAAGCACACTACTTAAGCAGAAACTCTTCTCAGATGGCCAAAATTGAATTTGAAATCCAACTAGTACTTTATACATAATCTATTTTTTGGGGAGTCCAGACCAGATTCCATGGGGGAAGGGAATAGTTAGTTTGGTAACTCCCTCCACATATGCAGATTAGTAGCAGGTTTTAGGGAGCTGGCAAGGGCACTGAGAGCTTAAGTAATGTTTTTTCTTCCAAGGGCCATTTGGGGTATTTATAACATTATTTGAGGATCATACAAAATTATCAATAGTAGTAGGAAGTTGTTGTCCCTAGCTTTTAGCTCATCATCACCCACAATTGCCTTAGCACATGATTTCTCAGACGTCATACACACTACTGACCAGACATTTCTCATTCCTGGCTTAAACTTGGATTTTAGAGTAAATTCTTTCTAACTCCAAGATTTGCCCTCGGTCTATTATACATATATAAACATATATATGTAGACACATGCACATGTGTATATATAGCTATATAATGTTAATGTGTATATATTAACTATATACACGTTATATATGATATGTATGTCAATATAACTTCATAAGAAACTAATTTATTCAAGGTTGGTGGATTTCTATCAGACCAGTCCTTTATGGACAATTTTCTTGGGAGATGCTATCTAGGAAAAACTCCTGAAAAAAATGGTTTTGGAAAGAAGACAGTGTACAACTGTATTCTACAGGCCACAAAACTAGTTACCCTCTGGGACAGTCCAACCCCATATGGAGAAAAATTATATGCTCTATTTTAGGCGTAAGCCTGCCAGGAATAGTTTTATGAGTTGAAAATTAGTCTAAATTCTAAGCATTTTTCCACTTAGAAGTCCAAACTGGCAGAATCTCTTTACACCCTAAGATATCTCTAATGCAAGCCATTTAAGTTAGAATTTTTAACATTCCTGGACAATAGATAACATTCTCTAGTCAAAATTGATAAATGGTTCCCAGTATAAGTAAAAGAATAACTCCTAGAACCATTTAATCCTTATTATACTAGTTCCTTTCAGAAGTCTCAGGTCAGAAATGAACTCAAAAAAAAATGTTTTCATTAATTAATCTTTTTTATTTTTTTAGTTTAGCCATTACCCTTTCAAGGGGAAGAATACTGCACTTAAGTGGATGAATCAAGGGCATTTTAGCCTTTTAGGAACAGCAATCTTATTTTGTATTTGAGAAAAAAAGTTTCTTTGCAAGTTTTCATTCTGTACACCTCAAAGAAAATTGTCAGTTTTTTTTTTTTTTTTTTTTTTTTAGGGAAGGCAAAAGATACAGCAAAGGAAATTATTTTGGAACTTAGAAGCTTTGTTCTAGGGTTGATTGAACAAATTTTTTATTTTGTTTCAAAAGAAAATTTCTAAGTTCAATAGTCCATTCTCTGTTTGGTGCTTCCTATTATCAACTTAGTCAATATAAGATACAAAAGGCCAAAACATCAAGCTATGGCCAAATTCCATTAGAGTTGATGGAAACTGGGCCAGCCTCAGATTAACCTAGTAGTTTAGGTGCAATGTTGGGGTAAATGAGACCATTGTAGGACATTGGTAAATAATTTAACAAAAGGAAATTTACTTAGCCATAACAGAGATTACTCAGATGATATAGCAGTAATTGAGGTATATGTAGCTTCCCTATCTCAGTGTTGGCCAAGCTGGTCAAAAGCTGAATCCTCATTTTGTATTTATGTCACTAGACCTAGTTGGAGCCTTAGTCACCCAGAATCAAGTAAGTCTCAATTAAATCCTAAAGATAACTTTAATAAAAGTTAAGGAAAAAATAATAGGCTTACATAGCAGATATTGTTCCTAACACAGCCTAAATCTAAATTTTTGAAAGCCCACCTCCATAGACATTCAATAGCAAATAAACATAATAACCTTGCATTTGACAAGAGTAAAAACTTAAGATTTGGAGATAAGAATTCATTATTTGGTAAAAATTTTTGGGAAAATTGGTCTAGCAAAAACTGGACATGCACCATTTACCAAGATAAGGTCAAAATGGATACATGACCTAGATTATGAAGAGAGATTTTACAAGAAAATTAGAAGAACAAGGAACATATTACTTATCAAATTTATGGAGAGGCAAAGAATTTGTGAATAAACTAGAAATAGAAAGCAAAATTAGATATAAAATGAATAGTTTTAATTGAATTAAATTAATTTTTTTTAACAAATAAAATGTAGCCAAGATCAAAAGGAAAGTAGAAAAATAGGAGAAAACTAAAAGAACTGATAAATAGATGTATAGTAAGAAGGGAGAGAAGAAAGAAAGAAAGAAAGAAAGAAGGAGAGAGAAAGAAAGAAAGAAAGAAAGAAAGAAAGAAAGAAAGAAAGAAAGAAAGAAAGAAAGAAAGAAAGAAAGAAAGAAAGAAAGAAAGAAAGAAAGAAACAAAGAAAGAAACAAAGAAAGAAACAAAGAAAGAAACAAAGAAAGAAACAAAGAAAGAAAGAAGAGGAAGAAAGAAAAGAAAAAGAAGAGGAAGAAGAAAGGAAAGGAGGGAGGGAGGGAGGAAAGGAGAAAAAAGGGAGGGAGGGAAGGAGGGAGGAATGAAGAGAAGAAGGAAAGGGGGGAAGAAATAAGGGAGGAAGAGACGGAGGAGGAAGGAGGGAAAGAAAGCTCTGATCTATAGGAGTAAAAGCAGAATTCATTTTTCCTTTTAAATCTTTTTAATTGATGCACTCTACCTCCATGCCCATCCCTATTCCTCAGCAAATGAACTGGGATACATTGTATTACCAATTCTATAGAAGTCTCTGGGATCCTGGAGATGATCAAGCACTGCCCTTTCAAGAATCTTCCCTTTGTCTTACAACAGTGATGTTAAATTCAAAACAGAAATGGGAACCACTAAACCATTTATGAGAAATCCTGTAGGCCTCATGTTGACTTAGTTTTAAAATATGTCATTATTGTTTTACTGTATTTTTATTTATTTTGTTGAATATTTGCCCATTTTAATCTGCTTCTGGTGATACTTAAATTGTATTGTGGACCCTCTACTATCCAAAGATTTCATATTTGGCACCTTTAACACCAATGAGTCCCAACAAAATTCACAAGTCATAGTGTCCAGTGGCCTTCCAGAAATGCCATAAAAGAAATCTAAAATAATTTCTTCAGCATAGTTCTTATATAATTCCCAAATTATAACCTCTAATTGGGATCCAGACCAACCATAGTTTATGGAGATCACTATCACTACCAAATTTTAAAATTATGCAGATTCAGCAAACAAAAGTTTATATCATTTATCATCTTCAGGAAATGGTTCTTAAAGACATAGAGTACATTCATATCTGTCTCTACTTAAGGAATATTCACAGATATTTACTTTGTAATCTCCCTGGAAAAAATGGGGAACCCCTCACAGTATATTGTCAGAAGCATCCAAGTGACCCCATTTAAACCTTTATCATCTAAACCTGTCAACTAGCCAAAAATTGTAGACCAAGTCTGATCGGTCAGCCTTGTAGTTCAGGGTTAAGATTAGAATAAAATGAGATATGGATCAAAACTCTAACTTTACAAAAGGAGGTTTATTTAATAACTGTAGGGAAAGACCATTCGGCAAATATTCAACATTGCTTCAGATGAATGAAGCTTCCTTGCCTCTTTGTTGGCCATATTGGTCAGCTGGTCAGAAACTGAGGAAGAAGCTATGGACTCTCTGTACCAGGTACAGAGTATCAGAGTACCAAGTACTCTGTACTTAGTACCATGATCTATCAATAGTCAGACCTTTAATCTCCCAAGCCAATTAAGTCTTGAGGATAGTTTTGCTATTCTTTAAGGAAAAAAAAAATTATCTAGACTACGTAGTAGATATTGTTTCTATTAAAAATTTATGTGCACAAGAGGCTAACCAAAGAATTCTTAACATGTTAGTTAAATAGAATTTTTAAAGCTGGGTGATACTTTAGACCATCACTTAGTCTAGTTTTCTAAGTTAGCAAATGAAGAAATAGCTCCAGAGGCAAAATAGGTATATGATAGCTTTTTTTAAGTATTTGGAGGGATTCAACTTGTTCTTCATGACTCTAAAAAACAGAACTAGAAGTAGATTATAGAAAAGCACATTTTGCAAAGAGAGAGACTTACACACATATACACATATAAATATATTTACATATATACACACCTGTTTGCGTAATATATGCATATATTGTACACATAGACGTGTTCCACCTACTTTGCAAGGTTGTTGTGAGAATAATTTGGAATATTTGGAAAATAATTTGAGAATGTTTGGAAAAGTTCTAAGTATAATATCTGCTACATAGTATATACTTTATTAATATTTATTTCTCCCTCGTTCTTACTTTCTCATTAAATCAGATACCTAGAAGGAAAACACCTGAGTTTTGTAGTTCCTGATTTTAGCTATATAAGGAATCTCTGATGAGGAAATGCCCTCCCCCAATGCAATTAGGTAGCTTAGCTTTAGAGCAGAGCTGCTTATTTGTGTCATGAATTTTTTTGGCAATATGATGAAGCCTAGCAACTCATTTTCAGAATAAAGTTTTTAGGTACATTATTGCACAACTGGTAGAACTGTGAACTGGTCCAGGCATTGTAGAAAAGCATTTGAAACTAAATCCAAAAAGTTATTAAGATGCACATGCCCATTGAACTAGGAATAATGTTTTAGGTCTATTATTGCAAAGAGATAAAAGAAAGAGGAAAAAAGGACCTATATTACAAAAATATTTAGAGCAGCTTTTTGTGGTGGCAAAGAATTGGAGACTAAGGAAGTTGATATTAATTGAGGAGCATCTGTACAAATTATTTATTGGAATGTTATGGAATATTCTTATACTGTAAGAAATGATAAAGGTTAGGTAGATATACTAATTGATAGAGTATTGGGGCTAGAGAAAGAAAGATTTGAATTAAAACTTGTCCTCAGTCACTTCCCAGCTGTATGTGGCCCTGTACAAGTCTTTTCATTCTGTTTTAGTTTCCCCATCTGTAAAATGAGCTGGACAAGGAAAGAGCAAATTGCTTCAGCATTTCTGCCAAGAAAACCTCAAATGAGGTCACAAAGAATAAGTTGGACTGAAACATTAAACAACCACAAAAAAGGTGATGAAAGCAATGGTTTCAGAAAAGCCTAGGAAAATCTATATGAATTGATGTAAACTAAAGTGAACAGAATCAGGAGAGCAATTTATACAATAACAACATTGTAAAGACAAATAACTTTGAAAAACTTAGGAACTCTGATCAATATAATGACCAACAATAATTACGGAGGACTCATAATGAACCACAGTATTCACCTCCAGCTAGAGAGGTGACAGAGAGACAGTGCAAATGGAGACACATTTTAAGAGATAGCCAATGTGGGAATTTGCTTTGCTTGACAATATATATTTGTAACGAGGATGTGGGAAGGAGAAAATTCAGACCTAAAAATAAAAATTAAACTTTAAAAAATGTTTTAAATAAGTAAAAAATAAACTAATTATATTGAAATACTGTTATAAAAATATTTTTTTAAGTTCATAGACCCTATTAACCATTTATTTCAGCTATAGATTGAAAATTTGGCCTTTTTTTTATATCCCCAGTCCTTCACATAGAGCTTACTACACATTGTAGGTGCTTAATAAATGTTTATTGATTAATTGATTGATTCCTCTCCTATCCAACCTTTTTATCACGTCTGATGCTTAAGTTTGATCAAGTCATTCCTTAGCTCAGAATCTTTCACCATTGTATTTATGAGACTCTGTAACTTAGTCTTAGACAGTTGTTTGGGACAGTAAGAGGTTAAGTGTTTTGCCCAAGGTCATACAGCCAGTATGTATTATAACTGTGTTCAACCTGAGCTTTTTCTGACATTAAAGTTGGTCTCCTATTCATTATAACTCAATGCCTTTTATCTACTTTAGTAGAGAGAAATTTTAATCTTTCTAGTGAAAATAAGAAGGGATGTTGTATTGATGTGGTTGAGGACCAACATGATATGGGCAATGTAGACACCAGATGATGGTAGGCACCAAAAGTTGGGGTTTGATCATGTGAAGAATTCATAATAACCATTCTCTTTGTTTTGTGGTTTTTTGTTTTGTTTTGTTTTAGGGAAGAGAGTACAGACAAAATGAAGGGATACAATGAACACCAGAAATGATAAATATGAAAAAGAGTAGGAAAGCATATGAAAGACAAATTCCTCAATGGAACTCACAATTATCCAGTAGGAAGGGAACAACCCATGAGATGGGGGCATGTCCTTAACTGGCAGGCTAAATCCTGAAAGGGACTTTACATCCTAAAAGAGTTAGTGTAAGGAGGAGAAGAAGAGATACTATGTGGCATGGGGGAAGAGGGAAGGAAAAAGATACCCGAAGGTAGAGTGCTGGGGTGGACTAACCGAAAGGAAGGCAGCAGCTACAGGATGTTAAGTCCTGTCTAGCTCCCTGGAGGACTCAGGATCAGCCAGAGTCAGGATAAGTAAAAGTCCTTGGTCTTTAGGAGGAGAAGTGAAAGAAGCAGGCAAACTGCCAGGAGATCTCTTCTCAATTCTGGAGTCCAGAATCTCCATCTTTCTCCTCCTCCTCCTCCTCCTCCTGCTGCCAAGTGAAGTCTCACCTGTCTCACCCCACCCTTTAATCCTGGCCTATGATTATCTTAAGACCAAACATTGAGCCTGTACCAATGGTGAGAAGAGCCATATGCTAATAGAGTCATTGTATCATATAGAATAGGTAATTAGCCTTAAGTGCTCAGTTGTCTGA
Source organism: Sminthopsis crassicaudata (assembly GCF_048593235.1). NCBI lineage: Eukaryota > Metazoa > Chordata > Mammalia > Dasyuromorphia > Dasyuridae > Sminthopsis > Sminthopsis crassicaudata. The sequence goes on along the minus strand of NC_133619.1, from coordinate 294,585,466 downwards.
TTCAAGTACATCTTTTCATAGTTTCAGCCCTTTACCACTGATAGCCCATAAGTAGATTTTAGAGGGAAAATTTAACCTCAGGGTTATGACTGGGTTTCTGACAACTGCTTGGCAAGGTGAAACTGTTCTGAGATTTCTACAGAGGGTGGGATTCAGGAGTTTGACATAATTTGGATTTCAGACTGGAAGACCTCCCCTGAGGGTGAAACCATGGAGCTAAATTGATTTCTATCAGTCTTCTCCCTGCCTGCCTCAAGGATCAGTTCCTCTGCTAACCACACATAACACTGAAGATTTCATCAGTATCATTTAACATAGTTGAACAAAAGCAAAATACACCTTATCAGGGAATTAAGCAGCTGAAAGTCTGGGTTGTGACCTACTGCACAAAACAGAAATGTAGTGAACCCACACTGTACTGAATAAATAAAAGCTTAATGTTAGAAAAAAAAATACATGCTTAACAGTAGAACTCTTTGTGCCTATATAAAGAAACAAATGATCTTTTCAGCACTACCCAGAAGGAAAAAAAAGTATTCAAAATATTTTCTTGAGGACTAAAAACATAACTTTAAAAGGTAAAGAGTAGAGAGAGTGGAGAGGGAAGGGATGGAATAGGAGATAGTGAAGGGACAGGGCAATTTCCCCAACTCTTGTGAATTCCATTTCATATTGGTCATTCCAGTAATCTATTCTCATTAACTACAAGGTTAACACAAATGGTGATTGGTATTAAATATCTTACTGGTTGCTGAGATTAATGAGTTTTCTTTTTTAAAAAGAACAAAAACACCTGAGGACAAAAAGCAGGAGATTCTTTTTGTTGATGTTTGTCATAGAAAGTTTGAATTCCCCTGTTTGGCAATGTCCTTTCCAGAGTTTATCTCCATTGATTTCAATGATTAGAGAATTGGAGGATATACAGATGGACAGTATTATATTATGGTTCACAAGATAGACCTCTGGAGACACAATCAGTTGTACAATCCCCATCTGCCCCCAAAGCTTTGGTTTGCATAACCTTAAAAATTTTGTTTTTATTGACATCTTTTATCTTTCACATTAATTTCATTACAGTTTTGCTTTTCAAAGGCAATTTACCCCAAGCCTATACTACAGACCTTCCTGAGGCATTGTATAAGTTTCTGGGGAAAATGTGACCAGATGAAAAATGACCCCCTGGGGAAACATTTTCTATTTCCATAATCATGCTGAAGAAATTAAGTCTTTTGGGGGAAATGAAAGGCACAGTGACAACATGGTCAAAGAGCTGGAGTGAGCAAATTCATTAAATTAGCCATACACTCAAATCATAATGAGGCCCTTTGTTTTCTCTCTCTTAGAGCTTAGTCACAAAAGTCCAATGTTGTCATGGATACAGCTTTTATGAAGCTTTTGCTAGGAACACTGTACCAGTCTAGGCCCTCTTGAATTTTTAGTGATTCAGTTGTCAAAACACTGGTCCACAGTGGATCAACAAGCATTTACTAAGTACCTACCATACTAGGCATCATGCTACGTACTAGAAATAAAAAGACATAATAATAATAATAATCTCCCACCTCAAGAGACTTATTGAGATAAGACTGTTAATGCTTAATGCTGTTTCTGCACCACAGTGGGTTTTAAATACAAAATACACCTAGTAGTCACTTGTAAATGCTTCTGTATTTATTTATAAAGCCAATACAGAAGACAATATTAATATGATAAATGCAAAAGTTACTTACTAGATGTCCATCAATTGGGAAATGGCTGAACAAGTTGTGGCATATGATTATAATATTGTTCTACATAGATATTGTTCTATAAGAAATGATGATCAGGATGGTTTCAGAAAAAAAAAAAACTATAAAGATTCACAAGAACTGATACAGAGTGAAGTGAATAGAATCAGGAGATTCTATATTCTATGTATATTACTGTGTATATTCTATACACAGTAATAGCAAGAGGATACAGTGATTAACTATGAATAACTTACCTATTTTCAGCAATACAATGACCTAAGACAATTAGGACTCATGATGAAAAATGTTATCCACATCCAATGAAAGAATTGTTGGTGTCTGAATGAAGATTGAAGCATATTTAAAAAAATACTATTTTTCTTAAGGTTTTTTTTTTTGTCTGTATTTTCTGTTACACGACTTATATGAAAATATGTTTTGTAGGCCTGTACATGAATAATCTATATCAAATTGTTTCCCTTATCAATGAAAGAGGGAAGGAAGAAAGAGAATTTGGAACTCAAAATTTAAAAAAAATAAATGTTGAAAATTTTTTTCTGTAACACAGTCATTTATTTTCATACCTACTCAGTTACATTTAACAATTCAAAAAATAGTTAAAACTAAGTCACATTTAAATATAATTTCATGAAAGTCTTGGGATATTTAAAATCCTTTCATTTCAGGTAAGATTTCTTGAAGCCTTCATAATGCAGGCTAGTTGTTTTCTGTGTCCCACTTAATCACTTTAGGCATTTTGAAGGTTGAATGGGTCACTGCAGGTGAAGTCACTTTTAAACTTAGGATCAAAAGAAGTTGAGACAAGGTTATTGAAAGTCCAGTTATGGCCAAAGGACAAGTCAGATTGCTCTACTTTTTTTTCAATCTTTTGTCCATCTTTTAACAGCTTGAACGTGACCTGCAGTGGGTGAAATCCTGACACATAGCAGTTTATACACACACACACACACACACACACACACACACACACACACACAATGTTGTTGTAGTTATTGTTGTTATTATCCACTTCGAGATGGGAATAAATCTGAACCATGGGAGAATCCACAGAAGTACTTGCCATAGAAGGCAAGTCCAGTTCTCTATAGGCCTCCTTCTTTGTTATTTTCTTTCTGTTACTTTTCTTAAAAAAAAAAAAAAAAGCTATTCAGTATCTTCATTAGTTGTCTTTGGTTACTGAGAAAAACCATTGATCATAAATTTATTGATTATCAGTTCTCCTGATAAATACATTGATTATTAATTACCTAGAAATTCTGTTTCTCAAACTTTTCATTCATCTCAACAGGACCTACCTTCAATGAGCTTTTGGTCTATTTGGGAAATAAAACAATTATAAAACACAATATCACTAAGTACACTTGAAAGTGATAAAACAAAGTACTCTGGAAGATCTGATAAAGAAGAATTATCTTCAATGACCTGCAGTCCAAAGCTCAGTCTGACAGTCACTCCCAACACATTTTAATAGGACCTCTTCCTTTCCACATCACTAGCACCTTCCTTATTTTTACCTTGTTGATACCTCCTAGATCCCTTTCCTAATGTTTTCTTCCATTAACCCTACTTTCCCTTCACTTCCACAGATTTTATGGCTCCTATTTTGTTGGTAATCTGCTCATTGTCAAGACAATAATAGAGCATTCACAGTAGGTCTCAGAGGTATATCAGAGAGTAGTCCCCCATTACTGATTGCCTCTGTACTGTACCCAGGCCAGCTCCTGAGTTATGTAAGTCCAAGAAGAGTCCAACTATTGCCTTGTCAACTACCTATTGTTTAGCTATTTTTTTCACAGAGTATAGAATGGTGTGACCAGCAAGGTCAATAATTTCAATAATTATTAAATATTGTCTGTGTATAAAACCCTGGGTTAAAAACAGAAAAAAAGATGCAGGAGGAAATCTTTTAAAATGGGATGTTGAATGATTACATTTGGTTTTGGGTCAAAGATGCATGGGTTGGTTAATGTTTAACAATAAGTTCTCTGGAAGAAAAAATATATCTATGATATACTTTTAAAATTTAATCTGCATTATTAACATTTTCTTTCTGAAGTCTAAACAAGCAATAAAATAATAAATCAAGTCTTGTAACATTTGTCATTTTGTTAAACATAAATCTTCCTAGTAAAAATTTAATAGTTGACTCTGTTTATCCAAGAAGAACTGTCTCTATCAGCTCTAAAACAAAACTCAGACCAGCTTTGCTAGATCTAGGTCATGTTCATTTCTTAATGTTAGTATTTCTAGGATTCAGTAACTACAGAAGATACAATATGATCTAGGAGATAGGGTGCTGGATTTGGAGTCAGTTCAGTTCTATTTCAAGTGCTCATTAGTTATATGATCTTTAATAATCCTCTTAACTTTTAGTAGCCTCAGTTGTTTTGTTTGTTTTTTAACAGTTAGCATTTATATTGTTTTAAGATTTACAAAGTGATTATCTCCATTAAATGTTATTATTGTCTCCATTTCACAGTTGAGGAAACTGAAGAAGTTAAGTGATTTGTCCAAGATCACACAGCTGGGACATATCTGAGGCAGGATTTAAACTCAGGTCTGCCTGACTCTATGCACAGCAGCATAATCCAACCTGTAACAACAAAAATAATTAGGTAGCACAGTGGTTAGAGAAGTCGGCCTAGCATCTGGAAAACACATCTTCTTAAGTTCATTCAAATCTGTTGTCAGATATTTCCTAGCTGTGTGACAATGGGCAAGTCACTTAATCCTATTTGCCTCAGTTTCCTCATCTGTAAAATAAGCTGAGAAGGAAATGGCAAATCACTCCAATATCTTTGACAAAAAATTCCAAATGTAGTCACAAAGAGTCAGATAGGACTGAACAATAACAAAGCCTCTTTATTGGCGTATAATCTTTACCCTTAAAATCATTGGCAATCTTATAGAAGTATTTAATACTTCATTTTGCAATAGTACTATACTTGGTCCTAAAGTGGGGAAGTTGGGTGTAGCAGGCAGAACTCTCAGCTTGGAGTCTAAACACCTGAGTTTCAGTCCTAGCTCCACCATCCACTAACTGTTGATCTCAATTAGGAAAGTTACTTCCCTTCTCTCTGAGCTCCAATCTCCTTATCTCTCATGTGGGGGGAATGAGGATTCTACTCTATCCTTCTTAGATTCTTAGGAGGATTAAATGAGACAATGTGTGTAAAGTGATTTATACTTGTAAAACACTATCAGTGATTATTTGAATAGTCATACTTTTGTCATTTCAGCTTGAAAAAAAATTTCATTTGCCCAGATCATATTGAAACATTTCAAGTTTTTGAAGAAAGTGATATTAAATCCATTCTTCCTATATATCAGGCAACTGGTTAGATGGTGGTCATAGAGAGAGAAAGTCACAAATCAGCCCCAAAGACTTTATTTTGCTCTATTGGGCTAGCCACCATCCAGGAACCCTCTCCCTCAAATTATCCATGAAACCACAGAATTTCTAGAAACCCATTTTGGACGCATTCCGAGGGACTCTGTTTAAAAGGAAATCAAATTTGGAATTCACTCCCATTTCAAGTCTCAGTATGGAGGCAGATATCTCAAAAGAGACATCAGTGATGATGATATCTCAGCCCCAAAACGGTTGCTTAGAGAATTACAGGAACTCAAAAAATGGAAAATGCCTTAGTGACTCAACCATCTTCTGAAGTAAAAGATTGTCTATAAGAATTTTGATAAGAGGTCATCCTTCACTGCTCACATGCTTCAAATAAAAGGGAATACACTATTTTAAGGATAGCCCATTTCATAGAAAAATCTTCATGCAATCCTAGCTTACATAAGCTGAAAACAGCATGAAGATTTTTGTTCCATTTTTCAAATGGTTGCATTTTTTAGGAAACCCATCCCCATATTAAACCAAAATCTGACATCTTGTAGCTACTTCCATTGGGCCTAATTCTGCCTCCTGAGGTTAGTCAGAAGCTATATGTCTTCTCTTCTAACAGAAAGTGACATACCATCTTTTACCCCAATGATAAAGGAATGAAGGGAAGGGAGAAAGAAGGGGAAAAATAAGCAAAAGAACCTTATGATGATCAATTCTGATGGACGTGGCCCTCTCCAACAATGAGATGAACTAAATTAGCTCCAATAGAGCAGTAGTGAACTGAACCAGCTACACCCAGAGAAAGAACTCTGGGAGTTCACTATGAACCACTACATCGAATTCCTAATCCCCTATATTTTTATTTGCCTACATTTTTGATTTCCTTCACAGCCTAATTGTACACTGTTTCAAAGTCTGATTCTTTTTGTACAGCAAAATAACTGTTTGGACATGTATACATATATTGTATTTAACTTATACTTGAGGGGCAGCTAGGTGGTGCAGTGGATAGAGCACCAGCCTTGAATTCAGGAGGACCAGAGTTCAAATTTGGTCTCAAATACTTAACACTTCCTAGCTGTATGACCTTGGGCAAGTCACTTAACCCCAGCCTTAGGGGGGGAAAAATGTTTAACATCACAGGGCCAAGCATACTCTTTCTGTTATTGTTTGCTTTCATTTTTATTTTCCCTCTCAAGTTTTTTTTTTTTTTTTTTTTTTTTTTTTTTTACTTTCTTTCTAGATCTGATTTTTCTTGTGCAGCAAGGTAACTATATCTATATAGATATCTAGATAGATATTTAGATAGATAGATAGATAGATAGATAGATAGATAGATAGATAGATAGATAGATAGATATACACACACACACACATGTATTGGATTTAACATATAGTTTAAGATATTTAACATGTATTGGACTACCTGCCATCTAGGGAAGGGGTGGGGAGGAAGGAAGGGAAAAATTTGGAACAGAAGGTTCAATGAGTCAATGTTGAAAAATTACCCATGAATATGTTTTGTAAATAAAAAGCTATAATTAAAAAAAAAAAGACCTGGATTTGAATATGTTCTCTCACTCATTACTTATTTGACCTTGAGTAAATAACTTCTCCCTGGGTCTAGGTCCTCAACTATAAGATGAGAGGAGTGGACCAAACTAGATGACCAAGAAGTTCTCTTCTTGTTCTGAATCCTATGAGACTAAACTCTGCCCACCCACAGACTAGAACCATGGAACCAGAGGCAGTGTAAACCTATGAATCTCCAACTCATTTTGTTAAGTTGAAATCTGATTCTCTAACAAATGAGAAAAGAAAAGGTATTTGACTTCTTTTCAGGTAGGTCCCACTTTTCTTTTAATTACTCCTTTAAACACTGATTGTAAAATTAATGATCTCCTCTCCCCCACACACACTTCTCCTGTCTCTGTCTCTGTCTCTCTCTTTCTCTGTCTCTCTGTCTCTGTCTCTCTCCTATCTCTGTCTCTGTCTGTCTCTATCTCTGTCTGTCTCTCTCTCTCTCTCTCTTCTCTCTCTCTCTCTCTCTCTCTCTCTCTCTCTCTCTCTCTCTCTCTCTCACACACACACACACACACACACACACACACACACACACACACACACACACACACACTATGACCCAGGGCCTCTAAAGCCCTAGGTTCATGCAAACTAGATCTAATCTTAAGGGCTGAACCAAAAGTCAATATATCTTTGGCTCAATATGCTGTCATCCAGAGTTTGCTCTGGAAAATATACAAGTATGTTTCATATGTAGTTTGCATTCATAATCCTGCAATTGTGGATAACTCTTAAGCACTCAAGGTAACAAATGAATAACAGAAAGAGGACAGCTTTCATTTCAACCTATAGAATATGTAGAAGATGCAAAAGAGTACATAAAGAAATACATAAAGCGCTGGTAGTAGTCCACACGTAATCAATCCCTCAACATAATTAGATTTGCAAAACCTTGACATTCTGATGAAATCCTCCTCTCCCACAAGATCCTGATCAGCTCCAACAAGTCATGATAAGGTACCTTCATCTGAAATGTGTTTCCAGACTCAAGCCATCTCCAGATCAAGGGATAAAACTTTATTTTGATGCCTAGCAAGTAGGCAAAGTTCCTATTGAACTCTCAATCAACAAGGGGTACAATGGGACCTTTTATGGGAAAGAACCCTGAACAAAGTGAGCCAATTCTATTAATTGTGTATGTCAATAAATCAAACGGTGATAATCATTGTCTTGTTTATACAATTGCCATATATATATATATATATACACACACAGCTTCAGGAGTTGATATCTATTGCTTAACCTCCAAATTGTATAAGATACCAGGGGGCATGAATGCAGGATAGTTCTGTCTGTACAAGATAACTCCATAGGGTCAGCTTGCTTCTTACTGGGGCCCACTCAGATACAGAGTTGCTGTAGGGACATGGTCTTTTGGTGGAATCCATTCTCGCTATCAGTTCTACATAATTTCTTCAAGACCCAGAGTGCCACACTATGTTTTGGGATTCTTCTAAAGGGCAAATACACTTAGAATTGCTTCTAATTCTAAACAATTAGAAAACAAGCAATTCCCTTCTGATGGAATCTGCACTATCCAAATAGCTCACAGTAATAATATGAACCAAAGTAAATCATGACTTTTCATTCACACTGCCTTTATTCTGATGTAAATCCTCATTATCTCAAGACTGGACTATTCTAATAGCTTTCTAGTGCTTGCTTTGAGTTTCATATATTTCCAATTCATCTTCCACTCCACTGAAGTAGTCTTTCTAAAGCTTAGATCTGAGGATGTCAACCCCCAGTTCCCACCCTACTGAAACTGTAGTAGTATCCTGTTATTTCCAGTATCAAATGTAAAATGTTCTATTTTGCATTTAAAATTCTTCAAAAACTAGCCTGTAATGTTTGGGCTAGCTTTCTGGAATTCAGGAGTGCAGGAGGCAGGAGAGCCACCAGGAGGATGGTCAAAATGGAATGTCTCAATCCTTCTCAGCCCTTAAATACCTTGGTATGATTACATCATTACAACACACTAGGTATATGTGAACTAGAGAACCATTACATCACCATGCTAAGTACTAAGAATATGTATACTAAAAAACCCTCATCTCATCAATTCCACTGAGTTAACACCTTGTTGTAAGAATCTTTGTTTCAAGTATACTTCTCCAAAATTCCAGTCCTCTACAGAAGCCCTTTCTACCTTTCCAAACTTCTTACATTTTGCTCTCTTCCATGTAGTTGGTGACCCAATGACACTGGCATTCTTGCTATCCCTCCTACATGACACTCCATCTCTTGACACCATGCTTTCTCATTGGCTGTCTCCTATGCCTATAATGCTCTCCCTTTTCTTCCCCTCAAGACAACTTCTCCTTCAACTCAAATCACATATTCTGCAGGTCTTTGTCAGTTTCCATCTCTACCTACTAGTGGCTTATCCTTGGGACCACCTTCCATTTGCATATTTTTATATACATATTTTCATGTTGTATTCTCCATTAAAATATGTACTCCTTGAGAGAAGGGACATTTCTTCCTTTTTTTTTTTTTTCAATATCCCCAATACTTAGCACAACAGCTGGCACATAGTGAACACCAAATAACTTGCATATTGATTTGAAATCTTTTGATTTTGTTGACCTTTCATAGGCTAGAGAGATTAATGGCTCCTCTGAGAAGAACCTATTCTCCCAAGAGTCCTAACTAATCAAGTCAAGGTTGAGTGCATTCTTAGTCACTGAGACCTCTCCCCTAGGAGGTGTATCAAAGGGTGGCTTCGAATTACTCCAAACCAACTAATTCATGAGGGCAGGAGTGAGAGTTGAGGAGAGGGAAAGCTTGTGGAAATTTGTGAACTTCTAAAGCTCTCTGAATAAAAAGTGCTACTAATCACTATGCTTTACACCCCGTTTTCTATTCTTCCACCTGTGGCTAGGTAGAGGTGAAAAGCCAACCAAATAGGAAGAAGGATACAAGGAATATGTTGTGACAGAGAATACAACAACTATTAGTTCCTAACCTTGTCTCATGGCTCAGCTGAGATTATATCTAGGATAGAATTTTCATTGAAGTCAAGGAAAAGGAGAGCCAATCTTCTGGGATAGGAATCTAATGGCAATGTGTACAATTAACATTCCAGGTTATATTTTTAAGAGCCTTAAAATAAGAAGGGTTTAATTAACCACCTGCTGAAACTTGCTAAACAAGCTTTGTGAGCTAGATTCTTTCTTAAAAATATAGTCATTGGTTTTTTTGTGTCTAAAACTTCAAGTATATTTTAAACCTAGATATTTCATGATAATGGCTAATAAGGCAAAAGAGAAACTTCTTGTGACTTTAGACAAAAGAGAGAAATGGGAAAGAAAAGGAAATGATATTGTGATTCCCCTTAAATGGAAGAAGGTAAAACCAAAAGCAGTCTTCTGAGACTAGCTGCACAGAATGGAGAAATTGGATACTTTAAAAAAAAAAAAAAAAAAAAAAAAAAAAAGTCCATCTGCTCCAACTTCTGGGGGTCAATTTAGCATAGTTTCTCAGGTTTTTCCTGGCCTGCATCAACAAGGTTTGCTTTTTATAAATTATTTTTAATGGGTACCTCATGACCCTTCTGGAGGAGGAAAAAAAACACTGAATGAACTATTCCATTTAGCTTAAGAATTCTTAAGGCTTCTTGATATATAGATCTTCTATCCCTAAGCATATTTAGCTTAAATATTATCTTGTAATCAATCACTTAACATTTCACTCCAAGTAAGTTGATGAAATCAATCATAGATTTTCAGATTTGAAAGCAACTTCTTTGGAAGTCATCTAGTACTCAACTCCCATTGCAGAGATCTTTTCCTCTAAAAATGGGGGCAGATGATTTTTCTGCCTCTGCTTGAACATTTAATTATGTAGAGTTCACTACATCAAAAAGAAGTTGATTCTATTGTTGGACCCTCCTAGGTTTTTTTGCTTTCGGTGTTTTTTGTTGATGTTTGTTTGTTTTATTGTTTTTAGTTCCTCCTTATATTGAGCTGGAATTTTTTCCCAATAACTCCAACCACTGGCCCTAGTTCTGTCCTCTAGAACTGTAACACACAAATCCACTTCTTTTTTCATAAGCCATGTCCTCAGATATTTGAAAACTTTATTATTCTTCCCCCTAGTCATCTCTTCTATAGATCAAATGTTTCCTATTTTGCTAATTGTATCTCATATGACATAGTCCCTCACTGTACCTATTGCAATTCTTTTTATAGCAATGGTGGGGTGGGGTGGGGTGGTAAGATTGTCAAGCATTCCTATTTACCCCTCCCTTACCTGACTGACTCATTGCCTAGACTGGTTTCTCAGTGTAAAATTCCTTTTTTTACTGTAGCAAGTTATATAAAAGTGATGAGGTCCTTATTCTTAAGTGGGTCTTTTGTTCAAGTGGACTTTTGATTATGCACCAGATGGAGGTCTCTTCCTACCTTATTATATGTGATCACAAAGCCAAGTTATGATGTCAAACTCCTGAAGTTATATTTCCCCTAGAAAAGATTTCTCCTTGTTCTAGCTAATTCTTTTAGGGTGCTAAATCCCTTTTAGGGTTAGCCTATCAGTCAATGGTATAATCCCCTTTCTCTGCTAACCCCCTTTTGGGGTTAGTCTGCTAAACTTCTATATGGATTTTGCCCACCAGTCAATGGCATACTCCCACTTCTTGGCATCTTTCCTTTAATGGATTCTTCCTCCTGATTAATTGTGAGTTGCACTAGGTTACTTGACCTTACCTTTGTTAATTGTTAAAAAAAAACAAAACAAAACCCTTTCCTTGCTAACTACTATGTGCAATTCACATAATAAAATAGCAAAATCTTAGTAACCTATGATGGCCATCTTGTCATGATTGTTCCATGATGCAAAGATAGTTTTCAGCATTCACCTTTGCAAAATCTTTTGTTCCAAATTTTTCTCCCTCTCTCCCTGCCACCCCTTCGCCTAAACAGCAAGCAATCCAATATAAATTATACATGTGTAATTCTTCTAAACATATTTCCATATTTGTCATGCTGCACAAGAAAATTCAGATCAAAAGATGAAAGAAGGAAAAAAAAAACATGAGAAAAAAACCAGGCAACAACAATAAAAACAGATGAAAATACTATGCTTTGATCCAAATTCAGACTCCAGTATTCTCTTTGAATGAAGATGGCTCCTAAAAGATCATTTCCCAGAAAACCTACACAAGGCAAGCCTTCACACCAAAGTCAGAATTGATTCAGTGATACTCTCAAGGTCTCTCTGAAGAACTTTAGAATCAATTGTGAGACATGAGTGATACTTGGACAGGACCACTAATAAGATATGTATACATTCAAAAAGAAGGGTGCTGTGTTTTACATGCAAAGCAAAACTGCAGTAGCTCAAAAGAAATGATAGATTTGCAAATTCAGAAATATCTCCACCCCATATGTTTACTTGGACTGTCTGTGCCTGACCTATTGGTCTAATCACTCTCTGTCAGACATATTGTCACACTATGTACCTTGACCCCAATATGGTGACGTGATGTCATGTTGACCCGCTTTGAAAATGAAAAATAACAGCTAATTAATGGCCTCAATTTCACAAAGTGCTATATATACATTATCTCATTTGATTTTCACAACAATTCTGGAAGATAAAAATTATTAGCATCCTCATTTGTTAGATGAGAATTCTGAGGCTGAGAAGACAGATTAAGTGACTTTCCTAGGATTATATAGGGGAGTGTGTGTCTAGGGTTACACAGGGAAGCGTGTGTCTGAGGCAGTCAAACTCAGACTTTTCTGACTCCAAGTCCAGTGGTCTAGGATGTCATCTAGAGTCCTTCATTATCAATTATAAATAATATCAATAAAGCATCATATTTTTAAACTATAGCAAATTAAAAGGCCAGAATCGTTTAGAAGGTTTGATGGAAAATGCAAGATATGCTTTTTTCTGCCTTAGTTCTCTTCCTCATGAGCTCCATAGAGCAGTTTCCTTTACAAGAAAAGGCTTAGTTTTAGAGAAGCATGTGAGATACAATGGATTCTAAATACAGAAAAAAAGAGCACATGGGATGGCTACAGAGATTTGATTTTACCTTTGGTCATGAAAATGAATATAGCCCTGCAGATTCAGCAATTTTGAGATTAGGCAGAAGAGAAGCAAAATTGTCAATAAATAGACCATATATCCCTTGACAGTCTTTTACTGTACTTCCTCAGACTGAGGCTGATTTTCAATATTAGGTGCATTTGAATGTTGTAAAATCTGACTAATTGGATTCCAGACTAACCTGTGGCATGTTATAGCAGAAAGTACACTGAATGAGTCCAAAGTGCTAGAACATGATCTTAGCCCTGCCATTAGCTAGAAATGTGACTGTGAGTAATAAATTCACCTTTTGAGGCATCTATTTATTTACCTGTAAAATTAGATTGCGTGAGTTGACTCCTAAGGTACCTTTTGTCCAATTATAATTTTGAATTTATCTAAAAAAACTGACTGGGAGGGAAGTGGATGGAAGGAGCACTTCTGGCAAGATATTGCATAAACAGAGGTAGACCACTCAGAGCCATGTATCTATTCCAGAAAAAAAAAATCCTGAAAATCACACTATATCAAATGCAGACAATCCTCAACTTTTGAGGGGGAGAGAGAGGAGGACTACATTTCTAGAAAACAGAACAAAAGTCAAAAGCACAAAAGTAGATACATTGAATCTATAGGAAATAGCCAGGTTCCCTAGACACACCAAAACCTGTAACTTTTCCGAAGAGATTGCTGAAAATACACTTTTCTTCATACAATTATTTATAACAAAACATTAATTTTAACAAAATATACTCTTTTTTTTTTTTTTAACACAGTAACCATGAAATGACCCATAAAATTCAGAAGTGAAGAAAGACGATGTCAGACTGATGGGGAGGAGCAGAGCTGGCCATGTCAGAAGAACCCAGAAAACAAAAAAGGGAAAGGGCAACACTTGCCATCTCTAAACTCCCTTTTGGCTCCTTGGTAGAACCATTCCCTAGTGAAAAGCACAAACCTCAGGGTTAGTTCCTACTCCACCCCAGTCTGAGCTCTAAATTCCAGCAAGGTGGGGTGGAGAGTGAAAAGGATGATCTATTCAACTCAGCTCTACCTCTCATAGCCCACATTGTGTGAGGTTGCCTGTGGGAAAGTGAGGTTACTAATAAAACCATGTTAATGCTTGAAGTCATGAAAACTAAATAATTAAGTGTTGAGGATTGGCTGTAATGATAAAGAAATGTAATAGGAAACTAAAATAAATGACTTTATACCCCACAACTTCATAAAAAGTTAGCCAGAAGATAACAAGCAATAAGAGGGGGACCTCCAAATAAGGCAGTCCCTTAATCAGTTCCAGTGTCAGCACATGCCTGTTGCAAGCCAGCAGTCCAGGAAGACCAGAAATGGGCCAGATACACATGTAATCTAAAATACCATGTATCCTGAACTAGAACAGAAGGTTTCCCTGAAAAAGTCCTAAAGGGGTCAAGTGGGAACCTTGGAAGAAACCAGGAACAAGAAGGACCTCATGGCAACACCCAGACTAGGACCCTTGAGGGCCCTTAAGTCCCTAAAACTCTGTCCTGAGATGTTATAGAGAGACCTAAAAATCCAGACCACTGAATTTTAAAGACTCAAGAAAACTTGGGAGCTGGACATCAGCATAAGAATTAGGCAACCCTTGGACTGAGTTTAAGTTGAGAATTAATCACTGTGCCCCATAAGATATCAGAATAGGGACCTTAGCCTGATGCAAAGTCCCAATTTAGGAAGTAAAGATAGAAAAATGAGCAAATGAAAGAAGTCACTGGTTACTATAAAAAATGAGTTTAGATCCAGAGATGCTACACACATGTACAAAATCTAGCATTGAAAGAGAGAATAACAACTGCAAGCAGGGACTCCAAAGGAAAAAATTCCACAAGGACTATGTGATATCTAGAAAAGATGAAGCAAGACATTTTTAAAAAATAAAATAAATGCTTTGAAGGAAAGGATCAGGAGAATAAATAGCTTAGAAAAGATAGTAGTACATCTAACCCATGTAATGTATTCCATGAAACTTTTTCATTGTACATTCTGAAAATTAGGATAGACCAAACAGAAATTAATTCCATAAAACAAGAAATATAAAATCAATATCAAAATAATTTTTTAAATAGCAAAAATGCTTATATTAATATCTGATATTAAAAACAATTGACCTAGGGGCAGCTAAGTGGCACAATGAATAGAGCACCAACCCTGAAGTCAGGAGGACCTGAGTTCAAATCTGGTCTCAGACACTTAATACTTCCTAGCTGTGTGAAAAGTCACTTAACACCAATTGCCTCAGCAAAAATAAATAAAAATAAAAATAACAATTGTTCTGGGCGGGGGAAAGGGAGAAATAATTTAAGAATCATTGGATTCCCTAAAACCTGTATTAAACAAATAAAAAAACAAAAAAGTTTGGACACCATATTTCTAGCAATCAAAAGGAATACTACCCAAATCTATTGGAAAAGAGGGCAAGTGAAGATAATAAGAATCCACTGGTTACTTCCTGAAAGAAACTTCAAAAACAAAAATACCAGGAATATCCTAAAAAAAAAAAAAAAAAAAAAAAAAAAAAAAAAAAAAAAAAAAAAAAAAAAACAAACAAACAAAAAACAAAAACAGAGTTCTAGCAAAAAAAGAAGAGAGGATATTGCAAGCTCCAGAAATAAGGAATTCAAGTACCAAAAAGCCACAACCAGGATCATACATAATCAAGCAGCTTTTACAAAAAACCAGAGTAGATCTTGGAATACTCCAAAAGGTACATGATAGAGGCTTACAACCAAAAACCACCTAGCCTAAAAAGCTGAGTATAATACTACAGTGAGAAAAATACATTTTTAATGGAAGAGAGGACTTTCCAGAATTTCTGATGAAATGGTCAGAACTGTGAAGGAACTTTTAAATACAAATACAATCAAGAAAAGCTTAAAAAGGTAAATATATTTGAACAATTGGAAGAGACTAAATGAGGATGGTGTGATGTAATGCTAAGATTCTAATGTGAGAGAAGAAGCAAATGTCCTTCAGAACCTTAATGTTTTCAAAATTTTTTGAGGAATTAAATAAGAAAATAGAAAACGGGAATCGGTTCTATCAGAAGAAGGCAAAGAAACAGTAGAGTAAAGAGAATGCAATTTTGTAGAAAGGATAAAGAAGGAGGAGAAACTTGCTGTTTTTATAAATGAGAAGAGGACTAAACAAAAAGGGAAGAGGAGGGAAATAAGACATTAAATATTCCTCACACTTATTTGATATAGACAAAAAAACAGTTTGCTATAAATATACACTAAACTCAACAAAGAAACAAATAAATAGGAATAAAGAGAGAGGATAAATACTGAGGGTGTAATAGAAACCAAACAAAATTCCTGCCCTGAAGTGGGAATTAAGTTGAAAATGGGAGTATGGAGGAAGGATGTCAAGCATGCAAATGAAAAAAAAGGTCTTCTTGTTTTTGAAGCTTATACCCACAAACTAAGAATGTAAATGCTAAATTAACTTAAAGAAAATGAATAAAATAGCAAATGCATACTAATCAAAAAAGGCTTACTAGAGAATGTATATGTTTAAGATGGTCATATGGTCAGGACCCAAGATCTCTAATCTGAACTCTCTGATACCACTACCTCCAGTTCCCCACTGTTTGTCTTCTAGAATCAAAATGCCCTGAAACATTGAGGCCTCAACCAATCTATGGCTAGTAAATTTGTACCTTTTACTTCCCTTATTCCAAATTTCCTATTTCAAACAACAGCAATGCTATCCTATTAATCATGTAGGTCCATAACCTCAGTCATTCTTGATTATTATTATCACCTCACCTCCTACATCTAGTCAGATGACATTATTAAGTGTGCCTGTATAACATAACAGGTCTCTTCGCCAGTTCACACAGGTATCACAGTGGCTCAAACCATCATCTTTTGTTTGTTCTCTTAGAGAAGTCTCCTAATCAGTCTCTTTTTCTCCTCCAAATTTCTCCCCTCTCTAATTATAAAGAATGCTTCCTAATATACAGACCTGATCATGTCTCTCTCCTGTTCAAAAATTAAAGGTAGTTTTTCCCATTGCCTAACATAAAATAGCTCTAGATTGACTCTGACAAGACTTTTACAATCTAATTCCTATTTACCTTTCCAGTCTTATTTCATATACATTCAATCCCCCTTTCACAAAACTTATTGTTTCAATTGAACTACCCTAGGAAGCTTCTCTCTAAACAAAATTCTATCTTCCACCTATTTTGTTTTCACACCAGTCATCCCCAGTGCTTGTAATACACTCCCGCTTCATCTCTCCCTTTCAGAATCTTGCCTTCCCTGATTTCATTAGCAGTTAGTGTTGTCTTTTCCCACAATTTTCCTTGTTTTGTATTTATTTGTATATCTGTTTTCCTAAGCTTCTTGAGGGCAAGAAAGGTTTCGCTTTTCTATATATATTCAATGTGCCTAGTATGATGCTTGCATATAGTATGCCCTCAATAAATATTTGTTAAAACATTGAATTGAACCAGGAAAGGATTTAGGGGAAAGATAAGACCCTTATATAGGCCAGCCTATTGGGAGGTAGTCTTCCAGGATGAATACAATTGCACAGTGAAAAAAGAGAATTCAGTTTCATGCTGAATCTAAGTACTTACTATGTGCAGAGCACTGTGCCCGTAGAAAGAATAGGACCAGGAATCTGGATTTCATATTAGTCATTTTAGAAGTCATTTGTACAAGATTTATCTTAGGTTCTTGAACTAGTTTTAAAGAAGGATTGTAAAATGAGGAGGTTGTGCCTCTAAGGTCCCTTCCACCTCTGAACCTAAGATCTCTAACATTCATTCTCTCTTTTCTTTTCTCAGTGCTATCAAATTTAATTCAGACCTTAATAATATCTCCCCTGAATTATTATGGAAACATAAAAAAAAAAGAGTTAGAAGGAACCCCAGGATTCATCTAATCTAACCCTATGAATATAGGAATCCATTTTACAATAGCTGAACTTGTATCCCTATTAGATTATCTCCTACTCAGAGGTTGTTGTTGTTGTTTGTCCTTTGTTCTCAGAAATGACCATGACATCAGGGAGATAATTACATGACATGCAAATGAATTGGTTTTAAGTGACAGAGGGCTGTGCAAGGTCATCTGCCTCACCTTCCCCTCCAGAGCCATCTGGGTCCAATGGCTAGATATAGAACAAGATCTAATCCATTTAACATATCACCATTAAAATAATTCTTAATGTCTGATCAGGGATATGTTGGGATGCCATGAAACTCCAACTATCAGATCCCGAAAGAGGTGATATTATCTCCACACTTAGAACCCAGTATCTTAAAATAATCAGAATGCGATCATGCATTACTTGAAATAAGGAAGGGAACATTATAACACTTAACTGAGTGAGGATTGAGGAAAGAATAAAGAGAATAATACATGAGTATTTGTTGACCATAATCCAAACAGGAAATTTATTTTAAGTCACTGACAACATAATTACCAGGAAATACAGTACAAAACACTTGATTCTTCCTTACTATCTACAGAGCTTATCTGATAAACCACTTTAGAAAGGACAGGGACCAATTTATTCACACTCCTTATTAGAATATAGAGTTGAAAACCACACAAATAGCTACAGGTTTAGCCAAGCAAGAACAAGTTTAAAAAAACAAACACCCCAAGCCAAATTTGTCTGTCATCTTCTTACCAGAATTCCTTTGGGGAACCTGTCACACCACTTTTCAGAAACTTTTGGTGGCTCCGTGGATCTTAGATTTTGAGCATTTAGGATCTAAGCTATCCCCTAGATGATACTTCTCTCATTTTGCAGATGAGGAAACTGAGACCAAAGGAGATAAAACAACTTGTTCTAATTCATACAAATAGTTTGTCTTTGCCAGGATTTGAACCATTATTTGAATGAAGCACAATGAATATAGCAGCAGTCCTGAAATCCGGAAGTCTAAATTCAAATTCAGCCTCAGATCCAAACTAGCTACATAATCCTGGACACATTTCTTTCTTTCTTTCTTTCTTTCTTTCTTTCTTTCTTTCTTTCTTTCTTTCTTTTTTAATTAAAGTTTTTTATTTACAGAGCATGTGCATAGGTAAATTTTCCAACATTGACCCTTGCATAATCTCTTGTTCCAAATGTTCCCCTACTTTCCCCCATCCCTTTCCATAGCTGGCAGATAGTCCAATACATAATAAATATGTTGAAATGTATGTTAGATCCAATATATGTATACATATTTATACATCTTATTGCATAAGAAAAATTAGATCAAGAAGGAAGAAAAAGAAAAACTGAGAAAGAAAACAAAATGCAAGCAAATACAACAGAAAGAGTGAGATTGCTATGTTGTGTTCCACACTCAGTTCCCACAGTCCTCTCTTTGGGTGTAGATGGCTCTCTTTGTTTCTGAGCAAGTGGAACTGGTTTGAATCATCTCGTTGTGGAAGAGAGCCACGTCCATCAGAGTTGATCATCATACAGTGTTGTTGTTGAAATGTATAATGATCTCCTGGTTCTGCTCATTTCACTTAGCATCAGTTCATGTAAGTCTCTCCAGGTCTCTCTGTATTAATCCTGCTGGTCATTTCTTACAGAATAACAATATTCCATAGCATTCATATGCCATAATTTATTCAGTCATTCTCCAACTGATGGGCATCCACTCAGTTTTCATTTCTTGCCACTACAAAGAGGGCTGCCACAAACATTTTTGCACATACAGGTCCCTTTCCCTCCTTTAGGATCTCTTTGGGATATAATCCCAATAGAAACACTGCTGGATTAAAGGGTATGTATAGTTTGATAACTTTTTGAGGATAGTTCCGAATTGCTCTCTGGAGTTGTTGGATTCGTTCTACCAACAATGTATCAGTGTCCCAGTTTTCCCACATCCCCTCCAGCATTCATCATTATCTTTTCCTTTCATTTTAGCCAATCTGACAGGTGTGTAGTGATATCTCAGAGTTGCCTGGACAAATTTCTTAACCTCATTTTCCTCAACTGTAAAATAGGGACAATAGTAGCTCCTACCTTGCAGGATTGTTGTGAGGTTTAAAGGAAATAATATTTGGCAAGTGCTTAGCATGGTATCTTGCATATGGTAGATATATGTGTGTGTGTGTGTGTGTGTGTGTGTGTGTGTGTGTGTGTGTGTGTGTGTAAATGCTAACAACTTGTTTAGTTTCTTAGAAGTGACAAAATATGATCCTTCATACTTAAAAGTGAAAAAAAAAAAAGAAAATATGGTAGATTTTAAACTAAGTCAAGTAGATTGAAACAATGTTTTCAGGCTGGCCTTTAAGGAAGTTCAATGGTATACTCTGCCTCCTATGAGGAAACATCTACATAATATTTTTTACTGTGTTCAATTATATATTCAAAATGTGTTTTGAAGTTTTAGAAAAAAAATGAAAGGATTGGCTTTCTTTCAGAACTTCAGTAAAGAGGAAAAAAAAGAATCAGGAGTGGAGAAGTAATAAAATGTTAAATGGCTTACTGATTAAAAGGAAAACTTTAAAGCAGGTATGCAGTGGCAAGGAAATTTACCAGAAACCCCAAGGTGGAATTGTGTTTATGTCTTTTCAAATGAGACCTGAGCTGAGCTGATTTTATAGCTGCCCTCTTCAGAGAAAATGGAACCTAATAAAAAAGAGGGAGATACATAAAATTTAGCAGCTGAACCTCAGGGAAAGGATCAGAGTTCATATTAACAACCGGTTAAGGCCCTTTTGTTGTTTAGTTGTTTTTTCAGTCATATCCAACTCTTTGTGATTCCATTTGGAGTTTTCTTGGCAAAGACACTAGAATAGTTTGTCATTTCCTTCTTCAGCTCATTTTTTTTTTTTAACCAATGAGGAAACTGAGGCAAAGAGAGTTAACGCACAGGATCACATAGCTAATAAGTATCTGAATCTGGATTTGAACTTAGATCTTCCTGATTTGATGCCCAGCATTTTATCTACTGAGCCAACTAGCTGACAAAGCTTTTGATAAAGTGGTCATCAGCTATTGATTGAGGACCTCTGGTTTTAAGCAGAGCTATATACATTAGGAAAATTACCTTCAGGGTAATGTGTCAAATGGATTGGATGGGAGGAGATTTTGGAAGTAAGGTGACAGTTTAGGATGTCATAGATGGAATTTCTGTTCAGGAGGGTTGGATTAGATGAATTCTGATGTTTTTTGCAGCTCTGAAATTTTTTGTTTCCAGGGAGCCTCAATAGAGGATGTGAATTAAATTAAAGGCATTGGAATAGATAGGAATGGATATTAGAGATCCTAAGTATAGAACTGGAAGTAAATTAATCTAACTTCCTCTTAATCAGCAGTCTTCAATCAATAGCTGATGATTACTTTGTCAAAGATATGGTAGAAGGAATTCTTGTTTGGGTCTGAGTTGGATTAATAGGCAGCTGGATGTCTCAGTGAATAAAGTGCTGGACATGAATATATAGCATACTGTTCAGAGTTCTGAGAGTTATCAAGTTTAGAAAAGGTATAACATCTTTTTTGGAACTTACAATCTTTTTGAAGAATAAGATATGTAGATACAAAAAACTATAATACACAAATAAGTGTTAAACTTATTAGCAAGTTATAAAGCAAAGTGCAAAATTTTAAAACATGAAAGTCGAGCAGGACAGTGTTTACTGATCAGAAGAATGAGGCAGACTTTCTAGAAAAAATGGCATTTGAGTGGGCTTTAAAGGTTGGACAAAAATTCAGCACATAAAGATGGGAAGGCATAGAAAACAATAAAGGCATGGAGGAGGGAGAATATAGGGCATATTTGAGAGCCAGAGAAGTACCCATGAAGGAGAGCAATAGGAAAATTTGGGTATATATACTATATTGCAGAAAAGCTTGAATCCAAGGCATAAGAATTTGAATTACTTCCAGTAATCAATAAGGAACTATTCAAGTTTTTGAGCAGAGAGGTCTGTGTGTGCCTAATACATATTTATCAGTCTGTATGGGCATGTTTTCCTGATATACACAAATGGCAATATTTTTAGTGTATAGTACTGGATTTAGAATCAAGTTGACTTCTGAATGATGTCCACCTCATTATTTTTTTCTTTTAATCCTGCTCCTGAGGTGCAGCAAGGTGGTGCAATGGTTAGAGCACCAGCCCTAAAGTCAGGAGTTACCTGAGTTCAAATCTGGTCTCAGACAATTAATATTTCCTAGCTGTTTGACCCTGGGCAAGTCACAGAACCCCAACTGCCTCAGGGGGAAAAAATCCTGCCCCTGACATTTATAAGATGTGTGATCCTAGCTATGTCATTTCACTTTCTTTGAAAAATTAATTTTCATGACTTAAAAAGTATTTTCCAGTCTTTCTCCCCTTTTCTTCCTTCCAGAATCATCCCATGTAAGAAATAACTTTTTTTAAAGAAAAAAGAAACCAAAAAAACCAGGAAAACTGATTGGGGGTTGGGAGTAAGGGGACATAATACATGGGGAAAAAATATGTGCAATGTATCACAGCCATGGATTTCACAGTTCTGCAAAAGAGTAAGGGTAAAAGTTATCTTTTATATCTTCATTGGCGACATGCCCATTCTTTGTAATTACGCAATCTTCCTTTTTACTTGTTTGTGATTGTTCTTTGCAGTTACATTGTTATAATCATTGTATATATTGTTTTCTCGGCTGTGCTTGTTTTATTTGGCTTTAGATGGAATAAATCTTTCAATGCGGCCAATTCACTCAACTTTCATGTATTCAGGTCTTACCTATTAAATCATAGATCAGGTTGGATCTGGGCTAAGATTTGCATTTGCCGTAGAAGTTCTCACGCTAGGAATCAGTAAAGAAACTTTGCATGCTATCTTTACTCACCCACACCTTCACCTCAGAATAATTCTATGCACTTGACCTTATCAGTGATATGTGAAATCAAAGCCCCATATGTGGGGAAGGTGGGGGAGACAAGGAAAAATAAAGAGAAGGAAGAAGACATTCTTATCCCTCCACCAGGTTGTAAAAACAAATGCAAACCCAATTCTTCTGATCATTTTGCTGTAGAAATTTTGCTGTAGACATTTTCCTTCCTGTGGACTTTCTTATTGTAGACACTTCCCCAGTAAGATGGCATTCTAGCTATTCTTCCTGTCTGGGAAATGTTACCCTCCAAACTCAGATAACTTGTGCCCTGATCATGTAGGGAATTTTAACAGTATCATTTAAAAAACCACTTCAAAAAAGACATCCTCTATCCATATTGTGGGAGTCATAGGATGTTTTTAGTTCTTTAATACAATCCTCCTCTGATGCCTGAATGAAATGGAGGTAGCCCGGGAATGCAATCACTATGCCATTTATTACACAAGCTCTGGCAGAAACTACCAGGTTGGAATGGCTTCAAATAGGAACCTGGCAGTGGGTTCTGTGAGTCTGTTGTCTGAAAATCAGCCCCAAGTTTAGGGAAGCTCAACATCATAATGTTGGCCACCAGATGAAGGCTTGGTTTTTTGTTTTTGCTTTTTTTTTTGCCATAGTAACTGTTTAGAGTCATTATTTACAGGTACTTGGAGAAGTTTCAGGGAGAGGTCAGGCGAGTCCCTGCCTTTATTCTGACATCTTGCTATTAAACTGTATACAAAGGCATACATAAGCTGAATTTTGGGTCAGTAATGTTAATAGCAATCAAAGGATGTCAACATAATGCCAAAGTATATTTTCAACTTAAAGGTTATTATAATGAAGTTACAAATTACTGCAGCTTGAACAGATTTTTCTTTTAATTTTGAAAATACAATTATCAATGCTACTAATGTAAAAGCTACGGTTTCTATAGCTGACTTTCCACGATTATGAAATCAGAAATGTCTTTAGTCAGAAGGAAACTCAGCAACCATCTAGTTCATCCATAACTGAAAAGGAATCCCCATTACAATTTATTTAAGTGGCCATCCAATCTCTGATCAAGAAGTTCAAGGCTTCACATACAGCTCTATTTTTAGTTCTTAGTGTGTTGGGGTATTTGTGTTTGTTGATGGTTGTTAAGTTTGTGATTAAACAAAATAAAAAATTTTAAAACCCTCTAAGACTTCTAGTGAAGGAATATCTACTAACTGAAAAGATAATTCACTCCACTTTTGACATAGCTCTAATTACTGAAAAGTTTTTCTTTACATCCAACCTAAATTTTCTATTTTTTCCCTCTTCTTTCCATTCTTTTTTAAATGGTTAAATCAAAAAAGTCAAATCTCTCTTCCATGTGACAGTTTCATGTACTTTTCATGTACTCTGAGTCATTTTATTCAAGCTAAACATAGTTTCCTTCTTCCTCAAAACCTTTAATTGAACTCAAATGACATAGACTTAAGCTGATGGTCCTTCTGGAAGCTTTCTTCTGGATTTTTATTCAGTCATTTCACTCATGTCTGATGCTATGTGACTCCATTTGGGCTCTTCTTGGCAAAGATACTGGAGTGGTTTGCCATTTCCTTCTCCAGCTCATTTTAAAGGTGAGGAAACTGAGGCAAGCAGGGTTAAATAACTCATCCAGGGTCACACAGCTGTCTGAAGGCAGATTTGAACTCGAAGATGTCTTCCTGACTTCAGGCCTGGCATAGTCTCTGGTTTATCAGTGCCTTTCCTAAACTCTGGTACCCTGGAGTTAACAGAATTCTTCAAAGATTTTTGTTTGTAAAAAAAAAGCTTTTAAATTTTATATTACCCTAATTTTTGTGTTTTGTAATTTTCTCTGTGTCTGGTAACAAACTCTTTCCCTGGCTATAGGAGAAGTAAATATGCCTTTCTATTCCCTTCTGATTTTTTTTTTTTCAGAGCTTGATTTTTTTGGGGGGGGTTATTTATCTATTTGGAATTTGTTGTGGCATATGGCAATCAGGTGTTTGCATAAATAATAATAACAACTAACAATTATACAGTATTACAATATGCCAGACACTGTTCTAAGATTGATTGTTTTACAAAGATTTTTTCAATGATTTTTTTTTTTTTAATACTCACCATTTCCTTGGGAAGTAGGTGTTATTATTCCCATTTTACAGAGGAAACTGAGGCAAATAGCAGTTAAGTGACTTCCTGAAGGCCACTAGTAAGGGTCTGAGGCCGAATTTGAATTCATTTCTTCCTGACTCCAAGTCTAGAAATCCTTTCATTGTGCCATCTACATATATTACTCTTTCATGTTGTGGCTTGTACCGTAGAGGGCAAATAAGGTTTAAGGCTAGAAAAGATTTGTTTGGAGTCTCCAGGCATATAAACCCCCGTGGTGAGATGATTTATATCTTCTTGGTGAATCCTTATCCACATGACACAAGTTCTTTTAGTGTTATTTATGACAAGAATTTGGATTTGGGGATTGCTGGGGGAAACAGTAAATAGAGCACTGGCCCTTGAGTCAGAAGGACCTGAATGTTCTTCTGACTGTTCAAATACAGCCTCAGATACTTAGTATCACTAGCCAAATCACTTAATCCCAATTGCCTCAAGAAAAAAAAAGAAAGGGTTTGGACATTAATCCAATGAGATAAAACAGATTAAAAAGTAGGGAAAGGATGTTTACATAGGAATCGTAAGTGGGGGTGAGGGAAATTAATAAGAGAAAAGATAGAGAAGAAAGTAGGGAGAATGTACTGCTTCATGCATTCCTCATCATTTATGGTTCTCAAATGTTGACTTGTGACCTCCTATAAAATCAAAATTTTTCTGTACAACCCTTAGAGCCCTTCATGCTGCAGCTTTAACCTATCTTTCTATACCTTTGCTCCAATCATGCTGGTCTACTTGCTCTTCTTCACATGCTGTGTCCCATCACCTGCCTCCATGATGTTGGATCAAGACTTCAGAGTTTCTTTTGGCAGATGTAAAGATGTAAAGTAGCCTGGCTGGCTATTTGAACCTCAGGGAAATCTAGGAACAGTATGAATCTTAAAGAGACAATGCTGCCTTCCCCATTGACCTAGAAGGAAAAAATATCCCTTAAAATGTATGAGTTGGCCTAGATTGAGTGGAGTTAGATTTGAGAGACTACAAGAGCCTAGAGGCAGGTTTGGTCTGGTGACTAAGCAGCAACCAGGGCTGTGAGATGGAAACTAGATGGTTTTTTTTAGAAGGATAGAACCTTCCTCCATCTTGTTTTGAACATCCATCTTCTCTCATTAGTCCAAAGCCAAGAGATTGGCTCTGTAGACTTATACTGATTTTTCCCCTCTGAGAGACTTGTTACAATATAGTAATAGCTACCTCCAATTCTCCACTTTCTCCTCAAAATATGTTAAATCTAAGGTTTATCTGTACATTAAATTTTGTTTACATTTGTTTAATTAATACTGAATGCTAGCTCCTGATTTATACATGGTTTGCTCTTTTCAAGAGCTCTTGAAAATGAGGAACCAGAAAAAAGAATAGTAACAGGGCTAACACAGAGAAAAAAAATAAAGAGAAAGAAAAATAGACTCTGTAATTGTTGGTGGTTTTTGACTGAGGACTCTGGAGCTAAATGAAAGAGAACTGTATTAATTTTTAATATTTCATGCCCCTCACCGAAAACAAACAAACAAAAAAATGTCAAGAGGTAAATAATCTAATTTCTTCCTTGCTGGCATAGTGTGTGCTAATCTTTTTCTTTTCTTTCTTTTTTTTTTCTTTTTTGCTAATTGGGGTTAAGTGACTTGCCCAGGGTTACAAAGCTAGGAAGTGTTAAGTGTCTGAGGCCAGACTTGAACTTAGGTCTTCCTCACTTCAGGGCTGATGCCCTATCCACTGTACCACCTAAAGAGAGTTAGTCTTGAAACCAGGAAGACCTGGGAGCATTTCTGGTAGGCTATATGATCCTGGGCAAGTCAGTTAAATCCTTGGCATTTACACAGAACTCAGAAATTATGCTACTGAAATATAAATCCACACCTAAAACTAGAATATACCTGTCCTATCTAATATTTGAGCAGAGTGACTTTAGGAGAGAAAAATTTACTTCTACTACTAGGTAGACAAAAAAGCCAACTGCTTCCCCTTAGGAATTTAGGCCCAAGAGATGAAATGACTTGCCCAATGAAACAGATAGTTACAAAATTATGAACTGGAGATAGGCTTTATCACTGCCAACTCGATTTACTATAACATGCTTGCTGACTGACTCTCTTACTTTTTCTGTAATTCAAATCCTATTCAT
Organism: Sminthopsis crassicaudata; assembly: GCF_048593235.1. Lineage (NCBI taxonomy): Eukaryota > Metazoa > Chordata > Mammalia > Dasyuromorphia > Dasyuridae > Sminthopsis > Sminthopsis crassicaudata. Next base: position 294,558,600 of record NC_133619.1, on the reverse strand, counting down.
TCTTCAAGGAAAATCCTCAAAATTCTCTCCAGTCTTCACTCTCTTATGTGAATTCTCTTATCATTTTCTGTCCATTGAATTCATATTTAGTACTTAATAAATATTTATTAGCATCTACTATATAGTAGAAAGGGGGCTATACAAAGGCAGAAATGAAACAGTTCTTACCCTCAAGAAACTTACAGTCTTCACAGATACCACCTTCTATGCTATTTAACTATTTCAAGTATATTTTTGTCCTCTTGCCCTAAGAAAAGATAAACTCCTTAAAGTTTAGACATCCTCCCTCAGTGTTTAGCAATGTGCAAACTACACATAATAGATATTTATTAGACATCCTTTTTCTATAAAGAGGGTACAAAAGCCCATGCTGTGTTTTTTTTTTTTTTTTTTAATTAGCAATAATAGCAACACTTTCCTGCTACAAAATAGCAAAGTATAGCATAGCCTACTAGGAAGAGCCCTGTCCTGGCACTGTCTGTTCCTAACCAGTCCTGTGACTTTGAGAAGTCCTAATCTCTTGAGACCTCTGTTTCTTTTTCTGTAAAATGGAGTCAAACTATGTGAAATGTTTTCCAAACCTTAGAACAATATATAAATGTGATTTATTATTACTAAAGGCTCTTTTCAGCCCTAATGGTCTATGATTCTATTTTATTTCCTCTTTTCCCCATCTCTTTTCACATCCTCTCTGAAATTAACCAAGCACATACCCAGCAGGCTTACGTAGTGCTTAGACACAAGCCCTGTTTGAATTTGGTTAGACGAATTTCCTGGCATCAGAAGCATGTGATTCAGCACAGGAAGAGTCTACTCATTTATAACCTCATTCAGTAGATTTAAAAACAGCTCTTCCTCTCTGAAGCCTTCTTCCGCAGGAACTTCTTTTATGGGCAAATACTCATCCAGGCTTGAGCAGACTTAGCTGAGCTGGGGGTTTTATTTCTTTAGAATATTTTGGCATTTTATATTGGAAAATTGCAAACAAAGGTGAATAAGCTATGTTTTGCAGTAAAGGCAGAAGGGACGAGGGAAGCTAATAGTAAATAAGAGGCTAAGTATTCCAACAAGTGCAAAAGAGTGAGTGAGAACCCCAGAGTTTTATGAAACTCTTACCTTTTCTTATCTTAACTTGTATTAAAGTTTTAGGGGAGTATTGCTTTTATCTTCTTGCTAAATTGTAAATTCTTTCTCTTCATTCACATAGTCATCATTCTAGCTCAGTCTCACTTCTTCTTGCTTGGGCTAGTATAATATATATATATAGTATAGTATAATAGCTCACTTTTTGGGTCCTCCATTTAAAGCCTCTCCTCTCTCCAATCCATCCTCCATATAGTTACCAAAGTGATATTTCTAAAATTTAACTCTGATTTTGTCACTCATCAATACAAAGAGTTCTAGCATTTCCCTATTGTCTCTAGGATAAAACACAAACTTTTGCACCATTTAGAGCCCTCTACAATCTGTCTCCAGGCTACCTTTATATACTTTTGTAATATACTCTTTAAAATGTAATATTCTCTGTTGAGGTTTTCTTGGGGTCTCTGGAGGCAGCCTTTGTTTCAGTTCAGTGTAATCACCACACCAGTAGCCAGGTATTAAAGTCCAAATCCTTTATTGTCTCCGCTAGTTTTCTTAGAGGCCTACCTCTCTCCTTGGTTCTGAGAGCTTGAGCTCCTGTCTGCCTTCTCTGGCTTCAGAATCTCCCTGAATTCCAAGGGTTTGTGCTTCAGCCTCCAGCCACAACAAAGGTGGAAGATGGAATGAATCTGTCTCAGCCTCAGAGAGCTTCTAGTGTGCTTCTAGTGATCCTTTCTGGCCCTGAGAGCTTCTAGTTTATATGTCCCACACTGAGTATACACCAATCATTATATCACTAGGAAACCATTATTTGTTGTAGGAATAAATCAATGTGAAACTAGATTTAACCATTGTCTCCTCAATTCCACTTAGTACCTTGTTTCAAGTTCTGAGTTCTAGCCCATAACATACTTATTACACATTCTATGTTTCTGCCAGACTAATCCACTGTTTCTCTTACATAATATTAGGCTTCCCAGCTGCATACCTTAACAGAGGCTGTCTTTCAATCCAGAAACGTCTTCTTTCCTCACCTTGATTTCTTAAAATTCTGAGCTTCCTTCAAAGCTAGCTTCCAAGTGAAGCCTTTTCTGTTTTGTTCAGCTGATACTGTCCCCTTCTCATTCAAAATTACTTTTTTTTTTTTAAATATCCTTTCTATATCTAACACAGAGACTGGCCAGGTACCACTTGTTAACTGAGGTTTGTCTTTTACTCCTGTTTGTGGTTTTGCCCTGGGTTCAGGGTGAACTGGAGCCAACTTCTACTAGTTTGCAAGGATAATTGTTAAATTTCCAGTGGGAGTATTTATGTCTTGGAAATTGGTGAACATTGCAAATTAGGTTTGATTCATTTTATTGTTGATTTTCCAGCCTTAGAGTGATGGAAAAAAAATGTTAATATACAGATTAAATTGAAGTGTTTCTTGCAAGCCTCCTTTCCCTTCCCCAACGTGTACTAGAACATTCTTTTCTGGTTTCACTTTTCTGGGGCAGCCTGTCTTCCCAATAGGGGAACTAGGCTCCTATTCTGTCCTATTTCAGATTCCTAAGGAAAAATTTTATTTTTGGATTTATAGTAGTTCCAAGAGGAATGGGTATAAGGAAGATGATGGTGGGGTGGGATTAAGAAGTCAACCAAAGTACCGATATAACTCAGGTATTATATCATCAAACATACATTGATTTTGTGAACCCAAAGATTTAAAATTGGAAAAGACCTTATGGCTAATATAGTCTAACTAAAACTTCATTTTACAGAGAAATACATTAGAGGAGGAAACAAAGGCACAGATAGTGACAGTACCAGGATTTGAGTCCCTATTCCCCAGCTTCAAAATCTAGTGCTCTCTCTATTACAGTATAGACACACATGTATGAATAAATCCCAGTAACATTTCTAATCATAGTTTTTATCTGAAAGACATGTGATTTAGGGGAATTCTGGCTTCTAAAAACTAGAACTAAGGGTCCTAAGGGCAAGGTGGGTACTCTGAGAAGGAGCATCCCCTAATGCCCCAAAGCCATTTTTCATGAGTTTAGACAAAGATAAGCAGGCTTAGAATGTTCCCTTCATGAGGCCTGTTTTGCTAAGGCTCTTATTTTTCTCAAGAGTTTTGTTGTTTGTCCTTCAAACAACAGAAACTAGGAGACAGCCAAGTGCTGAACTTGGAATCAAGAAGACTCATCTTTATGAGTTCAAATCTGGTCTCTGACACTTACTTACTGTGTGACTTGTCACTTAATCCTGTTTGCCTCAATTCCTCATCTGTAAAATGATCTGGAGAAGTGAGTAGAAAATCCTTCCAGTATCTTTGCCAAAAAAACTCCAAATGGAGTCACAGAGAGTCAGACATAACTGAAAAACAATTGAATGACAACAAATGAGTATATAAAGAATGATATCTGCTTATATATTCTCCTGTTATAGAAAACTTTCATCTGCCTAAGGATATGATTATAGTATTTCTCTTTTACTCCCAATCTTTCCTTTTTGTTTTTTCATACCTCAGCTGGTGCTGAGAAAAATATCCTATATCCCTTTAAAAGGAATAAAATCAGAGGCAGATAGATTGTTAGGTTCTTACTAAGTGCTAAGTTGGTACTTGACAATTTTCTAGTTCCGGCCTTTCCTGGTAGTTTTTACTTGTGAATTCCTGGAGAAGAGCTTGAATGCTCAGGAGGAGCAAGTTCATTGGTTGGAGTAATTCTTCCTAGAAGCCCTTGCATTATCCCATGCCCATTCTCTGGGAGGATAAAGAGGGCAGCTCTGGAGGAGATAGAGAGTCTCTGCTTTAGACCAGGCTTGAGCAATCGGCAGCTTCTGGAGACAATAGCACGTTACAATAGGTGTTACAGTGGACAGAGCACAGGTCGGGAGTCCAGGAGGAGCTGAGTTTAAATCTGGCTACAGACACTTAATACTTACTAGCTATGTGATCCTGGGCAAGTCACTTAACCCTAATTACCTCAAGGTGGGAAAATAATCAAAATCTCTTCTCAAATCTCAATTCTTGCATCAAAGAATTTCTTCAGACTTCACAGAAGGGTGCATAACAGAGATTGGTCTTTGATGGTGTCTCCCCATAGAGAAGGTGGAGAGCCTGTTTTTGGCAGTCATAATGACATGTAAATGGAAGTGTATTGGAAAGATGGTGGAGCATCTATAGTCATTAATTGGGTCTAGCCTGCTAATCATATGGTAAATGGCAGATGGCCCAGTCAGAAGTAGGGGAGTTTTCAAAAGGTCCTAGTCTGCCTCAGCCTCTCAATTTGGCAGCTCTTTTGGTTTGACTTCTCTGTTTGAATCAGAATATGAGCTGACCACTGGCTGAACAAAGATTGATTGAGCCCTGGGTCATCTTTAAAAGCTAAATATTACCCAATCTGGAAACAGTTCAAGATATTTGAGTCAGGGAGAAGCATCATGACCCCTGTGCTTCTGACAGATGGCTGAAAAGTCAGCGAGGGGACTTTCTCCTATCTTCCTATTAAGAGCAATTCATTTAGTAGGACATAATGAAACCAGTTGGGAGCAGGGAGAGACATATAACAGGTACAGAGTCAGAACCATGCTTCAAGAACTGAGGATTTTGGCAGAAAAAAAAGTGATTAGAAAGTCAATATGAAGAAAGCAGTAGATCCAAGGAACTCACATGAGCAACTGGCTCAGAAGAGGATGGCCCAGGTGGCCATGGAACAGGGATACTATTCAAAGAGGAAAGATGTTGAGACCTTGAAGTACCATAAAAATGAGTTTTCTTGGTTATTTGTGTTCTCCACATTCATGACTCACTACTAGTGGCCTTTGTATTAATAATAATGGATACTGCGTTTATTTGAGGATAAAAGGAAATCCTATTACACATCCCTCTGCTGCAGTCCCTTCACAACAGATAGCATCTGCCCATGGCTCAGGCTGCCAACTTCATCAAGGAAAACAAGCAAAACCAGATTATTCAACACAAAGTTTTTTCAAGGCCAATTCTTCATCATTTAAAAAAAATTTAAAGGCAATGAACCCTTTCATCTGATAATTACATCAATTCCAGGCAATGTGTACACCTTATTTGGAATAATATTATTTTATCAAGCCATTGAAGGGGGTAGGGTGCAGTTCTTACCATGTCATATTAGTAAATGTCTTTGTTCTAATTCTGTCTGTTAAAGTGAGAATTTGTGAGATTTGGTTTTAGGGGTACAAACCTAAAGAGTACTTTTACATCTAGGAATATTGCTGTCTTTTGGGAGTAATAGCCATCCTCCTGGGAACTCATGAGTGTTGATTTGGAAAGGTAGCTAACTTCCATAGCTACTCATATGCTACCCTCTAAAGTGGGATGTAGGTAATATCCAGAGGTTTTATTTGTAATCCTGCACAGAGACACACAGAATAATTCAAGGGAGAACCTGATCATGAGGTAAACAGCATAACTGAGCATTAGCTGCCTTTGCCTAGCAGCCAGGAGGGTTAGGCCTCTATTTTTCCTTCTGTCTCTTTCTTCCCTAATGGAGTGGAAAGAAAGGTAAGTCTAAAAATGAGCATCCCCTCAATTTCAATGATCACAATCTTGTTAAGCATCCCGATAAGAGTCTAAGAGGAATGGAACAAGGGATTAGACATAAAAGTCAGACAGAATGCTCAACCCTGCCAACCTCATTTTTATTTGCATCATTCATGAGAAGAACATGCCCTTCTGGCTTCTTTCTCCCACACATCTCCAAGGCTATGTTCAAAAATAAGTTACCAAATAATTGAATTCTTGGAGAATCTTCCATTTCTGGAAGCTATATCAATGCTTTGTGGGAAGTAATCTAAGGTTATGCTCATATATGTATTTATTTTATCTTTCCGTGGGAAAGAAAGTTCCTTGAGGAAAATTACTACTTATTTGAGATTTGCATGCTTCTGCTTATTTATTTGCTACTCTATTTTTCAGCTCTTAAAATGGCCCATGAAATGCCCTATGGCATTGAAGCTTTAATAGAAAAGGGGTTGTTTGCAATTAATTGTCTACATACAAAAGAGAAATATTGCATGGAAGCATTTTAAAAGCTGCAAAGCACTTTACAAATATCATTATATTTTATTCTTCTCACCTTCTCACCCAACTTGTGGATGAGGAAACTAAGTCAAAAAGCATTTAAGTAACTTGCCCAGGATCACACAGTCAGTAAGTGTCAAAGGCAAGATTTCAACTCTAAATCTGACATGGCACCTAACTGGAATGGTTAGGCAGACCTGTGTTCAAATCCAGCCTCAGATACTTACTTTTTTGACCCTGAGCAAGTCATTTTACCTTTAGGATTTTCAATTTCTCCATTTTTAAAATGGGAATGATAACATCTCAAGTAGCTATTTCATGGGGTTGTTGTAAGGCTTAAGTTAGATAATTTATGTAAAAGTGCTTTTTACTAATTCTGAATTTTTATATTAATGCTGCTTGTATTTAAAATATCTGGTGTCCAACTTTAAAAAATGGGAATTTCCTATCAATTTCCTCATTCTTTTTTAGTAGCTGCTGATCCAGTAGCCTGGGAAAGAGAGGAGATATCTCAGAGATAACTGTGAACTAGGATAAAGCAAGAGAAGTTCACTGACTCTGGCTGTATCCCAAAGCTAAGCCTACATTAAAGGACTAATTATTAGGCAGAGTCTTTCTAGCTTCCTCTGATACCTGGGAGAGTGGAGGATAAAAGGAAATCCTATTACACATCCCTCTGCTGCAGTCCCTTCACAACAGATAGCATCTGCCCATGGCTCAGGCTGCCAACTTCATCAAGGAAAACAAGCAAAACCAGATTATTCAACACAAAGTTTCTTCAAGGCCAATTTTTCATCATTTAAAAAAAAATTTAAAGGCAATGAACCCTTTCATCTGATAATTACATCAATTCCAGGCAATGTGTACACCTTATTTGGAATAATATTATTTTATCATGATGAACATAAGAATAACACAGGTCATGTTGATAGTCAGTCAGCCAATACACATTTATAAAGTGCCTGCTTTGTGCCAGGCAGTGTGCTAAGTGCTAGGATTTAAAGAAAAGGTAAAAGACACAGAGGAGGACTTCACATGCAACTCATGATTTACAAATACACCAGGAAATGATTGACAGATGGAAGAATTAAGAAGAGTTGGAAAGAGCTTCCATGGATAAGGTGAAACTGAGGTAGAGATTAGGATGAAAAATATGAGAAGGGCATGGGGAACAGCCCAGTCAGGGAAAAATGCTGGATATTAGGAGATGTTAGGAGAGTATATTGAGTATCTAGTTTGAAAAGTGGCAAGGAGTCAGTCTTACTGAATTACCTAATAGGAGTATAAGGTGGAGGGATGTAAGGATATAAGGAATAAATCTGGAAAATTCTATGAGGAGGAAAGAAAGAAGGTCAATGAAGGCTTTTGAATGTTAAACTGAGGTTTTTATATTTGATCTTGGAAGTTATAGGGAGCTACCATAGTTCATTTAATAAGGAAGTGATGGGATCAGACCTCCGTGTTAGGAAAATCACTTTGAGAGCTGAGTGAAAAATAGACTAAAGTAGAGAGAAACCTATGGCAGACAAGCCAGCCAGTAGGCTATTGTGAGAATATGGATTCTCATGAGGTGATGAAGGTCTGTACCAGGGTTCTATCAGTAGAAGAGGAGAAAAGGGGGCATATGGAAAGAGATTTTACAAGGTAAAATGAACAAGCCTTGGCCACAATTTAGCCCAATCACAAACAAGAAGCACATTGTTAAGTATGACTCATTTTAGACATTTAAGTGATTATATAATTACAGTGGGTCTGGAATAGTTTTGGTTTTTATCATATTTTATTTTCTCTGCCCTTCTACTAAATGGAATTTAAAAACAGGAGAAAATAAAGCCATCATCCTTCTTCACAAGGGAAAAATTCATTTCATGGAAGAAGAGATACAGAAAGTCAGCAGGAATTTGCAAAGATCACAACTGGAGAAATGTCCCAGTTGATTTTGTTTCCTGTTCCAAAGTGAAACTGACTCTCTAATGTCTTGTACCACCTTTCTGATAAGTGCAAGTTGATATAAATTCTGTCCCAAAATTAAATTTCTTGGAAAACTACTTGAGAGGTTCCCCCTCTCCCAGTTATTTATAATACAACATGCCAGATTCTCTTTGCTATATGATATATTTCATTCATTTGCAAATACACCAGGTTGGGATTTTATTATCTTTAAGGAAAAAGAGAAGTCTTAAAAATTTGAGAAGCATGTACGCTGATTCCTAAAAAAGGAAACAAACAGTCGTGTTATTTCAGATGACAACACAATAAAAGGCAGAAGAGAAGTAGACTCACCCCTCCCCAAGGACTTTCCTTTGTGGTTTGTGTGTTTTAAGTGAACTCAAGGTTGCATGAGTCAGGTTTCATTGTATAGAGCAATGGTCCTTCTTTGGTGGGAAATCAAAACAAATTGATTCAGAATGAATTTTTTTTAATGTTATACAAAGAGAAATAATAATATAAACTGTGAGAACTTAAGTGGAACCCAAATCTCAGCTCAAAAGGAATTGCTCATGAGAACAATGGATAATAATTCTGATATTAAATAATTTATTCTTAGCTCAAAATGCTGGTCAGATTAGGCAGCTGTAGTCAAGTGGGAAGAGTCTCTCAGAAAAAAAAAAAAGATAGAGAGTGAGAGAATATGGAATGTTAGGTGACTGGAAATCAATGAGAAATTGAAACAGGAGGCCTGAGTTTGAATCCAGTTAGTGATAACTGCTAGCTAATCATCTGGCTATTCTTCCCATCTGAGACAGTATTCCACTTCTGTGTCTTTGTACAGGCTGTCCTCTATGGCTGGAGTACACTCCCTCTTTACCTTTGCCTCCAAAAATTCCAACATCAAAACTCAGTTCAAGAACTATCTCCTACATGAGATATTTCCTGATCTTTCCAACTGGTAATACCCTATTCCTCTAATTAAATTGTCTTATATTTACTCTGTATATTATTATGCATAAATAAAATTTACTCTGAAAAATGTTGTATTTCCCTATTAGACCATAGCTTTAGACAAACATCTCATGTCATGTTCCACAATAAATTCCAAATAATTATATGATCTAAACAAAAAAGAAGAGGGAAGAGAAGAAAGAAGAGAGGAAGGAGGAAAAAAAAAGAGGAGAAGGAGAGAGATGAGGAGGAGAGAAAAAGGAGGAAGAGAAAAAGAACAAGAAGAAAATGATGATGATGAAGAAAAGAGGAGGAGGAATTGATTAACCACTTATATATAAGGCATTTATTAATTACTTATTATGTATGGAATTTATTAAACACTATTTTAAAAAACTACATATAAGGTACTTAACTATATATAAAGTTTTTAAAAAATGACATAATCTCTACCCTTAAGGAGTTTACATCCTTCTCTTAATATTTAGGTTTGGAGTGAGAAAGGGCAGAAATATCTATAATGTCCAATTCCAAATTTTTCCTTTTAAGTTAATAATGACTTAGATAATTGATAAAACCCCAGAATTGGATGGGAACCAAAAAGTATTAGTACAAAATTCCCTAAACAATTTTGTTGTTTTTATTATTAATCTAGCACTTAGCATAGTACCTGACACTTAACAATAGGTACTTAATAGATGTTTGTTGACTTCATTAAAAAAGCTAGGCTTTCTAAGTTCTAAGAACAGACAAAATTATTAATTAAATGTTTAATATTTGTTGTAGTCAGCATACCAATTTTATATTAAATTTATGATAAAGTAAAATATAGTTTATATGAGACTCATAAAGGCTTGGCATACAGCATACATATATCTTTTATTTGCTATTTTAAATAACATGGAGATTTACACATGGTTTAGTTTTGCCTTTAAGGCATAATGTTGGTCATTGCTATAATGTTTTAGTTGTTGTTTCAGCTGAATTATAGATGAAGATATGGCCCTCAATTATAACATTACTACTCTAAGTAAATATGGTCCACTTTCTCTGTTTTCCAAAAAAAAGCAGGAAAGTAGGGCTTGATATATATACTGTTAGTCCTGAAACTGAGTTCATTCTTGGAGCCAACAGGCAGCAAACTTATCACTAACTTTCTTTTTTCAATTACTCCTTTTTTGCTACCCCCCTCCAATTGGTGATCCTATGGGATCAAAGGAAGAAGGGGAAATGTCTTCCCTTTACTGATTCTTTGAAAGCATCATGGCATTGGTGTTTTCTCCCTCGTATGTGTCACTAAGTAGTTAGTGTTGCAACTGAGCTAAATAAACTTAATTTGAGATGAATGGATTCCTAGCAACACCTATCTTCTGTCACCACTTATTTTTTCCTTTGGAAGGATAACTGTTCTCTTTGTGACTGATGATCTATACTCCATTGATCATTCTATATGATCTACATCACTACTCATTTATCATCATCATGGGAAAAGATTTGAGACAGAGATATACTTGATGCATTTATCTAAGTTTTGTCTTCAGTTTGCATATACTGATAAGTCTGCTTTTACTTTTCCCTTCTGAATAATTGTCTCCTCCCCCCTTAAAAAAGAGGTTAGCATATGGGCAGGAATATTAGATATTGATGTTTGATTTGATATTAATAAGCAAACATTTATTAAGCACCATATTGTCAACAAAATTGTGGTAAATGTCCGTAGGAGATGAGGAGGAAAAAATAATAAGACACAGACAGACAGAAAAGACAAAGAAAGATAGACACACACAGACACAAACAGAAACAGAAAGACAAAAACAAAGAGAGAGAGAGAAATTGAGAAATAGAGAAAGACACACAGAGAGAGAAGTATTTGGCTCCCATTCTTAAGGAGCTTAAAATTTAGTTAGGAAGAAAATGCAAAACACTTAAAATGCATTTTTAAAAACAATATCACATTTCCACATGTAATGCAATGTACAAATTAGCTAGATTTGGAGTTTGGACATTCAGTGATTGTAAAGAAGTATCTGAGAACAAATACTTAAAACATGAATTTAGTGTACCTAAGATAAGAAGTCTTTTAATTTTTGGTTGTATATTAGATTTTTTCCTTTCATCCCACCTCCTTACACTCATGGAAAATTAGGTCTCCTTTAACGATACAATCTTGGTCACACTCTGCAATACCACATGTACTTTCTGTACTTTCTACCCCACTGCAATGTTAGACCAGAAGGGGGACTAAATATGTTTTTTGCTCCTTGTTGACACTTCCAGTTCTGTCCCACTTCCCTTCAATTAGTGACCTTTCTTTGCCACTATGCTTTTATAATTCCCCCCACTCCTCTGCCTCATCTCTGACATAGTACTTTAAGAACTCATCTTGGGATTCTGGTAAAACTGGTGAGCATTCACCATACATGGTTTGGTCCCATCAGAATACTACCCCATCATCTTCATGCCATGGAACCTGAATATACTTTTCTTGCTACTTCCATACTCTACTTTTCTCCTCTTGCTGTGAGAATACTCATTAAATCAACACCATCAAAATGCTACTTCCTGTCTACCATTACCCTACATGTATTTTGTTTCCTATTAAAATATAATCATCTTGAAAATGACAGAATAGAGAAAGCTTTACAGCTGAGCACTCCCAACATACCTTTCCAAATAACTTTAAAATAATATTTCAAATTGAATTCTGGAGCAACAGAGACAACAAAAGTTTGGAAGGGGACATTTTTCCAGTCCAAGACAAGTTGGGAGGTCAAAAGGAGAAATCCATGACCTTGGAATTGGAGCTGGTTCAGAGCACACATGGAGCAAAACCTTGGAGGAAGCTGTGAAAATGGCAACAGGAGTTTTGGGAATTTTCAGTCCAAAGATGGAAAGGGAGTTGAACAACTGGTCAGAAAGAGATTATAAAGGACCCCAGTACTAGCAGTGAGTTGTTTGGAAACTCCATTGCCCATACTCACTTTAGATCATGGTTCCAGAAAGAAAAGGAGTCTCATGGTCAAAAGGGATCAAGAATTCTTTCTGGGTTGAAACCAAAGTATAGATCAGAAGAGCAGTTACCAAACCTCTCCTAGATCATAACATCTTAGAAGCACTGAAAATTCCCAAAGCCCCAGAACTAGCTCTGAAAACAGTAATATAAAAATTTTGAAGATTAGATTAGCCCCGTTCCCCCTCTCCCTGTAGGTAAGCAGAATCCGATTTCAACATAAAGTTCAAAGCCAAGAAACAGTTTCACAAATTGATAAACAATTACAATAGAACTTGAGCATAAAAAGCTATTATGGTAACAGGAAAGATCAAGACATATTCAGAAGATAAATGAAGTTAAAACACTTGCTAACAAAGCCTTAAGGAAAAATGAAAATTGAAATAAACCCAAAAAGAATTCCTAAAAAAGCTAAAAAACAAACAAACAAACAAAAAATGTAAATCAAATAAAAATGGTAGAGGAAAAATTGGGGGGAAATGATAATTATGCAATAAAATTATGAAAAGACAATCAATAGCTTGGTAAAAGAGGCACCATAAAATACTGAAGAAAATAACATCTTAAAATTAGAATTGAGTACATGAGACATCAAGAAAGAATAAAACAAAGGCAAAGAATAAAAAAAAAAAAATAAGAGAAATGTAAAGTATCTCATTGGAAAAAAAAAACTGACCTAGAAAATAGCTAATTTTAAAATTATTAAGCTACCTTAAAGTTATGATTTAAAAAAGAAGATAGACATATTTCAAGATATTTGAAATCTTGATCTCTTAGAAACCAGAAGATAAAATAGAAATTGATGCAACACAGGGCAGCTAGATGGCACAGTGGATAGAGCACCACTCCTAAAGTCAGGAGAACCTGAGTTCATGTTTGAGGCCAGATTTGGTCCCAAATGCTTACTTAATACTTCCTTATCTGTATAACTATGGGCAAGTCTTCAATTGCCAAAAAAAGAAAAAGAAAAAGAAAAAAAAAAAAGAAATGGATGCAACATATATATATACACACACATCACTGATCACCTCCTAAAAGAGATCTCAAAATAAAAACTCCCAGGAATATTCTAGTAAAATTCCAGATTTTCCAGGTCAAAGAAACAATATTACAAGCATCCAGAAAGAAATCACTTAAATATTATAGAATCACAGTCAGGCTTACACAAGATTTGGCAACTACCACATTAAAGGAATGGAGGGCTTGTAACATGGTATCTTAGAAGGCAAAGGAGCTAAGATTACACTCAAAGATAATTTACCCAGCAAAATGAAGTATAATTTTTCAGGGAAAAAAGTATATTTAATGAAATAGAGGACTTTCAACTTTTCCTGATGAAAATACCAGAAATGCATAGAAAATATGACCTTTAAATACAAGATTCAAGAGAAACATAAAAAGAATTATTAATTATCCATGATTTTATTAGTATCATCACACTTTGAAAATCTCCACTCACTGGGACCAGGGAATTATTTACTGGTTGGATTAGCATCTATTATCATTCAATATGGATATACCCTATATAAAAGGAAAAGAAAAAACTTGGAATGTTTATCATGTAGAAGTATAAGTATTAACATGCACACTTCATTCTGATTTTTAAAATGCTCCAAGTTTTGAAATCTTCTTGTTATACTTGCCCTTACAAGTTGATTTTCAAGTATGATTAATAAATATCAAAAATGAAAACAAAAAAAATACTGTGGGTATCTGGAAATTGAATCCTATGCTTTCTTTTTTTAAAAAAAATTATTTTTAATATACATTGCTTTTTGAATCATGTTGGAAGGGAAAAATCAGAGCAAAAGTGGAAAACCATGGCAGAGAAGGAAAAAAAAAACAGAAAAAAAGAAGTTGATTTACATTCAATTTCCACAGTTCTTTTTCTGGATGCAAATCCATTTTTTGTTCAGTCTATTGGGATTGCTTTGAATCACTGAACCACTGAGAAGAACCAAGTATTTCATAGTTGATCATTGCATATTCTTGCTGTTATTGTGTACAATGTATTCCTAGTTCTGCTTGATTCACTCAGTTTGTTAAATCATTCCAGTCCTTTCTAAAATTAGCTTGTTCATCATTTTTTTATAGAACCATAATATCTCATTATCTTCATATATCACAACTTATTCAGCCATTCTCCAATTGATGGGCATCAACTCATTTTCCAATTCTTTGCCACCACAAAAAGAGCTTCTACAAACATTTTTACACATTTTGCCCTCTTTTAAGATTTCCTTGGGATACAGACCCAGTAGTGGCACTGCTGAGTCAAAGGATATACAGTTTGATATTCCTTTGGGCATAGTTCCAGATTGCTATCCAGAATGACTGGATCATTTCACAACCCCAACAACAATGCATTAATATCCCAGTTTTCCTAAATCCCCTCCTACATTTATCATTTTCTTTTCCTGTTATCTTAGCCAATCTGAGAGGTGTGAGGTGATACCTTATACATTTTGTTTGAGTCTCTAATCAATAGTGATTTAGAGCATTTAAAAAATTATACAACAAAGTATTTATAGGCTGATAACTTTTAGGAGCTGGTTAACATCAATACTGTACATTTTTACATTTTTATCAAATACATAGTTTGAGTTACAAAATAAGAGCATGCATTATTACCTCCAAGAATACTACATGTACAAGCTTTTTTAAAAAATCCCCAATGTCATAGAATGTTAAGTGGAAATAGTTTTATGTACAAACATTAAATCCATAAAACAGCAGTAATACATTTTCAAAACCTATTTTCAGTTTCTTTTGAGCATTTTAAAAATATTTATAATTTCTTCAAATCTTTTGACCATTTATGAATTGGGAATGATTTATATTCTTATAAATTTGACACAGTTCTTTATATATTTTAGAAATAAGACCTTTATCAGAAACACTGGCTGTAAAGATTTTTTCCCAGTCTTGTATTACCTTTTAATCTTGTTTCTATTGGTTTTGTTTATGCAAAACCTTTTTGATTTAATGTAATCAAAGTTGTCCATTTTGTCTTTCATAATGTTCTGTAGTTCTTCTTTCTTCATAAATTCCTCCCTTCCCCAAAGATCTGATAGGTAAATTATCCTTTGTTCTACTAATTTGTTTACAAGCATCATCCTTTATGCTCAAATCATGTTCCTGAATCCTATGTTTTCTTCTCTCTTCTGGGCCCTCTACTCTCACTTTAATTAGTTAATTAAATTAGCTAATTAATGAACCCAGGCTCAGGAGAGCAATAACTCTATGTTGTTTCTTATGTGAAACTGTCAATAAAAAAAAGATAAAATGAATTTTACATTGCTGACAACATGTAAGAAATGGGCTAAATTGCCCTCCTTTCTAAATGAATGGATAATTCCTTTGGAATGAATTGACTTAGAAAATACAGTTCAATCTTAGACATTTTAGGAAATTCTTCCTTTCTTTTCCTCTCAATCCTAACTCATCCCTTGCAAATCACCAGATCACAAGACTGAGTCAGATGAGGTAGTATTTCCTTAAGAAGAGATATATGTTCCTCAGCCACAGAGCTGGTTTCTTCTGGAAGAGTAGCCATTCAAGCCAAATGACCCCATTTAAAAATTATTTAATATACAAATTTCCAGTCCTCTCTGGTTAGAAAAGTTAATCAAGCAAATAGAGAGTCCTACTACTCTCAAATCTAAAAGCTATAGTTGATCAAAATAGAGGTTGAATCTGGTGTTTCTTCTCTAAACAGAGATTCAAGATTTAAGTTTCATTAGAACCTATGCTGTACAAGCAAAACTGTGGCACTGTTTTAACAGGGAAGTTTAAAGTTTCCTTTTCTTTGAAGTTACAACTTTTATTTATTAATTTATATACATCAGATATATTGGAAGAAATAGTAGCAAGAATGCATTGTTTTGTGAGCTTTATAGTGGAGTTTTATTTGCATC
Organism: Sminthopsis crassicaudata; assembly: GCF_048593235.1. Taxonomy (NCBI): domain Eukaryota; kingdom Metazoa; phylum Chordata; class Mammalia; order Dasyuromorphia; family Dasyuridae; genus Sminthopsis; species Sminthopsis crassicaudata. Next base: position 294,542,663 of record NC_133619.1, on the reverse strand, counting down.
TAAAGGAGAAGAGGATAAATTTTGAAATATTTAATGATTATATTTTTCTAAAGTTTCTATTTGTTAAAAATAAATGATAAATTGTAGATAATGTATGACATTAATAATGCTACATTACTCTCTATATTCAATTTATGTTCAAATGACCCTGTTTTCCCCATATATTATATAACATTTCCTTGATTACTGTGAGATAAAATACCCACTAAGCTTTTTTTTTAGTTTAAATTTTCTTTTCCTTTTGAAATAAAAAAAAAGAATGCATCTCAACCTACTCTCAGAGAAAGAGAGCGAGAGAGAAAAAGAGAGAGGGGGGGGAGAGAGAGAGAGAGAGAGAGAGAGAGAGAGAGAGAGAGAGAGAGAGAGAGAGAGAGAGAATATTTTTTTAAAAGAATATAGGCACTTTATTGTCAGGGCTTGCTTTGCTTGATTATATTTCTTTTCCCAGAACTTGATAAAGTGTTTGTCACTGGTTAGTGCTTAACAGATGTTTTTTCACTCTTTCATCAATTTGTGTAACAATGTGCTTAGAATTATTTTACATAGGATAAACATGATCCTATAGTTTTGTTTACATTGATTTATCAAACCATTTCTTCATGCATAATAAAAAAGAAATATTTAACTCACATAATTTTTATGGATTCCAAATATTAATGAAGTTTATTATAGCATAAATAACTCAAATTAGAACCTTATTGTGTTAATATTGATTTTTTGGATCCTATTTATACAATTATAGAGAATCTTACAGGAAATTTGTCCTTGTTTTTTCAGGTATCATATTGAATGAATGAATGAATGAAAATATTTATTAAGTATTAACATACATGACGCACTGAACTAAGCTCTGGATATATGGGTACCAAAGTAAAATAGTCCTTCCCTCTTCTCAAGGAGCTCCCATTCTTATGGGGGGAACAGGGAAGGGAGAAGAGAAAACACACATGGAACGTTACAGATGCAAATTAGAAAGATCCCATAGTTTTGAGCAGAGGTATCAAAAATGCTGATATATGCTGTCCAAAGCACTCCCCAGTGCAGCCTGAACCAGATTAAAAGATAATTGGGAATTATTTAACAATATAAATAAAAATACAAGAGGACAGCAAAAAACACTTATATGTGGTTCTCTAAGTCTATGTGCCCCCAGAGGGATTCTTATGTATGATTTAGTGGCCCTAGGTTTCTATTTGAGTTTGTCTTGCCAAGTTAGTGCCCTCTTTGTTAATGTCATTTCCATTGATAATTTCATAACAATTTCTTTATAAAATCATGCCATATTATTTCATTAGTTCTTCAAAAATAAAGAATTTTATAAAAAGTTGTATAATAAATTCTTCACACAGAACATAAAACAATGAGAAAACATTTTACTTTTTTTTTTTAAGCAGTGGTTTCCCAAAACTACAGAAATGTCAAGTTCCTTTGTTTAAACAAACTAAATAATTTCTTTGTCCCTTGTACTCACAGCAGATTTTTTTGCCTTCCCTCCTGTTCCTGGAGGAAAACTGCTGGAAGTGCTTCCTAAGTAAATAGACTTTAGTATGAACTCTGTTCAAAAGTGATGTGCTTCTGAAAGCATTTATTTTTCCTCCAGGTATCAGCTGACTCATTTTAGATGTTTTTCTCAGCCTGAATACTCAAAATGCTAAAGATATGACATCTACAATAACAGATTTTTAAACACAATGAAAAAGAAAAGCAATGCACTAGAATAGCAGAACTGATGAACTTTCACTGGAGAATATTGACAAAACTGAGTGATATCCTACAGTGGGTCTCCTAGGAGTCAGTCTACTGTGCCCTATAACATTCCCAAATATTGCCTACAGTTCTGAATTATCCTCTGCTGTATATATTTTGAACTGAGTGAAGTGAGTGACTTTGGGAAAGATGTCAAAATAGGAATAAATCTATAAAGGATTTAGAAGGGCATTTGTTTTGGGCCTATAATCATCATATTGAACCTTAATTTTTTTTTTCCATTTGGGAGTTGTCAGTTGGTTTTGGCCCAAATATTCAGCCCTTTCCTTCACCCACCTATTTCCAAGAAAACCAAGAAAGATTAAGAATGAGATTTGTATCTGATAAGCCTAATTAGGTCAGAACTTTTTATATTCATTTTTTTCCTGAGTATGTGATTAAGGAGGGCTGTCTCAGGCAACTAAAACCTTGACAGTGGCCAAAAGTTTGGCAGTATGACCTACCTTTGTTTTGTGGCCTATTTTTTCTCCACAAAGAGAGTTTTTGTATAGACTACAGTAAGCTCTTCCTAGAAGTAGGGAAAGTCACGACAATGGTAGAGAATAGAACTTGATTTCTTTTTACATTATTTGCTACTGAAAATGAGAAAGGGTGATAGAATAATCTAGTCAAACCAATTTTTAGATGATTGGGATTGGGGTGGTGGAAGAAAAGGTGCTAACAATATAGGGAAGTCCACTTGCTGAGGGTGAGAGTGGAATAGAAGTACTGAAATCTTTTAACCATCAACAATTTCTGGTTTGTCTACCAATTTGGTCCTAAATTTACTCTGCAAGAAAAGTGGAAGTCACACTAGTCAGCTTAAATACAAATGCATTACAAATGTAGAATAGAAGGTTGAACCTGCTAATATTCCCTAATTCTAGTCCTCTACTGATATTCTGTCATGGGCCCTCTCCTCTTCTCTCTTTCTATTCTCCTTGAGATAATCTATCTCATCATCTATTGCTATGGGATTCATTACCATCTCAGCAACATGCCATAACTCTGACTGGGTCCACCACAAATTTATGTTACATAACCTCAACTGGGCCCTCATTGTTGATAGGTAATCATACTATAACTCCCTTATCAATTCACCATCCCACTCTTCATAGAGATTCTTCCAAAACTTTTTAATTCCTCTTCAAACCTCCTATGGTACACTCATTCCTTAGTCTCTTACTGAGAACTTTTCCTTATATTTTACAGAAAAAAAATTGAGGGCTTTTGTTATGAACTTTCTTTTCTCCCCCTTTCATCTCCCATAACTCAGATACCTTCTGCCACTTTCTTTTCTTTTACCCCTATTTCACATGATAAAGTACCCTCACTCCTTACAAGGCTAATTTATCTGCTTGTTTAGTCGATCCCTTTCCATTTTCTCCTCCAATAGGAATCTCCCCTGTTATCCCCCTACTTTCAACTTATTTTAAAAATCTTTCTCCCTCTCTATTGGCTCAGTTCTTACTGCTTATAAACATTCCTATGTCTTCCTTATTCTGAAATAGATCTTTTTATTGCCACTATCAAACTATATTCTTCTGCCCTTTTTCAGCAAAATTCCTAGAAAAAGGTCATCAACAATAGCTTCCAGTTTGTATCTTTTTAAATTCTTGTAATTTCTCACAATCTGGCTTCTGACCTTATTCTCCTGAAACTGCTCTCTCCAAAGTTACTAATGATCTCTTACTTGTCAAATCCAATGTTCTTTTTACAATCCTTACTCTCTGTGACCTCTATGAAACTTTTCACATGTTAAATCATTGTCCTTGATAGAATCTTCTAGGTTTTCAGTGCACCACTCCCTCCTAATTCTCCCATATATTTGATTGTTCTATTTCTGTTTTCTTTCACTCTGTTGGCCCTCTTCTTTCTCCCTCTAAACTATTTCACTTAGTGATCTCATCAGATCCCATGGATTTTATCATATCTCTGTTGATGATTTTCAAGTCTCAAATCTCTGATTGCCTTTCAGATATCTCAAACCAGATGTCCAATAAACATCATAAACTCAATATGGCCAAAATGGAACTCGTTCTCTTTCCCCTGTTAGAAAGCCCATACCAGAACCACTCCTCTCTTTTCACTCTTTTCTTATTATGAGGAGACAGTTTTGTTTTCCAGAGTGAAGGCCCAGCAAACAAGCTGTGCTTTGAGCCTAGCATAAAACTGTTATTTGAGCTCATCCAGAGGATGAGTTCTGCTGCAGCTAAATCAAACCAGCCTCCGCCAGTCCCTAAGCTTAGGCAAGCACCTGCAGGAACCACATTCCAGTCATGAAGCCTTGCTATGAATAGACTTTGTGTCACTAGACAAACTTGCCACTTTTTGTTGCCATTCCATATCATAGTTGCTGTTATGCAACTTTCCTTCATTCTTTGTCTTGCCATCTCTACATATTTCAATGGCTCACTATCATGGGACTCCTTGCTTCTAGACCACACTGGTATAAGTATTTTGTTTCCCTTCTGCAGTGGAATAAAGAAACTTTTTTTTTCCTATAACCATCATGCGCTCCTTGGTATTTTTCTTTTATTTTTCAGAGTTGACACCCCAAATCTTCCCCCTCCCCTTCTCTATTCTTATAGAAGACAGCACCATCTTCCCAGTCTCATAAGCTTTCAATCTAGGAATTATCCTGGATTCCTCAATATCTCTCATCCCTTATTTTTCAATTTGTTCCCAAGGTCCATCAACTTTACCTTTGGAACATTTCTTTTTTTATTATTATTATTATTAATTTTATAATTATAAAATTTTTGACAGTACATATGCATAGGTAATTTTTTACAACATTATCCCATGTACTCCCTTCTGTTCCGAATTTTTCCCCTCCTTCCCTCCATCCCTTCCCCTAGATGGCAGGCATTCCCATATATATTAAATATGTTAAAGTATATCCTAGGTACAATATATATTTGCAGAACCGAATTTTGTTGTTGTTGTTGTTGAAAAGGAAGAATTGGCTTCGGAAGGTAAAAATAATCTGGGGGAGAAAAAACAAAAAATGCTAACAGTTTACACTCATTTCCCAGTGTTTCTTCTCTGGATGTAGCTGATTCTGTCCATCATTGATCAATTGGAATTGGATTAGCTTTTCTCTATGTTGAAGATATCCACTTCCATCAGAACACATCCTCATACAGTATCATTATTGAAGTGCAAAATGATCTCCTAGTTCTGCTCGTTTCACTCAGGATCAGTTGATATAAGTCTCTCCAAGCCTCTCTGTACTCCTCCTGCTGGTTATTTCTTACAGAACAATAGTATTCCATAAACTCCATTCATTTTCCAGTTTCTAGCCACTACAAAAAGAGCTGCCACAAACATTTTGGCACATACAGATCCCTTTCCCTTCTTTAGTATTTCCTTGGGATATAAGCCCAGTAGTAGCACTGCTGGATCAAAGAGTATGCACAGTTTGATAACTTTTTGGGCATAATTCCAGATTGCTCTCCAGAATGGCCGGATTCTTTCACAACTCCACCAACAATGCATCAGTGTCCCAGTTTTTCCATATCCCCTCTAACATTCATTGTTATTTGTTCCTGTCATTTTAGCCAATCTGACAGGTGTGTAATGACATCTCAGAGTTGTCTTATTTTGCATTTCTCTGATCAATAGTGATTTGGAACACTCTTTCATATGAGTGGAAATAGTTTCAATTTCATCATCTGAAAATTGTCTGTTCATATCCTTTGACCATTTATCAATTGGAGAATGGCTTGATTTCTTATAAATTAAAGTCAATTCTCTGTATATTTTGGAGATAAGGCCTTTATCAAAACCTTTAACTGTAAAAATGTTTTCCCAATTTGTTACTTCCCTTCTAATCTTGTTTGCATTAGTTTTGTTTGTACAAAAGGAAACATTTCTTAAATATGCCTCCTTTCTTCTTCGGGAGATTGACACCACTCTATTGCAGTCTCTCATCATCACATATCTGGATTACTGCAATATCCTGGTCTACTTGAAGGTTCTCCCCAACTCCAATCTAGCCTCCATTCATCCATTGAAATGATTTCCTAAAGTGTAAATCCAATTATATCACTTCTCTACTCCATAAACTCCAGGGGCTTCCTATTATTTCTAGGATCAAATACAAAATGCTATTTTTTGTCATTCAAAGAACTTCATTATCTAGCCCTTTTTTACCTTTCCAGTTTTTTTATTTGTTTGTTTGTTTTTTTATATCTTCCTCCTTGACTAGTAACTTTCCATCTACATTCACTGGTGTTCTGACTATTCCACAAACAAAATACTCCATCTCTTGGCTCAGGGTATTTTCTCTAGCTGTTCCCCATGCTTAGAATACTTTCCTTTCTTTGTTCTCTCTGATCTCTCTAGCTTCCTTTAAGTACTACTGGAGGACTTTCCAGGTTTTGTTGTCATTGTTATTTTTCCTGAAAGCTTCATGTATCTCATTCCTCCTCCTATCTTCCTGCAGGATAAAATAGATTTCTTTACCCATATTGAATGTGTATATTATTTCCTCTTTAATCTAATTCTGAATAGAGTAAGGTTCACTCATTTACCCTCTCCTCCCCTTCTTTACCTCCACTGGAAAAGCTTTTTCTTGCCTTTTTTTTTTTTTAATAGCAGATAATTTACACCATTCCCCTTCTCCCTTTCCCTTTCTCCTAGTACATTCCTCTCTCACCCTTTAATTTCATCTTTTTTTTTTAAAGGATATTATCCCTTTATAGTCAATTCATACTTAAGCTCTCTCTCTCTTTCTCTTTCTCTCTCTCTCTTTCTCTCTCTCTCTCTTTCTCTCTCTCTCTCTTTCTCTCTCTCTCTCTCTCTCTCTCTCTCTCTATATATATATATATATATATATATATATATATATATATATCCTACTGCCATAGTAATGAGAAAATTCTAATGAGTTACAAATATTATCCTTCCAGGTAGGAAGACAGATAAACTTTATATGCTTCTCCTGAGTCCTGTGTTTAAAAAATCAAATTTTTCACTCAGTTCGTGTCTTTTCTTCACAAATGCTTAAAAATCCTTTATTTCACTGAATTTTCACTTTTTCCCCCTAAAGAATTATAATCACTTTTTCTAGGTAGGTGATTCTTGCTCATAATCCTGACTCCATTGCTTTCCAGAATATCATATTCCAAGTCGTCTAGTCCTTTAATGTAGAAGTTGCTAAATCTTGTGTTATCCTAACTTTGGCTCCACTATACTTGAATTGTTTCTTTCTAGATGCTTGCAATATTATCTCCTTGATCTGTGAATTCTAGTATTTGGCTATAATATTCCTGGGAGTTTTTATTTTGGGATCTTTCAGGAGGTAGCTGGTGAATTCTTTCAATTTCTATTTTACCCTCTGGTTCTAGAATATTAGAAATTTTCCTTGATAATTTCTTGAAAGATGATGTCCAGGTTCTTTTCTGATCACAACTTTCAGGCAGATGAATAATTTTTAAGTTATCTCTCCTGGGTTTATTTTCTAGGTCAATTGCTTTTTTCCAATGATATATTTCATTTTTTCTGTCCCCCCCCCATTTTTCAGTTTTGCTTTATTGTATTTTGATTTCTCATAAAATCATTAGCTTTCATTTTCTCAATTCTAATTTTTAAGAAATTATTTTCCTCAGTGAGCATTTGTACTTCCTTTCTTAATTGGCCAATTTTGCTTTTTAAGGCATTCTTCTCCTTATTAGCTTTTTTTGTATTTCCTTTTGCACCACTCTCAATTCTTTTCCTAATTTTTCCTCTATCCCTCTTACTTAATATTTAAAATCCCTTTTGAATTCTTCATGACCTGAGTCTAATTCTTATTTTTCTTGGAGGCTTTGGATGTAGGAGTTTTGACTGTTACGTTCTGAGTGTGTTTTGATCTTCCTTGTCACCATAAAAACTTTGTGGCTAAAATTTTTGTTGTCTACTAATTTTCCTAGTCCAATACTCAATTTTTTTATTTATTTATTTTTTTCACAGTATATATGCATGAGTAATTTTTTTTATAATATTATCCCTTGTATTCATTTTTCCAAATTATCCCCTCCCTCCCTCTACTCCCTCCCCTTGATGATAGGCAATCCCATACATTTTACATATGTTACAATATAACCCAGATATAATATATGTGTGTAAATACCATTTTCTTGTTGCACGTTAAGTATTAGATTCTGAAGGTATAAGTAACCTGGGTAGATAGACAGTAGTGCTAACAATTTACATTCACTTCTCAGTGTTCCTTCTCTGGGTGTAGTTGTTTCTGTCCATCATTGATCAACTGGAAGTGAGTTAGATCTTCTTTATGTTGAAGATATCCACTTCCATCAGAACACATCTTCATACAACATTGAAGTGTACAGAGATCTTCTGGTTCTGCTCATTTCACTCAGCATCAGTTCATGTAAATCTCTCCAAGCCTCTCTGTATTCCTCCTGCTGGTCATTTCTTACAGAGCAATAATATTCCATAACATTCATATACCACAATTTACCCAACCATTCTCCAATTGATGGACATCCATTCATCTTCCACTTTCTAGCTACAACAAAAAGAGCTGCCACAAACATTTTGGCACATACAGGTTCCTTTCCCCTTCTCAGTATTTCTTTGGGATATAATCCCAATAGCAGCAATGCTGGGTCAAAGGGTATGCACAGTTTGATAACTTTTTGGGCATAGTTCTAAATTGCTCTCCAGAATGGCTGGATTCTTTCACAACTCCACCAGCAATGTATTAGTGTCCCAGTTTTCCCACATCCCCTCCAACATTCATCATTATTTGTTCCTGTCATCTTAGCCAATCTGACAGGTGTGCCAACACTTAATTTTTAACTTTGTTTAAGTAGGGCTCTGTTTCCAGGCTGGAGGGTACATTGTCCCAGGCTTCAGTGACTTTGTGCAACTGTTTTCAGAGATCCTTCTAGATTTTTAGAGATATGACCACAAGTTCTCTTTTCTGCCCTGGAGTTATTAGGAGTATCCCCACCCTATTGTAGTTGCAAGATAACAGAGTCCCATTTTTCTGGCTCTGGGGCCAGAGCTAGGGCAGGGGATAGGGCAATCTGGTATGGCCTTTGCTGGGATTGCATGCTGGACTCCCACTCCATTGCCACAGATCTTTTTTGCTGACCTTCCAAGTCCTTGTAAATGTCTCTGGCCTAAAGGTCTGAAGCCACAAACCATTATTGCTGCTGATTCAGAGGTCCTACTTTGCTGACATGGGGTTGGGGCTGGGACCAGGACTAAAGATGTGCTGTTGCAGCCTGTACTAGAACAGCACACTGGTAACCTTCTAAGTTGTCTTCCTCTGGAAAAAGTTCTAGTGTCTTTTTGGGTGTTCTGATGCTCTAAAATTTATTTAATAATTATTTAAAGGAATTTGAACCATTTGGGGAGAAGTTGGGCTGTTACTTAGCCATCTTGGCTCCACCTCCTACAATACTTTCCTCTTTTAATCATTTCCTATTTATTCTGTATTCATCTTGCTTTGTATATATTTGTTTGCATATTGCCAACACTACTGCTCCCATTAGATTGTAAGCTCCTTGAAGGCAGGGAACTGACTTTTTGCCTCTTTTTGTATCCTCAACATTTAGCACAGTGCCTGGAACATAGCAAGCAATTAATAAGTGTATATTGCTTGATTTCCAAACCTATACATGTTGCCTTAATCTCTCCTGAACTCCAATCCCACATGATCAACTGTCTGTTGATAGTCCTTGTTATCTCAACTTATTTTAAACAAAATTGATCATCTTTCTTCCTAAACCTAATTTTAAATCAAATCTTTAAATTACTACCACCACCTTCCAAAAGTATTTAATACCTTCAATTCCCCCCCTTTTAAAAGTTATATCTCTGTATAGAGTTATGAAAAAAAAGGACAAAAGTAGAAAATAAGTTGCATTACTTTTGCTCATGTGATTCTATAGAACTGAATTTATGTGCCCCTCAAAACAGTCTACTAAAGTGTGGGGAGAATAGAATCAAGCTCATATACATATACTCTTAGTTCTTGTACATGCACAGATTTTTTTGCATTGTTTTGAATCTGTTGAATGTCTTCTAGGAAGCTGATGGTATAGTAGAAAGTGCTGGGTCTTCAATCAAGAAAACCTGAGCCTCAGATACTAAATAGTTATGTGACCCTATAGACAAGTCACTTAATTTCTGCCTGCTGCTTAGCTCAACTATAAAATGTGGATAATAATAATAGCATCTACTTTGGAGGGTTTTAAACATCTTTCCATACTTGTCATATTGTTCAAGAAAAAAAAAAATCAGACCAAAAGGGGGAAATCTGGTAAAAAAAAAAAAAAAAAAAAAAAAAAAAAAAACTTTGAGACTTTGCTGGCAAAGAAAGCAAGACAATTCCTGTCAAGGTGAAAATGTTGAATGAGCTGAATCAACTCATTATAGAGAAACTTATCCTCTGAAGGCTGGCCACAGGAATTTAGGAAGGTCCTATCTACCAAGTAAAGGAAAGGTTGTGATTATTTTGATGAAGGATGTGTCTATAGGAAATGAAGTACTGAGGTTCCTTTCTTAGGACTTACATGGGAATTTTTCACTAAAAAATAGATTTAAGATTATTTTTCTAACACAAATCTGAATTTGCGGAGACAAGGATGGGGATAATTTGTTTTTCTTTTAGAACTCAGCTTAGTCCCTTTGTCTTTGAAAAATCACTGGGAAGTTATTGGACCTGAAACATTGTCACCTACATGTATGATTTTTAAAGCTAGAGAAAACTTTGAGCACAGATAAAAGTCAGAAGAATATGTTTTCAATAATACACCACTATGGAAAGATCCAAAGATCGATGAAATCATAGACATAGAATTCTAATGACTTTTTTTTTCCATCTTGCATAGTTGATGAGCCTTCTAGGTCAGGGTTCTTTCAGAGCACCAAATTCTTCTTCCAGACTCCTGTGACTCTTCCACCAGATTTTTATACGTAAGATTTTATGTGGAGCAGTTACTAAGTAGGAAACTCTGAAGACTCCAGCTATAATCATATGTAGTACACATTAGTCATGTATACATGGTCACCATAGACCATGAGTAATAATCTTTTTAGAGTTGAGGTACCAGGAATTCTAGCCTCTGTTTATCATCTATGCAGAGAAGCAGAGACTATGGTCCAAGAGGGCAAAGGGCTTGTTTCACTAATTCAATTAGGATTAACAAATGAATTTAACTTTTAACTTTTAAAATGTAAAGAATGGAGGTCAGATAAGCATTACTTAGAGTGCTAAAGAGAGGTTATGTGCATTGAGCCCCCTTAATTTTATTTCCCTTTACACCTTTTATATTGCTTTATATTCTTCATAAGACCAACATACTACCAAAGTATGCAATAAATACTTGTTAAATCATATATAAAGTAGGGGAGTATGGAATTAAGACAGGATGTAAAATTAGCTATAAAAATATACAGTCAAGAATTATGCCATGAATCTAAAAAAATTGACATGAACTGATGTTGCCTAAAGTGAGCAGAACCAAGAGAACATTGTACATAGTAATAGCAACATTATGCAATAAGCAACTGTGAGGGTCTTAATTCTCAGCAATGCAATAATCCGAGATAATTCTAAGATTTGTGATGGGAAATGCTGGAATCTGAATACAGATAGAAGCATACTGTTTTAACTATTTCTTTGTTTTGTTCTTTCTCATGGTTTTTCCCCTGAGTTTTCTCTCACAACATAACTGATTTAGAAATTTTTAACATGATTGTACATGTATTACCCATATTAGATTTCTTGCTGTCTTGGGGAGTAGGGAAGGGATGGAAGAAGAGAGAAAATAATGGAGCTCAAAATCTTACAAAAATGAATGTTGAAAACTATTTTACATGTAATTGGGGGAAAAAACTATTAAGTTATAAAAAAATATGCCACAGATCTACAGAAAGTGATTCCTTTGTTGTACTAAGAAGTGATTAGATTACTAGAACACCATGTTCTGTTCTGTGTTCCATAACTTCAAGAGGAATAAGAAGAACCTGGAGGATGTTAAAGAAAAAAAAAAAGTGACAGATGGCTAAAGATTTAAAAAAAAAAAAAAAAAAAGGGCATAAGATAAACTGTTATTCATTTAGTATTATTTCTTCAGGAGAAAAAAGGATTAGAATATGACTGTTTTATCATTTAGCAGTAGATCCTGAGGATCTTCAAGAAGAAATGTTTCACCATAGTATTAGAAATTTCCATGAAAAATAAGGAAAAATTTCATGTCAGTAAACAAATTTATGGGATCTCCTTTTTTAAATTGTGAAGATGTTCCTCTGGTTTATGTGTCTGCTTTATGCTGAGGTGATATACTAGATGATTTTGTGTCTACACAAAAAATTTATAATTCTATGTGTTTAAGAAAAATATAACCTAAAAATAAGATTTATTCATTTTCTTCAAGAGCACTCTGAAAGAACAATGTCTGTATAATAGAATAAATTTGGCACTACTTTAATACACCTTAATACAAACTTTAGATATGAGGCTTACAATAAAGTCTTTATAAATAACATGAATAAATAGTTTTATGATGATGTAAAAATATTTCTGCTTTAAAGAAACTAAATGAAGAGAAAATGCCAAGTGACAAGTGAGAATATTTTAAGGGCCAATTTGTACCAACTCTTTAAGATGCTAATGAAGTTGGCAAAATTCCTGGTATTCTGGGTATTTTGATTTGGAATAATTAGCAAGTATAGTATTTAATCTAAAACTGTACAAGGCATTAAGTATTGATATTTTACCAACTGGTATCAAAAAGCAGAAAAATCAGGAATTAAAATGAAAATTAACACTACAAAAGGGGATCTATTTTTAACTCCATTTAAAACCATGGAAATCTTTCAGCAGTCCTTTTGTGTCATAGTTTGGGTCTTCCTGTCTGAGAATGGTTAAGGGTCCCAGATGATGCTATAGCTGTTCCCACCAACACAAAACTTGCATTTGCAAATGAGCTGTGCATTCATACAAAAAAGAACAAACATAAATGACCATCTTCCCATGCATCTGCAGGAAGGGAACACAGAGATACTTCATTTTATATCTCTCAGTAGCACTAATGAGGCAGAAGATTTGTATAAAATGGAAGGGAATTTTGGACAAAACAGAGCATCATCATGATTGTTTTCATATGCAAATCTTCTGATCATGTCAGAAAAAAGACCTGGACTTTATTTATATGTCTTAAGCTATTCCTGTAAGAAAAAGAATGTTAAATTTAAGACTTGTTCACTGCTTCCTAAAAATAAACAAAATAAAATAAAACCCCTCAAATTTTCTAATAGAAAAACCAGGAGAGGAAAAATAATTTACTTTGTATTTACTTGAATTTTAATTATATACATGAGTAGCAACAAAAGTACAAGGAGTTCAGGGACTTATAAATTATCTCTAGGTAAAAGGATATCAAACCAGTACATTCTGATATATGGCATCACCAGAGATAACAAAGAGAACAAGTGTAATTTTTTCATGAAAAAGAAAGATACTTTATTGCATTCAATATCAACATCTCTGGCATCTTTCTTTATCTGCTCAAAATACTGGTTTCTGAATGGAGTCTTTGGAGTACATCTAAAAAAAAGAGAGACAAGAAAAACAGAAAAACATGAACAAGATTAGTTCTGAAAAACAATGGCTACTATAAAAATTGAGGGTGTTCTTTTTTATAGATGTTTCATATTTAAATAATTAGAGAAACTATGGAATGAAGGAAAAGCAATGATATTACTACAAGACTAATGCATTCTAGGCTAGGAAAAGGGCAATTATTCTCTCTTTACATATGAAAAGCTGAGGCTCAGAAAGGTTAAAGTTCATTTAACATACTTCTGATTTTTTTTTTATCTCACACACAAAAAATTTTTTTCATTTATTTAAAGATACATACACACAACCCAGAAGATGTTACAACAACAATAAATTTTTTTTCTATATTAGTTTACTTCATAAATTTTTTTAAATTGAGGAACAGAGAAATGTTAGAGACTATTCATTAGCTATGTCTAGTACAGAAAAGAATACATAAACTAGTCAACATCTCATCTTTCTTATGATACTTTATGAATCTTTTCTGGATCTTCCTCTTAAGTGAATAGAAATTACACATAGAATGAAATGAGGCTACAATTCAGGGCATTATGGAAAGGTTTCATATAACTGAATGTAAAAAAAAAAAACACCAAAAAAATCTCCATGTTTTCTTTAAAGTTCTAAAGAAATGATTTCTGAGAATTTCTAAACAAATAGCCAGATTTGAATCTCAAAAGGGACTATGACTTCAAACAGTAGGAAAAATAAAAGGGAAAATAAGTCTTCTTAAAAACAATATTGCTCTTTAATCCTTTTAATTGCAGAAGATGACAGTCACTTTTTTTTTAAAAGTTCATTATTTGGTTCTATTGTGTCATTTACTATACTGGAAGTTGCTGAGTGCTTCAAAACTTTCTGTAGTTATTTTCTATATAGTAATAATGTGTGGGAAAAATATATATCTATAAAATCCACGTAGTAATAATTTGGGGAAAATAGTTCTAGTAACTTTTTTAAAATATTCACATTCCAATTGGCAAAATTATTTTTTAAACAAATTTTGTTATCCTCTATAATTGTGCTAAGCGAACAATCTGCATATCATATGTAATTGTAATGTTTTGTATTAGAACCATCTACTTAAAGATTTCAAAGTTCAAAAAATACTAGATATTTAAAGCAAAAGCTCAACATACCTTTATAACTAGTTATCTGTAAATCATATGGCATTATGTGCACAGATAGAATAATGTTAATAACTAGTGTGGCTGACATATTCAGCATAGGGAAAGGGGAGAATAATTTATTAAAAGTCTATTATTTGACATAAGAAAACAGAAGAAAGTTCACAAGGGGGATATAGATAAGCAGTTTTGGAACTACCATATAAAAATTTAAAAAACCAAGTTGTACATAATGGAGAGTCATTATTTCATATTCAGTGTCTTTTTCTGTTCTTTCTATAGTACAATCTCCTGTTTGTCAAGTTCACAATGATAAAAAAGAAAAAAATAATTTAAAGACTCCATTTTTGCTAGGCACTGTGCTAAGCACTTTACATATATCATTTTATTTGATTCTCACAGCAACCCTCTGAAGTAGGTGCTACTATTATCCTCATTTTATAGTTGAGCAAACTGAGGCAGGTAGAAGTTGAGTGACTTGTCTGGGATCACATAACTATTTAGTCTGAGGTCACATTTGAACTCAGGTTTTTCAGACTGAAGGCCCAGCATTCTATCTACTGGACCATCAGCTGCCTACAAGGGATTCAGTAGATTAAAAACAAAATAAAAACAAACAAAAAAACCTTTACATGGTTAACTGAACACAAATAAAGAAAATACAGTTGATTTCTTTAAACCTGACCTATTTATCCTCAGCTTACCCATTTGTAAAATGGGAATAATTATGGCTATATTACCTTTCTGTTTTAAAATGTACTACAAGCATACCAAGATAAGATCAAAATGGGTCCATGATTTAGGCATAAAGAATGAGATCATAAATAGACTAGAGGAACAAAGGATAGTCTACCTCTCAGACCTGTGGAGGAGGAAGGAATTTATGACCAGAGGAGAACTAGAGATCATTATTGATCACAAAATAGAAGATTTTGATTACATCAAACTAAAAAGTTTCTGTACAAACAATACTAATGCAAACAAGATTAGAAGGGAAGTAACAAATTGGGAAAATATTTTTACAGTTAAAGCTTCTGATAAAGGTTTCATTTCCAAAATATATAGAACTGACTCTAATTTATAAGAAATCAACCATTCTCCAATTGATAAATGGTCAAAGGATATGAACAGACAATTCTCAGATGAGGAAATTGGAACTATATCCACTCATATGAAAGAGTGTTCCAAATCACTACTGATCAGAGAAATGCAAATTAAGACAACTCTGAGATACCACTACACACCTGTCAGATTGGCTAAGATGACAGGAACAAATAATGATGAATGTTGGAGGGGATGTGGGAAAACTGGGACACTAATACATTGTTGGTGGGGTTGTAAAAGAATCCAACCATTCTGGAGAGCAATTTGGAACTATGCCCAAAAAGTTACCAAACTGTGCATACCCTTTGATCCAGCAGTGCTACTACTGGGCTTATATCCCAAAGAAATACTAAAGAGGAGAAAGGGACCTATATGAGCCAAAATGTTTGTGGCAGCTCTTTTTGTTGTAGCTAAAAACTGGAAGATGAATGGATGTCCATCAATTGGAGAATGGTTGGGTAAATTATGGTATATGAAAGTTATGGAATATTATTGCTCTGTAAGAAATGACCAGCAGGATGAATTCAGAAAGGTTTGGAGAGATTTACATGAACTGATGCTGAGTAAAATAAGCAGAACCAGAAGATCACTATACACTTCAACAACAATAATGTATGAAGATATATTCTGATGGAAGTGGATATCTTCAACATAAAGAAGATCCAACTCACTTCCAGTTGATCAATGATGGACAGAAATAACTACACCCAGAGAAGGAACACTGGGAATTCAATGTAAATTGTTAGCACTACTGTCTATCTACCCAGGTTACTTATACTTTTGGAATCTAATACTTAACATGCAACAAGAAAATTGGATTTACACACATATATTGTATCTAGGTTATACTGTAACACATGTAAAATGTATGGGATTGCCTATCATCTAGGGGAGGAAATAGAGGGAGGGAAGGGAAAATTTGGAAAAATGAATACAAGTGATGATGTTATTTAAAAAATTACTCATGCATATATACTGTCAAAAAAATTTTATAATTATAAAATTTTTAAAAAATAAACAAATTTTAAAAAATCTTCTTAAAAAGGTAAAAAAAAGTACTACAAGCATAACAGTAATCAGCAATATAATCAACTAAGATTGCTTTGTAATTATTTATATTTAAACGAATGACATTTAATGCATAAATTATCAAAAACTTTTCAGTCACTCCCTTTAAGCATCCAATAAATTTCTTTGTTCATTCACTCCCATTTGCTTTTTCTTTTAGGTAGTCAGTTGGCAGGACCATTTGTTCTGTTTCTACTTTTTTTTTCATTTTTCATAAAGTTCCCTTGAGATTGTTTTATCCTATTATTCTAATACATCAACATGCAAGAATTTAACAACTCCTCTATTATTAGATTTAAATTGAATCTAAATTTCTTTTTTTTAGTAACAAATAATGTTATAAAAATCTTTAACTACATAGTTACTTTTTTGTTCAGGTTTGATAATATTCCCAACAAGAGAATTATTAGGCCAAATGGCATGGTAATTTTGGTAACTTTAATTAGATAAATGCTTTCATTTTACTACCTTGAAATTTTAGCAGCAGTGACAAAAATGTAAATCTGTTTCTTCGTAACTATACCAAAATTCAATTTCATTGACTTTAATTGTTTTTTGTCAATTTTATGGGTGTGAAATAGTACTTTGAGTTATTTTAATGCTTAACTCTATTAGTAAGATTGAACATTCTCTAAGTGTTTGTTAACAATTTGCACTTATTCTTTTGTAAATTTTCTGTTTATATACCTTACATATTTATCTATTATGAGTGAAGAGTTTGCCTTGGTAAATTTTTTTTTTAAAGAGTTCCTTGTATATAATTATGTCAAATTCATATCTATTGTATTATATTGGCCATAAACATTTTCTTAATCAATTACTTTTCTTTTATTTATTGTTTTATGATATCTAAGAACTAAGTCTCTATATCTAAGTACTTATACCTGAATTGAATTTCTTTCTTTTTTTTTTTAGTGTTACAAAAAACTTTTTTTTTTAAATTAAAGCTTTTTATTTTCAAAACATATGCATGGGTAATTTTTCAACATTAAACTTTGTAAAACCTTGTGTTCCAGTTTTCCCTCCCCTAGATAGCAAGTAATCCAATATATGTTAAACATGGTAGAAATAAATGCTAAATCCAATATATACATACATATTTATATAATTATCTTGCTGCACAAGAAAAATCAGATCAAACAGGAAAAAAAAAGAAAAAAAATGCAAACAAACAACAAAAAAAAGTGAAAATGCTATTCTGTGAACTATATTCAGTTCCTACACTTCTCTTCTCTGGGTGTAAATGGCTCTCTTCATCACAACATCATTGGAACTGGTCTGAATCATGTCCATCAGAATTGATCATCGTATAATCTTGTTGCTGTGTAACATGATCTCTTGGTTCTGCTCATTTCACTTAGCATCAGCAGTCTTGAATTTCTCAATGGCACAGTGTAAATAATCACAAAGATTAAAGTATCATGTGTTCAAAGTTATCATCCCAAACTATTACTTTTTTATTAACTAAAATAAGCAAACTAATATCAACAATGCTATTTTAGCTTGCCAAAACAAATTTAGTTAAGTAATTTATATCATTTGAACATAAGAATTACATATAAATTGGCTAGAACATTACCCCATCTCCCAATTTTCCCCATCAACCTGAAATAGCTGTAAACAAATTCTTTAAAATTGGCTAAGATTATAGTTAGCAGGGGCAGCTAAGTGTCACAGTAGATAGAGCACCAGCTCTTTAGTCAGGAGGACCTGAGTTCAGATTTGGCCTCCTTAACACTTCCTAGCTGTGTGACCCTGGGCAAGTCACTTAACCCCAATTGCCTCAGCAAAAAAAAAAAAAAAAAAAAAAAAAAGACAAGAAAAAAGAAAAAGATCATAATTAGCAAAAAATATACACAAAACTCTTTTGTTTACCTGGTGAAAATGGGCGGCAATAGAACCATTCTATTTATTTCTTTGTTTAGATGACTGCTTCACATCTTCAGCCTTATAAAACAAAAATATAGAATTAATGCACAGACTAAGCAAGTTCAGCAAAGAACTGAGATTCAAAATCTGACTTAAAAACAAATCTTAAGTATTGTAAGAACATTTCTTCTATTAAAAAAAAAAAAGTAAATTGTTATTTACAGGCTTCACTTAACAAGTTAGTTTTTTTAAAGTATCTGCATAATAGTGCATAGCTTTTACTAATCCTGACAAACCTCTATATAGGACTACACCTTGACTTTTCCCTTAAACAGGTTAAACTGAACCACACCCACTGTGCCTCTCCCCAGTCCTGGAAAACATAATTACGGCACATCATGAAAGAAATGTGATCTGGGAAAATTACTTATAACTGAGAGTCAGACTCAACTGTAGCCATCAATAATGCATCATACATAAAACATGTGTGTAGTATGGAGGGAAAAGTTCATGTTCCCTAAGGCCAAAGCCTTTTTATTTTCATTTAGTTTGCAATTCTGAAAAGCCACATTTGTTAATTTACTAGTCTAGAATCTCATTAGCTTTTCTTGCCAATTAGTATTTTATCCTGTTCATACTTCTAGTACATTCAGGGATTTCCCATCTGCAAATCACATCATGATACCTCCTTCTCTCCCCCTAACTATGACCTTGAAATCACATTTTAGGCTGCCGGGTCCTCTGACTTAACTGAGAGAAATTATAAAAATTTCTGAGATGTAAAGAGTATAATCTGAATATCCTGTAACCAGTCAAAGGGATGTCCCTACATCTACTCATTGTATAGGTTCTAGGGCTACAGTAGCTTTCTGGTTATTTCAGGAAACCCTAAGGGATTCTGGTTTAGTTCAGAATTTGAATCTTTCATGAATCATCATCAGCATTATCATAACTTACACTTAATGTAGAACTTTAAGGGTACAAAGATTTTCCTCAAGATTGCATTATCACACTCATCTTTATAGAATAAGAAATTCAGGCTCAGAGAGTTACACTGCCGAGAAACCTGACTTAGGAAAATGACCAAATCTGAATGGCAGCTGGATCCTTGAGAAGGTTTCCAGAATATTTACTAGGGTCTACTGCACTACTTCACTACACATACCAGCCAGGGATTTCAGAGGCAAATACAAGGCTTTGGTATTTTTTTAGACAGAAAATTCTCAGAAACATTAAAGTGAAACAAAGGACATGGGAATGGTGAGGTAGGAAGGAAGGCTCCCCCCTCCCACACACACACACACACACACACACACTCAGGAAGTGATTTGCGCATTGTTCCCCATATCTAGTCATGCTTCCCCTCTTCCCTGTTTGGACAATGCATCAAGTAAAGCTCTGGTGACTTTAGGACCAAAAACATATAGCTGCAAGAGTAACAGAGAAATCACTTTACATTTTAAAATATAATTCAAAAGGAAGCTGTAGTATAAGAAAGAAAAAAAAGTATCTATCCACTTCCTCATATACCTTAGTTAGAAAAATAGTGATCAACTAATCTAATAATCCTGCATATGTCTGTCACTTAGCTCTCAGTTTCAATTACTTCATCTGCAAAATAAGGGGCTGAACTCTAGTCTCTAAAAACCCTTCCTATTTCTAAATCTACTATACTTAATGATCACCAACACTAGTATATTAATCACAAAACATGACTATGGAAGAGGACCCTTGACTTCCTTCCTAGCCATTTAGCTGTCCCATTCTCGAGATTAAATTCATGAGGCATACTCAAGAACAGAGGAGCTCGGAAGGAATGATAGATGTATCAGTTTGGTAATTACAGGGAAAGATTTTTATGCAGTTTTAGGACCTGGAAGCTGCACAGGACAGGAAACTGATTACAGGCTAACATACTACTGGATTTTAATCAATATTATAGAAACATATAAGAATTAAGAAGACCTGGAAAATTAGAGGGAAAAATAATTGGTTGTGAGAAAGGATGGGACACAGCCTGAAAAAGTAAAGTACAAATTAAAGCTTATCTCCAAGGCTATTGTGGTCCAAATTATTTTTGAATAATGTTTTTAGCATTCTCAATATAACATGATCATTGCTGAAATATTAGTAGTCATGGAAGTATGTCAGTCTTTCAAATGAACTATCCACTAGCCTTTTCATTTCTAGGGCCCTGGCTTGAAGCCAGAAAACAACCACATGAAAACACACTTCTGATTTAAGAAAACAACTCTTATTAGGAACACTTAGACTATTTAGACTTCAAAGGATAACTGCCTGGTCTAGCCAAAAACTTGTCACTGTAACTTCTGCATTTCCATCTGACACAATCACTTCTGCATAAAACCAGTTTCTAATATCTTTCTTAAATGTGACTTTTCATGGTAAGTGATCTTCTCTATAGATTTAATTTTATTTTCCAATTTGTCTTAGTTATTTCTACACTATAGTAAACAAGGCATTTCAATAAGAAATACATTAAGTATGAAAGATAATTTTCTGCATTTATTTTTAGGAAATGAGGACTGGAAGAAAATATGGGTGACCAAAACCTTTCAATTTTGTTGCCTGTAATGTGGGCTAGTTTAGTCATCAGAAAACAGAGTTTTGAGGGCCAAACTCAGAGCCTTCGAACGTGGGAAAGCTGTCATTACATCATGAGAAGATTCCGGAGGACCAATCTAGCTGAACATAAAGAGACATGTCACAGTAGGGTTGCCACCTAATGATGAAATGTTTTCATGTAAGTGAAGGAAAGAAAAATTTTAAATTGCCCTCAACCCCAGCTGATAAATGGTCAAAGGATGTGAACAGACAGTTTTCAGACAAAGAAATCAAAGCTACCTCTAATCATATTAAAAAGTACTCTGAATCACTACTGATTAAAAAAAGAAGGAAATTAAAACAACTATGAGATACTACTTTATACGAATCCAAATTACAAATATGGCAGGAAAAAATGATAAATGTTGGAGGGAATGTGGAAAAATAGGCACACTAATGCACTGTTGGTAGAATTGTGAATTGATCTAATCATTCTGGAGAATAATTTGGAACTATGTTCAAAGGGATATAAAACTATGCATATAGTCTTTGATCCAGAAATATCACTGCTCAGTCTATATCTCAAAGATATTAAGAAAAGAGAAAAGGACCTTATTTATACGAAAATGTTTGTAGCAGTTCTTTTTGTAGTGGCTAAGAATTGAAAATCGAGAGGATGCACATCAATTGGGGCTAAATAAGCTGTGGCATATAATTATGATGGAATACTATTGTGCTATAAGAAATGACAAGCAGGATGATTTCAGAAAAATGTGGAAAGATACATGAACTGATACAAAATGAAGCAAACAGAACCAGGAAAATATTGTACACAGTAACAGCAACATTCTAAAATAAAAAACTATGAATGACAGCTATTTTCAGCAATACAATGATCTAAGACAGCCCCAAAGGTTTAATAATTTAGCACAGTATCTGCCTCTAAGAGAAAGAATTGATATTGTTTAAATACATACTGATTGATGCTATTTTTCATTTTCTTTTATTTGAGTCTTCTTGTAAGAAATGACTAATATGGAAAGGTTTTACATTAATGCACATGTATAATTTACATGTGATTGCTTATCATCTTGGGGAGGAGGAAGAGAAGTTGGAACTCAAAACTTTTCTTAAAAATATTTAAAAATCATTCTAACATGTAGCTAGGGAAAAAGGAAATGTAGCTAAATGTTAAAAAAAATTGCCCTCAGTTATGCTTATTTGGTGTGGCAGCAGAGTAGTGATAAAAGGAATAGAAAATGGTTTTGGACAGACAACATATGCCAATTTTACTTTCAATCATCTAAATCTGAGATCCTTGACCAGTGATCAACAAGTCATATCAATTATGCTAAATCATATCAATTTTAATCATTCTTGCTATAAAGAAAGCCAGTGGAAAGAAGGAAATTTAATGGGAGAATGGCTCATAGGTATTATTTGGAACAATGAAGAAAGGAATTGGTGGAGTACGTTTTATCATACGTCTAAAAGTTTCAGGAAACACAATTTTATAGGACATTAGATTATCACATATTACAGTACCAATGAAAAATATTTGCTAAAAGACCACCATGAAAATAACTGCAACTTTATGTGGCAACATTGGTTGCTAAGGATGAGCCATCAGAGAAGTTCTATGAAGAACTTGATAAGATTCTTCAATCAAATCAAATAAATATTCACTCTGATGCTGTGTGAATTCAATGAAAAAGCGAGACTGGATAGAAAACACACATGCAAGTATGGTTCAGGAAAAAAAATGAGAGAAATCAAAGACTTGCCAATTTCATAAAAATCTCATACCACCAGATCATGAATACCTTGTTTAAAAAAAAAATTGGTAGACAAAGAGAGCTCTTCCACCCAATTTATGGAAAAGATGTTTTAATATATGAATTATCTTTGAGTTAACTATCTATGTATAATCAGATCAATGAATTGACAGAGCAAAAATAAACTTTATCAAAATAAAACCAAAACCCAATAAAAATAAAAATGGGAAAAAGGAAAGTGCAATTACAATGACTGAATGTTGAAACTATTTGTGAAAGTAACTGAAAAGCAAAAATGGGAAAATGGTGACAGAATTGACATCAACAATGACTAAAATGTAATAAAAATAAATTAATTGCTACAAGAACACCAGAAGAGTCCAGAAAAAAAGTGCTTTGGTCATCAAATGCCTGACTTATATGCCAAGTGGAAAGACATGACTAGGAAATTCTGGGTTAAAATATAAATTTATCTTTAGATTTTATAATGGACAATTATAATCAGTATGATCTTGTAAAGCACAGAAAAGCAATGGAGGATAAAACTAGTTTAAAGAAAATATGGAAAGATATTCAGCTAAGACCTTAGGACATCTAAAGAGGAAAATGACAGACTATAAACAAAAAAAAAATTGGAAAAGATCTGTAAAAGCCACTTTAACTAAATGACTTCTTCAACAAAGAGAATGGAATGACCAAATTTGGCTGCTATTTATCACAGTCCCTAAGGTGCTTAGAGGGAGGCAGAAATGAGATTAAAGTGAACATATGTGAAAAAATAGCCAAATAGGACCAAGTGTATATACAGAAGAGATCCCATGCTTGGGATGATTTAATTGTGAAGACATTGATGGACCAATAATCCAAGGTATCTGAAGGAGAACAAGATGCTAAAGGGGGGAAAAAAGTCTCAAACAAAATTATGGTAAATAATATTTCACAATGGACCATATCTTTTACTACTTCACAATTAGCTCAAAGGGGTAAAGAATATAAAATCCCATTGAGTTTGTTGATTATGAAAAAGCCTTTGATAAAATGGAACAAAATACTGACTAACAAGACCTTATACAGCAAAACACCTCCCATCCACAAATCAAAATTCATATTCTTGGAATATATATCAATAGAAATAATCCTCCTCAGTGATTTTCTGATAATAAATGCTAAACAAAGAGTAACAAAAGGACATGGGAGATACAAATATCAAATATCTGCCACTGTTATAGAAAATATTCAGTTTAAGGGCAATGAGGAGGTTCTGCAAACCCTCCTATTTGCAGATGAAATTTAAATTCCAACATACTGCAAAACCTTCTACAAAAAATATATAATTAGCCCAAATATATAAGTTTTATCCACAGAAGAAGCAAGTAAATAAAAATGTCTACTGTACAGATTTCAACGTACATTAGCATGGCTCCTCCTCTCTACTATCCAACAATATAGAAGCACTAGATAACACAATGGAGGGGCTCTGAGCCTAAAGTCAGGAAGATCTGAGTCTTAGACACTTACTGGTGATGTGGTCTAGGATGAGTCACTTAACCTCAGCACAGCACAAACAAATAGACAATGAGGTAGGCCCAGAATTGAAAAAGAGGGGTAACTGGTAGGCCAAGGATTGCTTTTTGAAAATGGCAAAGCTCTTTGACTGACTCAGCTTCCCACAGGCAGGTAGGTGATAGAGGGAATAGAGTAGTAGTTTTGAATTCTTTGTAAAGGGATTTGTCTCATTGGAGGAAGTACCCACATCAATGAGCTTACAGGTCCACTGAAGTATCCATGGCAGATATCTACAATTTTTAGATAAGAAAACATGGAACAAGTACAAATGAGCTGTTAAAGATTGCAAAGCAGGAGTTCAAGTTCCAGAAATGAGGCATTAAGGTCAGGAGTACAGACCCCACTATTCCACACAGAATCTCAGAAAAATAAGTAAAGCTTAGAATGTCTGTAAAATCTAAGTAACTTAGATGCCAGTATCAGAGTAACTAGGAGCCTTTTCTTGTCTTTTCCTGACTCTAGGACAGATGCATGTTTGCCCTTCTCCGACACCAGGGGATGTCGATTATTTCTGGCAGATGAAGTTCCTGATTAAGAGGACAAAAGTACAAGACCATTTTTAATCAAATGATTCTGTCATAGCCAAACTAAAAGTGTTTAGAAATCTAAGTAACACCATGTGGAGAAAGAGAAAACAGGGTATGTTTACTCAGGGTGGCTACTGCAATTTTTCTTTTTTTCTTTTGCTCAGCTAGCAAGTGTCTGAATAAACTTTTAAAAACAAGTTTTGAAAATTCTGCTAGGTCTGTCATACTATTCACATGTTTTGTTTCTTTAGAACAATACTTTCCCTTTGAAAATTATCTAAAAGTTTCCTTAACTAGTATCACTGACTTTGCCATATGTTTGGCTATTATAATTTTAACAAATTTGTTATATCTTTCCAAACCCAATAGAAGTCTAAAGTGCATCTTTAATGTGTCTCACCACAAGAGTGAGAATTAAATCATTTTAACAGATTTAACACAAGGTTATCAAAGAAATAAATAACAAATTAACACTTTGATACCTTCTGTGTATGAGCCTTAGATTATATTTCTTAAGTGCTGACACAGATTTAGTATATAGAGGAATAATTCTGAAATGCTTTACTCTGGTTGTCCAAATGAAAACTTTGATAGATTTTTGATATATCTTCAAAAGCTCCCAAATCTGAACCTTATTAATAATCCCCATTTTCAGTTTTAACCCCTAGCCATAGCCACAATGATCATATCTTCTTGCACATTTCTGATGAGATGTTATGTTTGCTTGACTATTAGAGTTAGGCTGACAAAACTAAAAGGCATTTTCACTCAAAAGATAGCAGACATATTTTCACAATGTATTAGTTCTTAAAAGTAATAAAGGATGAGATATGAAAAAATGTCAAAGATGTGTAGGGGATTTGGAGTAACCCTTGGACATTGAGTATTGGAAAGTTAACAACCAAGAATAAATTTCTTATATATAGTCTTTTATATCTTATTCAACACTACTACTTCTTATTCTAGAAAATAAAACTGGGAATTCCCTTTGTTAAGGAACATTTTCTTTGCCTAATACATGATTCACAAGTCGTTAGGAGAATTGTTCTTGCATGACATTTAGCTGATCTTAAAATCCCTGAAAATAATGACTGATCATCCAGCTTAAAATGTGAGTATTAGAAAAAAAGAAATTTATTGAACATGAAAACCATAATGTCATTGAATGAGTTAGCTTACTTAAGGGAATACCTACCACTACCGGTGCAAAAAGACTGCTAACACTTGCATGTGTGGTTGTTTTCCTTCATTATTTAAAAAAGGGGTAAGGGCTATAAAAATCTAATGGCAAAAACTAATTCTGTTATCTCTTAATCCTTACAATTTATAACAAATCTTTCTTCATCACTATTCTTACTGAAGCTTTCCAAGGAACTCTACTATTTTTCATTTAAGTGTCTCCATGCACTTAATTAGTATTATTTTAGCAATCTAGTCTATAAGCAGTATAAGGAGAAAGGAAAAATTATAAAAGTGGGCTTTGGCAGTATACATTTTAAGGCTCATTAAATTTCCATTGTATATAAAAAAGAGAAAGGAAAGAAAAAGGAAGAAAAGCCTCCCAAAAAGAGCCTACATGTAATTTTTTAAAAAGGTTCAGATCAGAATATGAGTAAATTTTATATATAATTTATGTAAATGGTTAACAGAAACCAGTTCTGTTGCAACATATGAATTACTCAAGGCAGAGTTCTGCCTCTGTTACCAAGAGGAGAAGTATGTTATTGCTTTGTGGTTTCTGGTGCTTATCTGTTCACATTTATCCTATAAACCATCCTGCATGGTAATTTAATCCCATTTTCCAAATTTCCTTACATTTCCTAGTTTCTGAAGTTTTCTTATTTACAATCTTCTATACTACCCAACAGTACAGATTAGCTTGGATTTTTAAAATGGAAAAACAAGATAAAAAAAATAAATTATATAGAAATAAAAGGTCTTTATCTTCAAGTGTGTAGTATTTCAGAAGGGGTTGCCAAATGAAACTTGATATAGTTAGAATTTCTTACTTCAAGAACTCATTCCAACAGACCCCTAAACAACTACTGCTTAGATCCAAGCAGGGCCAAAAGTCAATAAAGTACTTCACTGAAATAGTACAAGAAATTATACATGTGGATAATAGGGAAGGATTTGGGACTTTATTTTATTAATGACTTCAAAATTGTAATTGTTATTATACATCTGAATGCTTTTTTGGAAAACAATTTATTGTAAAGATTTTTGTGTCAACAATGAAGCTTATCTTCCCTCTATTTATAATAAAGAAGGTCTGCTTATGAACTTAATGAAAGCTAGATCTGCATTCTCCTATGTGCCAAGTTACTCTGTCCCCTGCTCACCCTTCTCAGAGGCAGACCACAACAATAATCTTTTATACTTCTGTGGATGCCGAAGCAGACATTTAATATGAGCTTAGTATATAGTTTTCTCCCTATGAAAGTTGCCAGATAGCATCCTAGGTCAAAGAAAATGAGTAACCTATGATAAACAGATATAAGTATACGTGTACGCACATACATACACGTACCACATAGGATTTTTGTACATATAAACAAGAATTTTGCATACATCCTCATGTACATGTACACATGTTGTTCACAAAGCATTCTAACTATGTCATTCTCATGACCAGGATGTGAAGTTGGGGGTTGTTTGGATATAGGTTTCCCTTTTAGAAGAAGTGAGAGGGATCCCACCTTATTTCTTTTGCCAGTTTTATAAGGAATATTACATAAAGTATTCTTCCATGGGCACACTTCCTTGTAGTCCAGGGGAATGGAATTCATTTCTAGAAGTAGCTTTGTATATAATAATCAAAAGCAGTAAAATAGATGAATTATGATTCTTATAAATCATAAATACAAAAAAGTGAAAATTGAGAGTGAGATAATAGCAGGACATAAATAAGGACATCACTGATTCAGGATTGCTGAGAATGTCCAAATGTTAAAGTGGTTTTGCATTTAGCCACACTCCTTCCAATCCCTACCAGAACTACAAGGATATGAAGTTTTATGTTCTTTTTTGAAACTCTGAACAAAGAGATTAATTTTTATTAATAAATTATTAAAGTCATTTATTACCTTCTCCTGCTTTGTATCCGTTTGAAAGTATGTCTTCCACACATCTTCTAGGATTATGAATACTCGCAGGCCCCAATCATACAATTTCTCTCCATTGATCTTAAAACAAAAGTTGAAGATTAATATAAAGGCAACATAAATATAAAACAAAGGTAATATTAAATAACAATGATTTTCCCAATTTTTGTTAAAAGTTTAAAAGAAAAAAAAAAGAGAGAAAAAAAAAAGTTTAAAAGAAATCATTATCTTCACATACCTCATAGAGATTTGGGGTTTACGTATTAAAAAACAGTATTAAGTAAGCAAAAATTAGGACAGTAAGAATGATTCAAAGAGTAAAAAAGATGACAAGGGAAGCCTGTGATCAATTGCAAGTACTTTAAAACTTTATTTGCAATAAATAAATGGAAAATACCAAAAATTTAGGCACACCAACCATTTTAACTCCATCCCTATCTTCTAATTCCACACATGTCCCATAAAAAAAAAAAAAAAAACTAAAAACAAAACAAAAAACTAGAAGATTAAACCCAGCAATAGTTTAGTTTTTTTTTTTTTTCTTTTTAATAAGGAGATGATCTAAAAAAAAAAAAAAAAACAAAAAAACTTATTAGAACTACTTAATTTTTAAGGCCCCAAAAATCATCGAATGTCTTTTTTTTTTTTTTTTTTTTTTTTTTTTTTGCTGAGGCAATTGGGGTTAAGTAACTTGCCCAGGGCCACATATCTAGGAAGTGTTAAGTGTCTGAGACCACATTTGAACTCAGATCCTCCTGACTTCAGGGCTGGTACTCTATCCACTACACCATTTAGATGTCCCTCATTGAAAGTCTTTTTAGTCCAACTTTTCACACAATGCTGTAATAGTCTCTATAACATGCAAAACATAAATATTTACTCTCTTTAAATAATTTTAATGACAAAGTGCTCATTATTTCATAACCATCTAATTTTTGAATACTTCAAATAGTTTTAAAGTTTTTTCTTATATCAAGTTGAAACCTGTCTTTTAACTTGTTCTGATTTGTCCTCATTCTGCTCTCTAATGAGACACCAAACTGCTTCCTCTTTCACCTGATAATTCTTCAAATATTTGGAAATATTTGAATAGTTTTCTTCTCCTCTTCCCCCACTGCCATGACTCACCTTTCCCATCCCCAGAATTTTCTTTGCCAGATTAAAAATACTTAGTTTTTTCATAGTTCCTCCAATTATTCCTAATGGGGCACAATTTCCAGACTTTTCATAATCTTAGAAGTACTTTCAAACTTTGAGTGGATATGGAAAAAGGATGCTTTAAAAACTCTTATCTCCAAGTATCTAATAAGCATTTGTTAAGTAGTGCTATATTCGAGGACCTGGGAATTCAAGGACAAAAATGAAATGATCCCTGCCCTTAGAAGCTTCTGGTGTATAAGAGAGGAGAATAATATGTACAAATGTAATTTTTTTACAAAATTACATAATTCTGGGTGATAGGCACTAATAGGAAATAGACAGACACTCTTTAGATTAAATGCTTGCCTAAACTATAAAAAGAAATCATGAAACAGTAATTTGATCTGAAAATGTCATCATGATCCCAAAGTTATTATTTAATAATATGCCCCAAATAACAAAAATTTATTAATATTTTAATATGAAAAGATAACTATTTTTGTTAGCTTATTGAACAGGTTAAATAATTTAATATTCTTTCCCCATATGTGTATGTAATCCTATCTCTGAAAAGAAAAATAAATTATATTTTGAGTGGGGATTAGAAAAGTGGGACAGCAAAAGAATATTAGTTTTTGAATTTGAGAAGAACAAGTTGGATTAGAAATGTTTATTACATCTAAATGACCACTGTATTTCATAAACATCTGCCTAAAAAACTCTCTATTGGAAAGATAATTTGTATGACTATGGTTAATTCCTTCAAATTTGTGGTAAGATATATTCAACATGCTAAACTTTTCCTAAATGATTATAATTAAAGAAATACTACCTGAAAAAAATTCTGTCACAACAAATAATTCAATTGCTCATCCTTAAGGAATTCTAATATTCATTTCAGAGAACATTTTGCATATGGTATAGTTATTCTGTTCTATGGACTCAACTAATTAATCTAATCATTCTAAAAAGTCAGTCAAATAAATAATTCACATGAATTTTGCACATTTATTTAAAAGTGTTCTTTTACAAATCAAATAAGGAATTTCTTATAAATTTGGACCTAAAGTGATTATATAGGAATCTGATTAAGATTCTACAGGCCAAATATTTCTTCCATCTCCAAATAGATACATATTCCAAAGAAAAAAAGATAAGAAAATATTTATTCAACACTTCATAAGACCAAATTTAGTATCACATCTAAATGTCTGACGTAATAAAGTAAAAGTATAATGAAATGTTTCACCATTAAGAAGTCAAATCCAGATATTCAACATCTAAATTTTATAAAAGCAACAAAATCTGAAATACAGAATATTAATACTAAATTCTAAATACAATCTTTCATATGCAAACATGCACCAGGAGAGACATAGAGGAGAGTTAACAATGAAAACATGGATTAACATAGTTAAAATGCTTAATATGATCAGATATTTCTGGGGCTTTAAGTGTTACTTGTTATTGCTGGATGGCAAACAGATTTAAGATTGAGCAAAATAAATGCTAAAATGAAAATCTGTAGTTCTAAAAAAAAGTGCCTTTCATGTCTTTGGAGAACTATTATAGATAAATATTCTTATTAAATGATGAAAATAAATAAGTGTAATAAAGAATATACTACCAACCAAGTTAGCTAAAGAAACGATATTTCATCATGAAAGAATGGATTTTTTTTTCTCTGTAATTCATACCTCTACTGAAATTTGATGTCAATGCCTTACTGGTATGGAAGAGTCCCTTAGTTTTTGAAAGCAAAAGAACACAAGCTCTGGCATGTCTTATTAAAGGATAAAGGCTTTGAGTCCACACCTCTAATATTGGCTAGAAAAGATAATGATGAACGTTGGAGAGGATGTAGAAAAACTGGAACACTGATACATTGCTGGTAGAATTGTGAATGAATCCAACCAATCTGGAGAGCAATTTGGAACTATGCTCAAAAAGTTATCAAATTGTGCATACCCCTTGACCCAGCAGTGTTACTGCTAGACTTTTATATCCTAAAGAGATCTTAAAGGAGGGAAAGGGCCTCACATGTGCAAAAATATTTGTGGTAGCCCTCTTTGTAGTGGCTAAAATTGGAAACTGAGTGGACACTCATCAGTTGGAGAATGGCTGAATAAATTATGGTATGTGAATGTTAAGGAATATTAATGTTTTGTAAGAAATGACCAATAGGATGATTTCAAAGATGCCTGGAGAGACTTACATGAACTGATGCTAAGTGAAATGAACAGAACCAGGAGATCATTATACACAGCAACAAGATTATACGATGATCAACTCTGATGGACATGGCTCTCTTCAACAATGAGATGATTCATACCAGTTCCAATTGTTCAGTAATAAAGAGAGTCATCTACACCCAGAGAGAGAACTATAGGAAATGAGTGTGGACTACAATATAGCATCTTTCTGTTATTGTTTGCTTGCATTTTTGTTTTCCTTCTCAGGTTTTTTCTTTCTTTCTATATCCGTTTTTTCTTGTGCAGCAAAATAAATGTATAAATATGTACACATATATTGGATTTAACATATACTTTCATATATTTAACATGTATTGGATTACCTGCCATCTAGGGGAGGGAGAGGCGGAAGGAGGGGAAATTTGTAACAGAAGATTTTGCAAGGGTCAATATTGAAAAATTACCCGTGCATATATTATATAAATAAAAAGCTATAATAATAATAATTTTTAAAAAATAAAATAAAAGCTCTGAGTATATATTACCTGAAAAAAATTCTGTCACAACAAATAATTCATTTGCCCATCCTTAAGGAATTCTAATATTCATTTCAGAGAACATTTTGCATATAGTTATAGTTATTTTGTTCTATGGACTCAACTAATTTACCTAATCATTCTTATAATTATGTAAGATTATGTATTTGTTCTCCAAGGTCTAACCTTGCAGAGAGTCTCAGAGAGATTCACTACTAGTTTGGTTTCAGGGTGATGGGATTTTTTTTGACAATAGCAACTCTCAAAAACTGTCTATGTGTACTAAACGATCGATTTAATAACAACAGCCTCCTTGAAGTTCATGAGCAAAATACTAAATCAAGACTTCAGATTTTTAAGGTTATCATACCCCTCTGCTGAATGAATCAGTCAATATGCACTCATTAAGTACCTACAAAGTGCCAGGTACCATGCTATGAACTAATGATATATAATTAATAAAGTTCCTGCCTTCTTCCTGCTCACAATCTAACAAGGGAGATAACATGCAAACAAGAACAAGTGATAACAAGACTCATATTTAAGTTGCTTTCACCTATCATAGCTATGTGAATTCTGAAACTCTCCTCTTGACAGGAAATGCTAAAGTAAAGTGTTCATCCTAGGAACTTAGTTTTCCAGTTTGTATTATTACTATAATTAAGGCAATCATGATGTTCCTATAGCATCTTTAAGATATCTATGATAGGAACTATTTTGTTTTGCTCTGATGGGAACCAAGTTTTCCCAGAATATCTTTAACACAGCCTCAATATCTCAATACCCATACTTTTATCTCTTCAATTCTTCCCTGGTACTTCCCCTGAGAAAACCCATAGTTATTTTTCCCCCTATAAAAGTTGTGCTTATGATGAAGATTTTTGCTAAGTCCTTTTCAGGACTAAGCTCACTATGAGATACTCTCTCCCTCCTCATAATGTCTTCCATGTAAAGAAGTCTTTCTCCTTGTTATAGCTAACTTTTTTAGGGTGCTACATCTTTTTTGGGATAGCCCATCATGTAATACATGGGGGTCTCTCTTCTCACTTTCTTTTCCCCTTTGTCTCATGGTTCCTTTCTCCCTATTATAGCTAACTCTGGTTAGTTTGCTAAACTCTTATGGATTTAACCTGCCAATGATGTATTCCCACCTCATGGTATAGTTCTTTAATGTGTCTTTCAAATCCCTTTCCTATATAACTATAATATTCTTTCTATTGCTCTCCCAAAATCTATTTCATATTTACCACTCCTATTATCTATTTTGCCTCTTAATTTTGTCTGTAATTTCTTCATATAGGATACATATAATATAAGGATAAAAGACTCCCAAACAGGAATTTTCACACAAAACTATGTTAGCAACAGAGCCCAACTTCAATTTAGTTCAATTTTCAACAAAATACTATGTGCAAATGTTGAGGACCATGCCTAAGTTCGAAATACAGAAAGCTTGTAAAGGGTTAAAGGGGACTGTATCATCAAGGGGCAGGTCTGTTCTCTGAAAGCCCCCACAGCTGTGAATCATAGCACATATGAAGGAATTGCAAATAGGCCTTTACTGACACAGATGTTGCTTGTGAATTGTGAATGAAATAAATCAGAGGCAAGAGGGAAGAGGAGAGAAGTCAGAGAATGCAACTGCCTCTCAGTCTCCTTATATTGTTATCATCTTGTCACATGAAGGGATCTATTCTGCTGGTCAGAATTAGATCCCCAGCAAGCACTAGCAGGTAACTCCCATAACATCAAAGGTAAGCATTGATGATACAATGATAGATACAAAATATACCCTGATTTCAGGGAGTTTATAATCAATGATAGGGGAAATAAATCAATACCCAGCTAATATTTGGGGAAAGGCTAAAATAATCATGGTATATGAATATAATGCACTATTATTGCATTAAAAAATTATGAAAGGGCCAGATTTAGAGAAACTAGGAGAGATCTATATTAATTAATTCAGAGCCAAGTGACTGGAGGCAGAATAATTTTACATAATCTACAACACTGTAAAGGAAAACAACTGTTAAAGAACTACGTGCATAAGAATTATGATTAATGCAATGTCCAAATGATGTGGCACAAGATTTTTAATCAGTCCATTCTGCTTCTATTGTCAGAAATGATATAGAACTTTAAATTAATACCAATATTATTTACTATTCATGTAATTATGGAGGGGGTCAGCAACATTAATTATCTGCTACACACAACATGCTTATATTTGTTATGGCAACATAACATAAACATAACATAAATTGTGATTTTTCCTCTTTGAGATTCTTCTTTCATAACATGACTAAAGTGAAAATATGTTTAACATGGTTGTACATGTACAACCTATATCAGATTGTTTACTGTCTTGGGGAGGAGTGAAGGAAAGGAAGGAGAGAAAAATATTTGGAATTCAAATTCTTATAAAATGAATACTGAAAATTATGATAACTCAGATACTACTTCAATCGTTTCAAGTTGGCTAAGATGACAGGAAAAGATAATGATAAATGTTGGAGGGAATATGGGAAAACTGAGACACTAATAACATTGTTGATGGACTTGTGAACTGATCCAATTGTTCTGGAGAGCAATTTGGAACTATGATCAAAGGCCTATCAAATTCTATATACCCTTTGATCCAATAGTTTGTCTACTGAATTTGGATCCCGAAGAGATCATTAAAAAAAGGGAAAGGGACTCACATGTACAAAAATGTTTGCAGCAGCCCTTTTTGTGGTAGCAAGGAACAAAAATTGGGTGGATGCTTATCATCTGGGAAATGGCTGAATAAGTTATGGTATATGAATATTGTGGAATATTATTGTTCTATAAGAATTATCAGTAAGATGATTTCAGAGAGGCCTGGAGAGACTTAGATGAACTGATGCTAAGTAAAGTGAATAGAACCAAGAGAACATTGTACACAGCAACAAGATTATGTGATGATTAACTGTGATAGACTTGGCTCTTTTCAACAATGGACAATTCTAATACACTTGTGATGGAGAGAGCCATCCACATTCAGAAAAAAAAACTATGGGGATTGAATATGGATAACAACATAGTATTTTCACCTTTGTTGTTGTTGTTGTTTGTTGATTTGTTTTTCTCATTTTTCCATCTTTTGATCTGATTCTTCTTGTGCAGCATGATTAATGTGGAAATATATTTAGAAGAACTATACATAAAATGTTTGTAGCACCTTTTTCTGTGGTAGCAAAGAATTGGAAAAGGAGTGGATGCTCATCAATTGGAGAATGGCTGAACAAGCTGTAGTACATGAAGGTAGTGGAATATTGCTTGCTATCTAGGGGGAGGAGGAAACAAGGAGGGAAGGAGAAAATTTTGGAATACAAGCCAATGTTAAAAACTATCTTTCCAGGTATCTTGATAAATAAAAAAAAAAGCTATTATTTTTAGATAATAAACTAAATACAATAAAAATTTTAAAAATTATCTTTCCATGTAATTAGAAAAAATAAAATATTACTGAGGAAAAAAAGGACAGAACTTTAGATTTCCCAAATTATTGATTATTAAAAATCATTTTCCTCAAATAGGAAAAAAAAAGAAATTTACCTTGAAGTTTGGAATCTTTAATTTATAAAGCTATCATCTAGAATTTTGACATTCACAAAATATTCATGAGCCCAAATAGCCTGAATGAAGCCTGACTTATTTGATTTAATTGTGTCCTAAATATTAAGAGATGAGGGGAAGGGGAGAAGTAGCAAAGGATGTAAACGGGTGGGTGGGTGTGCCAACAGTTCCTTTAAAAATATTACTCTGCCAACCTCTCTGGCATATACTTTAAGCCACAAGAGATAAGCAGAGCCCTAACTACAAGAGTCAGTTCTGACATGGGACAAGGTTTGACCTACACATTGAATATAGATCCAAAATTAACTTTTATGGCAAAAAATTTAGGCTTACCTAATACAAAACATCTAGGTAAATTTATATTTAATTCTATAAGTTTTTATCACACACATATTACTATGTGCAAAGCAAGGTATTAGGTACTAAGGATATAAAGACAAGAAAATAAAAAGTTCTTTTGTTTTTGTGCAGCTGACATTCAACTAGGGATAGATATGCCAGGTTAACAGGTAAATAAACATAAAATAATTTGTGGGGGAAGAGAACAATTAAGGAAGGGATGCCTGAGGCAATAAAGGAAACTAAGGATTTGAAGCTTTGTCAAGATATATAATATCTGGTGAATTCAGAAAGGTTTGGAGAGACTTGCATGAACTGATGCTGAGTGAAATGACCAGAACCAGAAGATCACTATACACTTCAACAACAATACTGTATGAGGACGTATTCTGATGGAAGTGGATATCTTCAACATAAAGAAGATCCAACTCACTTCCAGTTGATCAATGATGGACAGAAACAACTACACCCAGAGAAGGAACACTGGGAAGTGAATGTAAAATATTAGCACTACTTGTCTATCTATC
This sequence comes from Sminthopsis crassicaudata, assembly GCF_048593235.1. NCBI lineage: Eukaryota > Metazoa > Chordata > Mammalia > Dasyuromorphia > Dasyuridae > Sminthopsis > Sminthopsis crassicaudata. The sequence goes on along the minus strand of NC_133619.1, from coordinate 294,506,288 downwards.
CAGGTTACTTACACCTTCGGAATCCAATACTTAACGTGCAACAAGAAAATTGGATTTACACACATATATTATATCTGGGTTATATTGTAACACATGTAAAATGTATGGGATTGCCTGTCATGTATGGGAGGGAGTAGAGAGAGGGAGGGAAAAAAATGAATAAAAGGGATAATAGTATAAAAAAATTACTCATGCATATATACTGTCAAAAAAATTTATAATTATAAAATTAATTTTAAAAAGATATATAATATCTGGGAGAACTGCAATTTGATTTTAGATATAGCTTATCACAACCTATCAAAAACAAGTCAGACTGAAACCCCTAAAAAGAGAAAGAGAATAGAGGTAAGGAGATGGGGGAATGGGGAATTCTTCCAAAACATTAGAAATGGAATGAGGAACTTCAGTGTCTGTTAAAACAAATGGACAAGGGGAGAAAACCCTACGTTTCAGAATTAGAGATTCCTGAAGTCCCCCAAGTTATCTGCTCTAAAATCTAAATCATGAAGTAAGTTTACAAATATAGCTAGCACAATTTGGAACTATGCTCAAAAAATTATCAAACTGTACATATCCTTTGATCCAGCAGTGTTACTACTGAGCCTATATTCCAAAGAGATCTTAAAGAAGGGAAAGGGACCTGTATGTACAAAAATGTTTGTGGCAGCCTTTTGTAATGGCTAGAAACTGGAAATTGAATGGATGCCCATCAATTGGAGAATGGTTGGGTAAATTGAATGTTATGGAATATTATTGTTCTGTAAGAAATGACCAGCAGGATCATTTCAGAAAGGCCTGGAGAGACTTACATGAACTGATGCTGAGTAAAATGAGCAGGACCAGGAGGTCATTATATACTTCAACAACAATATTATATGATGATTAATTCTAATGGACATGGCTGTCTTCAACAATGAAATGAACCAAATCAGTTCCATTTGTTCTATAATGAAGAAAATCAGCTACATCCAGGGAAAGAACTATGGGAAATGAGTATGAACCACAACATAGCATTCCACTCCCTCTGTTTTTGTCTGCTTGTATTTTTTATTTCCTTCTCATGTTATTTTTACCTTATGTCTAAGTCCAATTTTTCTTGTGCATCAAAATAACTATATGGATATATAAACATATATTGTATTTAACATACACTTTAACATATTTAAATGAAGGGATCTACCTGCCATCTAGGAGAGGGAGTAAGGAGAAGGAGGGGAAAAGTTGGAACAGAAAGTTTTGCAAGGGTCAATGCTGAAAAATTACCCATGCATATATCTTGTAAATAAAAAGTTATAATAAAAAAAAAATCACAAAGGTAGCAAGTAGCTGAGTTGAAGTTGGAAAAAAAAAAAAAACAAATATAGCTAGCATCTGTTAATTTTATTCTCTGAAGGAAGATTTTCCTGAAAAGTCTGAGAATAAAGACACATTTTTGTTCACTAGTATTTTACAGAAGTTTCTTTAAACACTTCCTTTCTTTTCTAAAGAGAGTTCAGTGACCCTAAATAACCTATTCTGATGACTCAGAGCTATAATGACATACCTCAGTGAGTGAGATGTAACACACTAATTACATCATTGCTAGAAGCATGTACAATTTACTGACTGTCCCTTCCACTAAATGACTTCGTACTTTCAGTTATTAGTCATTATTATTATTATTGGTGAGGCAATTGAGGTTAAGTGACTTGCCCAGAGTCACACAACTAGGAAGTGTTAAGTATCTGAGGATGGATTTGATCCGAGGTCATCCTAATTCCAGGGCTAGTACTCTATCCACTGTACCATTTGCCTGTCCCTTTTTAGCTACTCCTTAAAAGGCTCTCCAGGCCTTTTTGCTGGTTATAATCCGATTTACATAACTGAATTTTTAAAACCAGCAAGTTTAATTTTATCTACAATTCTAACCTTTTTTTTTTTTAAATGTTAAGGGAATGCTTCCATACCTCTCTGACCTACATAGTGAAGGGCATGGAGTTAATGAAGATATTTTACACGAAGGAATTTTTTTCCATTTGCTTCTAAGTTCAAAGCTGTGGTTGAGGTGACTGAAGTTACCAGAAGTCAATCAAAGGAAGCATTTTGGCATGAGGGAAAAAGCCAGAGCTTTGGAAATAAAGAAACCTAGGTTAAAGTCCTACATCTGACACTTAGTCTTCTGAATGACATTGGATAAAGCATTTTACTTGTGTGGACCTCAGTTTCCTCACCTCTAAAATGAGAGCCATGAATTAAATGGTCTTTGAAGCCTCTTCTAGCTTTAAATCTATGGTCCTATGAAAGAAGCAAGTCCACAGCTGTATGAAATTTAGAATAGCCACAATTAGGTTTCATGGAAAGAATAAAAATTTGAAACTTGTCTAAGACAATTTTTTAACTGGGAGGAAGGGAGAGATAGAGACATCATTTCAAGATAATGAGAGAGACTCCAGGGATTGAGTGCCTATGGGCAGAGATCACAGGTTACTGGAAGATTCTTGATATGAGAGACTGAGGCAACAGGACACAGAAGAATGTATTTGCAGTAGTTGGAAGAAGACATATTTCAAGTAATTTTTCTTGAAAACTAAATGTTAAATCAACTGTTTATGAGTGGGATCCAAGTGGTGCCCAAAAGTGAAATTCCAGTCTCTTAGGCTCAATATCATTCAACTCCATGCTCACTGAAAATATGACATCATGTTAGCATAGGATTTGTTGTTGTTAAGTTATGTTTGACTCTTAAGGAGTGGATTTATTTTTACTACTGGAATAGTTTGCTATTTCCTTCTCCAGTTCATTTTATAGATGAGGAAACTAAGGTAAATAGTGTTAAGTGACTTGCTGACCAGGATCACACATAAAGATGAGTCTTCCTAACTCCAGCCTGGCATTCTGTCAATTGTATGAAAAATTGTCCAAAAGTATAAACACCTAACTTTAAAGAAGTAAGAACCAATGGTCATCTCTACATAGATACCACATTGTCTTCAAACTCAACATATCTGAAACTAAGTTTTCTAAAATAATTAGCATTTTTCATTATCCTATCAATAAAACTAGCATTTTTCAAGTATTCCATACTGGTAAGTAATCTTTGAGTTAATCTTTGCAATATCTCCTGGAATGATCTCTTTTCTTACATACATTCCCACTTGTCAATCTCGTAGGACCATCCCTTGTCAATTCTTAGCTATGTTGCCTTTATAGCCTCCTACTGATTTTCTTCATTTCATTCATTTATTTACCTCTAATCTTTCTAAAATATTGTTTTTATGATACTCCTTTATTTTACAGCCTGGAAAAGCTCCCATTGACTTATGAGAGCAAGTCCAAATGCACCCAAGGTCTTTTCCACTCTGATTCTGTATTGTGACCACTCAAAATGTTTTTTAATAATCCAAAATATGGATGACATGATGGTATACTTAGAGAATCCCAAAGACTCTGCTAAAAAGCTATTAGAAATAATTCAGAATTTTAGCAAAGTTGCAGGATACAAAATAAATCCACATAAATCCACAGCATTTTTATACATTAACAACAAAATCCAACAGCAAGAGATACAAAGAGAAATTCCATTCAAAATAACGGTCGATAGTATAAAATATTTGGGAATATATCTACCAAAGGAGAGTCATGAGCAAAATTACAAAAACTTTACAAAATTACAAAACACTTGCCACAAAAATAAAGTCAGATTTAAATAATTGGAAAGACATTTAGTGCTCTTGGATAGGCCGAGCGAATATAATAAAGATGACAATACTCCCTAAACTAATCTATTTATTTAGTGCTATACCAATCAGACTTCCAAGAAACTATTTAAATAACCTAGAAAAAATAACAACAGAATTCATATGGAACAACAAAAGGTCGAGAATTTGAAGGGAAGTAATGAAAAAAAAAATTAAGTGAAGGTGGTTTAGCTGTACCTGATCTAGAACTATATTATAAAGCAACAGTCACCAAAACCATTTGGTATTGGCTAAGAAATAGACTAGTTGATCAGTGGCATAGGTTAGGTTCACAGGGCAAGATAATGAATAAAAATAGCAATCTAGTGTTTGACAAACCCAAAGATCCCAAATTTTGGGATAAGGATTCATTATTTGACAAAAACTGCTGGGAAAACTGGAAATTAGTATGGCAGAAACTAGGCATGGACCCACATTTAACACCACATACTAAGATTAGATCAAAATGGGTCCAAGATTTAGGCATAAAAAACGAAATCATAAATAAATTGGAGGAACATGGGATGGTTTACCTCTCAGACTTGTGGAGGAGGAAGGAGTTTGTGTCCAAGGGAGAACTAGAGACCATTATTGATCACAAAATAGAAAATTTTGATTACACCAAATTAAAAAGTTTCTGCACAAACAAAACTAATGCAAACAAGATTAGAAGGGAAGTAACAAATTGGGAAAACATTTTTATAGTTAAAGGTTCTGATAAAGGCCTCATCTCCAAAATATACAGAGAATTGACTTTAATTTATAAGAAATCAAGCCATTCTCCAATTGATAAATGGTCAAAGGATATGAACAGACAATTTTCAGATGATGAAATTAAAACTATTTCCACTCATATGAAAGAGTGTTCCAAATCACTATTGATCAGAGAAATGCAAATTAAGACAACTCTGAGATATCATTACACACCTGTCAGATTGGATAAGATGACAGGAACAAATAACGATGAATGTTGGAGGGGCTGTGGGAAAACTGGGACACTGATGCATTGTTGGTGGAGTTGTGAAAGAATCCAACCATTCTGGAGAGCAATCTGGAATTATGCCCAAAAAGTTATCAAAATGTGCATACCCTTTGACCCAGCCATACTACTACTGGGCTTATATCCCAAGGAAATACTAAAGAAGGGAAAGGGACCTGTATGTGCCAAAATGTTTGTGGCAGCCCTTTTCATAGTAGCTAGAAGCTGGAAGATGAATGGATGTCCATCAATTGGAGAATGGTTGGATAAATTATGGTATATGAATGTTATGGAATATTATTGTTCTGTAAGAAATGACCAACAAGAGAAATACAGAGAGGCTTGGAGAGACTTACATCAACTGATGCTAAGTGAAACAAGCAGAACCAGAAGATCATTATACACTTCAACAATGATACTGTACGAGGATGTATGCTGATGGAAGTGGATATCTTCAACATAGAGAAGAGCTAATCCAATTCCAATTGATTAATGATGGATAGAATCAGCTGCATCCAGAAAAGGAACACTGGGAAATGAGTGTAAACTGTTATTTTTACCTTCTGAATCCAATTCTTCCTGTGCAACAAGGAATTCGGTTCTACACACATATATTGTATCTATAATATACTGTAATATATTTAACATGTATAAGACTGCCTGCCATCTGGGGGAGGGGGTTGGGGGAGGAAGGGAAAAAATCTGAATAGAAATAAGTGCAAGGGATAATGTTGTAAAAAAATTACCCATGCATATGTACTGTCAAAAAAAAAGTTATAATTATAAAATTAAATTAAATTAAAAAAAAAATAATAATAATCCAAAATATGGATCTACAATTCCAGTAAATGTAATCTCTTTACTAGTTTCCCTTTTGCCACTTTATGTGCCTCATTCCCATCTTTTTGACCTTGTTCCTACTATTTGGTCTTCAGCATTTTCCACCTACCTCAAGACCTAATTCCTCTCTAAAGACTCTACTAATCCCAGCCCATATTCTTCTTATTCTAAATTTCTATAGAATTTGTGTAATTTCTACAGCAAACTCTCCTACTTTGCTAATAGAGAATTTTTATATTTGAAAGCAAGAAGGGACCTTAGAGATCAACTAATCTAACCTTATCTTTTAATAGCCAAAAAGCTAAAGTCCTAAGAGGCTAAATTACTTTCACAAGGGCACAAAGTCATTGGCAGAGTAGGGACTAGAATCTAGATTTCAGGGTGAGCTCTCCTATGATCCCTTTGAAATAAGAAAAGGGCAGAAATCTGTCTGCATTTTGTTTCTTTAAGAAGACAGCGCATCTATGGCAGAGACCTTGGCTTTTTTTTCCCCCTAGAACTCACCACACTTAGTACAATTTGACATTCATTTCCTTCTGCTGAAATCCTTCTCTTCCATCTAAACCCAGTTTAGATTCTATACTTCAATTCAATTCAACATTTATTAAGTACCTAACTATGTCCTGGATCCAAAGACAAAATTAAAAGGGGTAAGTGTATCAATCAAGGTAAGTGTAATACCAGGATAGGGAATGAATGGGGGAAAGAAGAGAGATCAGATAAGAATTCTAGAAATATTTAAGGAGAGAGTGAGCATGAAAAGCTAGAGGAGGAGGAAGAACAATAAAGGCTTCACAGAACAGGTGACTCCTAGCCTCAGCCTTGAAAGAAGGGAGATTCTGAAAGGCAGAGATAACCAGAGAATACACTAAGCATGGGGGATAAACTGGGTCAATGCATTGAGGAAAGAGATGACAGCATGTTGAGCACAGGAAAGAAAAAATATAGTTCAGTTTGAATGAAACATCAAGCACAGAAAGAGAAATAATGTGAAACAAAGCAGAAGAGGTCAATTAATTATAGCTAGAAACTGACAGTTTCTTCCAGGAAGGAATTTCCACAAGCAATGCAGTTTTGGTACCTTCTCAGCTCTAAGTCTCTGGATGTTGCCTGGGGGCACTGAGAAATTGAGAGAACTGCCTCAGGGTCATAGAACCAATCAGTCAGAGTTGGCCTTGTACCAAGGAGTTCCCAACTTCCACAGGTAGCTCTCTAGCCATACTGCCTGTCTACCTGCAAATAATAGGTGCTTCATATTTGCTGAATTAGCATACAGCAGATACTAAATAAACATGCTTAAAAAAGCCAACATGGTTAGTTGCACACATCTATGGCCTGGGTTCAAATTCTACTTGATTTAATGACTAAGATATTGAGTCAGAAACAATCACTAAGAATATACTCCTCATCTGTAAAAATGATATAACTTACTCTACCTACCTGAGAACCTTATCTTTTACTTTACTATGAAAATTAAGGCCATTCAACATGAGCTCCCTCTTTTTCTCTTTCCCTTTATCTCAAAAAACCTTGATATAATCCTTTATTTTCTAGTACTTTCCCCCAGTCTATGATAGGTGACCCTTCATAAGGAAACCAACTCTTTTAAATGTGCCCCCAATTCCATCCTCATCTCAAAAAACCTTCATATAATCTTTCATTCACATTGAGCTTGAAAAGGGTCTTTTGTATGTGTGTGTGTGTGTATATGATTCCTTTTTGTAATTTAAGTCCTTACTATCTCTGACCTCATTTATTGTAACAGCTTCCTAAATGTCCTTGTCTAAAACTGCTCCACTTCATTCTATTCTCCATGTTGTTGCCAAAGTAATTCCTTAAAAGGAATCTCACACACACACAAAAGACCCTTTTCAAGCTCAATGTGAAAACTGCTGAAGATGATAAGAAATCAAATATTATAACTGTTAAAAAAAAATTACATGAAGAAAACACAGGCTATTTTGGCTTGGTAAGTGTTAACTGACCTGTGCAAATTCAAAAGCTTCTTGTGGATAATAGACAGATGCAGTAATGCTCATGAAACCAACTGGATACAGGAGCTTCTTTAATTTTGAACCTGTTAAAAGAAAGTCCCCCCATATTCCCCAGCTAGTGAATTCTGTTACTCTTTTTATCACATAATTTGCAATTCACCGTTAATATCGATAGGGTACAATGGATTTGAATCTTAACTCTACTATTTACTGCCTAGGTATTTTGAGGTAAATTCATCTCTTAGGGCCTTAGTTTCCTCATCTGTAAAATGGGAGAGGAAAGCAAATGATCTCTAAATTCTCTTTAAGCTCTAAATCCGAGGACATTATAATAAAGACTGGAAATAACATTATTATGTTCACTGACTGATGATACCTCCTTTCTAATATTAGGCTCTAAGGTGCACATAAGTTAATATTGTAATATGTGGCTCTATTGTTATTTCTAAGCTTTAGATTTTTTTTTAATTAAAAAATAAAAGATTTCTTACTATGGTATTTCTCTATAAAAAATATAAAAAATGGGCCTCAATTTCTTCACCTGCAAAATGAGGGGATGGGCTAAATAATTACTAAAGTCCCTTCCTATTCAAAATCTTATGAACAACAAATTCACATTTATGTAGCAGTTTAAAGTGTTTTTATTTTCTAAGTGATGGAGTCTTTCAACGATGCAATATATTGTTTCTAATTAAAAAGACAATTCACTAGCCTAACACTAGAAAAACTTTACAAGTTAGCATTTCTCTAGTAACAGCAAGATTAATTTAATATAAGCATTTAAAAACCATTTTTCAAATTTATTTGTAACAGCTGTGATAAATCTCTAATAATTCTACTGAACAGGTAGTTTCCATTTAAATTGACATACCAAAAAAATCTTCCAGTGTATATGTATATGTGTATATATACATATACATATATATATACACACACATATGTATATATGTATATATATGATATGTAACTTACATTTAATGTCATAAAACTTTATAACATATTAGTTAGTGAAAATCACATCATATAATAGTAATGAATTCACTTTTCCAATGTTTATAATCCTACTAGTAAAAACAATAGAACACTTATTATACAGAGATTATAAATAGCTTTCAGTGACAAAAGTACTTCTATTATGTACAGAAAAAGACTTTTCAGCCGAGAAAGTGTGTCCAAAATGTGATCAATTTCATTTTTCACAAGTAGGATCTGGACTAACATAAGGTACATCATAATGTAAACAATCATTAATAAACTCAAATTAAGTGGAAAGAAAGCTACTGCTTAGCATTGTGACCTTTTAAAGAATGCTTCTTTCATATAATAGTCAGAATTTTGTGCAACTCAAAATTGAATTATATATGCCTTAGCTAAATATTAATATATCTTAAAAGAATTAATGATTCACTATTAATTATATGATTCCATTTGAAAACAAGACCTACCTTTAGCAAAAAAGTATCCCAAAATTCCAGAAAAACCAATCACACCAAGTCTTGGCAAAAATCCTGGAGGTGGATTTTGAAAAAATTCGCAGCTGGCTAGAATGAAATCAGATCACAGAATGTTTACATAAAGTGTTTTAAATAATAACAAAAATACCTTTGATGACTAATTTCAACAGTATTAAATATTACCGAACAACAGTTTTTAAATTGTTTGATTTTGCTGATCTTCCTGTCTATAGACAATATACAAATTTGAACCAATATAATATAATTTAAAGGTCCCTTTCCCTAACATGCTTAGTTGGTTTAGTATAAAACATAAATTTGTTGAGCCTAAGTGTGTTTTGCTACTTAACATTGAGGAAAGATTCTCACACAAAGCAAAAAAGGCTGTAAGGCAATCCCTACCATGTACCAGTAAAAGTGAACATCATAAACAAAACTAATAAAAATAAACTAAGAGTGGGAGAAACTCTATAAGACAATGATAGCTGCCATGGTAGTAGCTGCAACCAGAAATGATCATCATATATTGCTTATAAACATTTTATTTTTCAATCACCCACAAAAATTAAAAACCACCCCTGGCAAAGAGGGTTAACAGTATAAGTTACTCCTTCCACTGATGTTTCTAATCATGTCTATATACTAGTCATACTACATGACTCCATCTGCTATATTTTCCCTACATTCTCCAATCAAACTCTATCTTCTTTCTCTCACTTTTCCCTATTATCTGGAATTTCTCTCCCATTCTACCTGAATTTTTATTCTTTTTTTTTTAATCAAAATCTGTGATGTGATATTCCACTTTTAAGATCCAATGCAAATTCTCTCTCTTACACAAAGCTTTGCTGGTTCTCCTTTGGCTAATAATTTCCTCCCTTGGAATTAAGATTAGTAACAAATAAAAGTTTACTTCTATAAATGTATTTACCATATACTACTGAATACAAGTTTTTCATTACACTCTTTATTTCCCTAATAGCATTATAAGTTCCAGAAGGGAGGTTATATAAGATCTACACATGGCAGGTGTATGATATATGTTTATTGCATGGAAAGAAGGCAGAACTAGTGTTTAATCAACAAGCATCAATTAAGTACCCATTATGGGCTAGGTACTGAGCTAGATGGAGGGAAGGAGTAGCAACTAGAGAGGAAGTAGGGGGAAAGAACAAGAAAAAACATATAGTATTTAAATTATACTTTAAAGGAAGCTAGGGATTATAAGCAGCAGAGATGTGCAATAAATACATTCCAGGTGTGACAGTCTGTATAAACACACAGAGATGGGAGAATGGGTATCATGTATGAGGAATAATTAGGAGGCCAGTTTGGCTTGAACACATAGTATATACAGGAAAGTAACATGAAATAAGGCTAGATATGAAAGCAAACTAAAACTAAATTGTGACAGGTTTCAAATGGCAAAGAAAAGAATTTTTGTGCAACTGTAAGCTTTGTAAGATGGGGAATGATATGAACAAATGTGTTTTAATAATGCCACTGGCAACTCCGAATAATAGGAGACATACTCAAGACAAAGAGACCAATCAGGAAGCTATAATAATCTAGGTAAGAGATAATAGGAGTTTGAACTAGGGGATTGGCCCTGTAAGTGTAAAAAGAACAAGGGACAAGCAAGACTTATTCTGTATATAAAACTGACAAGGCTGGGACCTGATTTTATATTGGAGGTAAATAAGTATAGAGACAAACCTGGGTAACAAAAGAATAACAGTGCTCTCCACAACAGAGATTTGTTTAATCCTATTTAACTCAGGACTGCAAGGGTTCCTAGATATGAAAATCTCTCATCCTACAATGAGAAACCTGAAATCCAAAAAAAATTAAGTGCTTTGGCCACACAATTATACAAATTCTCCAGCTAATCAGTTCAATCAAAAAATGTTATACATGTGGGCTAGAATAATTAAATATAATGTAAAAATGTTTTGTATAAATTCTAATGATTATTAGAGTTATTAATTATAAATCAACTCACCTATTCCTTGTTGAATGGCACCATCTATTGTGGGCTTAGTTTTGTCATAAGCAACCTGAATAAGGGAAGGAAAAAGACTATCACCAAATAGTATTAATACTAAAGTAAGAAAAAATTTACATCTAAACAGAATGAAATGCTCACATTCTGTAGTTTGGTTTTTTTGCTCAAACCTTTTAAAATATGGCTCAACTGTTGCCACTGGAAGAAAAAACAAACCCCAAACCAAGCCAAACTTTCAATTCACAATCTTCTCATTGTTTCATATAAAATTAAGAAAAGTTGCAGTCTAATAAATTAAGATTTTTTTTGATCATCAAAACCAACTTAATGCTACAAAATAAGTGATAGTTTTTTCTCACTTTATCAAGTCAATTTCTTTCATAAAAGGAACATGTATTAATCTGATAGTATATTATAGCTCACTATCAGCAGATGAGCAGCTCTGTCTTCTAACGGAAAAAAACTGTTCTGTCCCAGTTTAAAAAACAATTTGGAACTATTCCAAATTAAATTAAGCCAGTCTTTTTTTTATGATGAAATATCATCAATGGATCACCAACTATTAAGCAACAAGCCCATTTAGAAGATATTATTTAAAACACATCTTATCTAGGTTATTACAATAATCTCCCAATTATTATTCTGCCTCATCTGTCCCCATTCCAATGCATTTGCCACAAAGCAATCAATGTCACTTTGTCAAGTGCATTTCTACGACATCCTTTTACCCATAAATTTCCATTTATTATTTCAATTCCAATTATTCATGTTCAAATATAAACTCCTGTGTTAACCTTTTAAGGCTCTTCATAACTTGCCCTCTTTTTTATCTGTCTAGTCTCTTTCCACCTTATATCCCCTAGATATATTTTACAGTCCAGAATAAAGGATTCCAAGCTGTCTTTCTCATCTCTCATTTTCATACCTTTGTACAAGCTAAGAGAATTCTATTCTAAAATTTAACTTCATTAGTAGCTTTATATGTTTGTATTTTTCAATGTATACATTACTTCCCTTATTAAAATATAAGTTTCTGCAGGATTACAGATAATGAATTATATAAGGAATCAGCCAGGTTACCTAGTCCAATACCTTCATTTTATAAGTGAGGAAAATGAAGAAGAATTAATGATTTGCCCAAGAAAATAATATATATCAGAGGCAGAATTTGAACCCAGTTCTTCTGAATCTACAACCAGTTTTCTTTTTCCCTTGTCTTATCATCTTTCTGGTGTGTGTGTGTGTGTGTGTGTGTGTGTGTGTGTGTGTGTGTGTGTGTGTATGTTGTTTTGTTTATAGAATTTACCATAATGTCTTGCATATAGTAGGTATTCATAGTGTATTCATAGGTATTCATCAAAGTGATGGAGCCTATAATATAAGGGATGGACAAATGGTCAATTTATGTTTATATTCGTATCTAAATGATTTTTACGTATCTGCGTATTTTCATTTATCTTAAAATGTCATTATGTGTATGTGTTTATAAATAATCCATGCCTTAACTTTCATTCTCCTGTCTCTACATTGTGTATTTGCTATTTAAAGCATTATTTTATGTCACACTGAGATAGTACCAAAGTAAAGTTAAACTGAAATGCTGAGCTGTACTTTTGCTTTTAGAAAAGTGACAATTTGCATTCCCTGATGTTTGTAAGATTTAAAATACTCTAAGGAAATATTGTTCATGAGTGCAAAGTATTTTGGGTATTTTAATAGCACAATGCTATAATAAAATGTTAGCACTTTAAAAAAAAACAAAACCTGTGCAATATATTTTTTAAAGTGGTTTTTCTCTTTTCTTCTTCTTTCCTTTCTTCCCATCACTGTCACTATTGAAATACTACACCCTTTCCCATAAGAAACTGTTCTTTATAAAACATAACTAGTCAAACCAAACATGACACTGGCTATTTCTGAATATGTGTGCCTCATTCCATGACCAGAGTCAAGTACTCTACTAATGGAGATACATTTCATCATGACCTTTGTTGACTGTGGTCTGAAGTCAAAATAGAGGATACCTAATTAGTTTAATACATATCTTTAGATATCTAATGGTATCTTACCTATCAATGTGATCATGATGCAAATTGTTCTGCTTCAATTTACTTGACTCTGCATCAATTTATATGTATTCCAAAATTATTCTAAATTACTCATATCTGTCATTCCTTGTCATGAATATCCTATAATATTCATATCCCATAATCAGTTAATGGATACTCATTTTCTCTTAATTCTTTGCTTCTATAAAAATGCTTCTATTAAATTATTATGATTCATTATTGAACTTTTGTTTCTGTCACTGATCTCCCTGAGGTATATACCTAAAAGTAGCAAATCTAAGTCAAAGGGTATGTAAATTGATTTTTTTTTTTAACAATTCCAAATTGTTTTCCAAAATGGTTGGATCAATTCATAGTTCAATTCTAGTTGGACCATTTCATAGCTCTTCCAAGAGCTTCTTTCCCACATGCCCAAATGTTTACTGTTACCTTCTATCAGTCCTGAGGTAAAACTTACAAGACATAAAGAAAACAGTAGAATGAGTTGATTCTTGCCTTTCACATATTTGGAAGGAGAGATGCTGACAGCATCATTTATATCTACATCTATGTATGTATTTGCATGTATAGTATGTATGTGCACTAATGTGTATGTTTAAATAAGTATATGTGGTAAAGTATAATAACAGATCCTGAAGGACCAATTTCCCAAACAATGTTGAAGAACATGGTTCTACTTCCTAATTCCAATGCTGTTATCCTTACATTTTCTATGTCACATATATTATAGAACACTAAGGAACCTTTAAGCTTAAAAAATATTCCCAAATTGGGAATATACTATATTTGGGTTCTCATAATCAAGCATCTGCTTGCAGTCCAGAAAACTAATACATGTAGTATTAATAATTCATTTGAACAAACTCCAAATGGGTACCTGATTTATATATAAAGGGTGATGTAAACATTAAGGGAGCTTGGAAGAAATTACCTCTCAGATCTATGGGTAAAGAAAGGATTCAGGACCAAACAAGAGATAGAGGTTCATAAGAGATTATAAACAGTTTTGATTACATAAAATTTAAATTTTTTCGTGAAAGCAAAACCAATGCAGCCAAAATCAGAAAAGAAGTAAGAAACAGGAGAACAAATCTTTGCAGCAAGTTTCTTTGGTAAAGATCTAATTTTGAAGACATATTAAAAAAGTAAGATATTTATTAGAGTAGAGATATTCTCTAACTGATATATGCTCAAAAGATATGGATAGAGAGTCTTCAGAGGAAGATGTCAAAGTTATCAACAGATATATGAAAAAAAATTTTTCTTCTAAATCACTAATACTTGGAGAAATATAAATTAAAACAACCCCAAGATATTAAACTGACACACACAAAAAAAAAAAAAGAAAAAAGGAAAATGACAGGTGTTGGAGGAGCTATGGGAAAAGGGAGGATTTTTTTAATGAACTACTGGTGGCACTGTGAATATATCCAACCATTCTGGAAAGTAATTTGGAATTATGCCCCCAAGTTATACTCTAAGTCCATAGCCCAAAGAAATTAAAGAGGAGAAAGGATCTATATGAACAAAAATATTTATAGTAGCTCTTTTCATAGTGGCTAAGAACAGAATTGAGAAAGTGTAGCCCAACAACTAGGGAAAGGCTGAATAACTAATGGTATATGAATGTGATAAAATACTGTTATGCTATATGAAATAATGGAGCATTTTAAGAAAAGCTGGTGAAGAATTATATTAATTGATGTAAAATTAGCAGAAGCAGGACAACAATTTATGCAGTAACAACAATATTGCAAAGAAACAACTTTGAAAGATTTAGAAACTCTGATCAATTCAATAACCAACCATAATTCTAAAGGACTCAAGATAAGAGAGATGTTATCCACTTCCAGTAGAGAGGCAATGGACTCGGTGTAAATGGAGGCATATATTTATTTGGGCATGGCTAATGCAGAAATTAATTTTTCTTGATTTGCAATAGGTTTTGTTATTCACAAGTTTTATTCTTCCTTTCTCAATGTAGGAGAGGTAGAAATGGGAGAAAGAAAATTGTGTAGGAGAGGTAGAAGTGGGAGAAAGAGAATTCAGAGCTGACAATAAAATAGAATTTTTTAAATTTATTTGAACTTTTATTTACTTTAATTTACGTGAAAAAATGCTATACCTGAAACCAATATGTATATGGTACAGCATACTTTCTTAGCTGTGAAATGCCCTCCTCCAAGGGACTTCTTGGTTCCTCCACATATTTGGATTCAAAGCTTGGAATTGAATAGAGTGAAAGCTGTAAGTGTAAAAGAAAATTAGATAAAGTTATAAGTCAACTCTTCATTACAACTTTTTTACAATTACCTTAATCCAAAGTATACAAATTTTCAGTTATAAATCCAAAATAATTTTACCACATCATTTCACCTCTTTACAGATTATTTCCTTCCTATACAGTAAACATTGTCTGAGCCATTTAATTCAATCGAGAAAAAAGATCATTTGATTTGAAGTCAGAGGACTTCAGTTCAAATCCTAACAGTATCATTTATTTTTAGGATTCTAGGCAAATCATAATCTCTCTGGACCTTAATTTCTACATCTACAAATTTAAAATAATAATACTTGCACTATCCCTACCTTTTAGGATTATAAAATAAA
Source organism: Sminthopsis crassicaudata (assembly GCF_048593235.1). Lineage (NCBI taxonomy): Eukaryota > Metazoa > Chordata > Mammalia > Dasyuromorphia > Dasyuridae > Sminthopsis > Sminthopsis crassicaudata. The sequence goes on along the minus strand of NC_133619.1, from coordinate 294,490,618 downwards.
TGAGGTAATATTAATGTTAAAACTAACTTTAAAAAAAAAACTTCCTATAAATATTTTATTACATCTCTGTAGCACTATACAAAAATGAACAGTAAGTGGAAATATTTTTTAAATTTTATGCAAAGCATAGTTTTGAAAATCAATATTAATTTTTATCATGAAAAATGAGGTCACTCATGAAAATCTCAATCAAAATATCTGCCTTAGGTGACGTGGGGGGAGAAGGGAATTAATCCTGAAAATAAACTAGAGTATATTTGCTAGAAATAAAGTTTTTAAGATTCTCTGGAAGCCAAATATAATATTTCATTATTCAGGACTTCATTCCAACTACATTTTACCTGGATAGATCAGATTTGGGGGAAAGGTAGGAAAAACAAAAGTAGTTAGAAAAGGAGTCTAACACCTAACTAAAAATCCTTAGTATAGTCAAGAGTACATATTTGAGGGCTCTGACAAAAGGTCAGCTGTCTAAGTCCATTTTGAGTATATCAAATCAGGCATTCATTAGCTCAGTCAGACTCTGAGGAATTTGACTTATAGACTTCTTTTTTATTCTGCCAAAGTAAACTAATGGTTGAACATATTTAATGAGATACTACAATCTATATTCTCATTTCTGATCCTCATCCTTCACACAAAAAGTATTTCGGCAGAAATTTGAATCCTAGGAAGGATCCCAGAAAAAACTTAAGTTTTAAGAAAACTGGTAAAAACCACTTTTAAGGTTTTCAAAAAGAGGAAAAGTTGTTCTTCTACCTGCTATGTTTTTTAATAAAAAAAATCCTTTAAAACAATAATCTAATGCTAAATTAAAATTTTAAGTAAACAAATATCAAGTCCTACCTGCTAGGAATAAATAGAGATCTGAGATCTAATCACTAGTCTCTTCAATCAACTGTAACCTTTTCAAATTGTGCAACTGTCATCTATAGATGCTCCCTAAATCCTTTTATATTTTTGTGGTTACTTTTGATTGATCTCTTTTTCCAGACATACATTTCCTTTAGGATAATCCTTAACTTCATTTTTTTGAATATAGGTCCTTGTTGGAAATGTTGCATAGTTTTACTTTTACCTTTTTATTGGACCTCTCCAGAAACCTCTGTGTCATTTACCACTTTGGTCCCTTAGAAATTGTGGTGTTAACAAGATTTATAACCAAACAACAATAGAGGAAGAACAAACAACCATTTTGTGAGAGGCTTTTTCTTTATAATTTAAAAAAAATTTTAAAAATTTTGTTTTAAAGAGCTATTTTAGATCGCTAAAAGTGAAAATTGCTTTTTTCCATCCGGAGTGCCTGTTTCTGACATATGTATTGTACTTCAATGGATTTGCTGTCCAATTGACAGAATTTGGATTATATTTCCATTAATTTTCATTTATTATATGGATTAATAGGCCCCTTGCTTTTCAGTAACGATGGACCTCATTGAAGAGACTTGAGAATGATCAAAAGCTTGATGTAATAAGCAAAATATCAGCTGTAATCATGAATGTATGGAAAATCTCATCATTTACTGGCAATCCTTCCATTTGGAGTCTGTGTAGAACATCCTCCTCATTAATGGTGAACTTTTGGCAAGTATATAACTTCTTAATGCATAGCTTATTATTAATAATCACAAAGTCATCTAAGAGTTATCTCTCTCTTCAGCTGCATTTATCAAGGAATCTTATATGATCTAGGCATACACATGAAAAACTTGTTAGGGGAAAAATTCAGGCTGCATTCTGCTCTATTTAATCAAATATATTTTTGTATCAATAGACAACAAAAGGCATTTATGTCTTGAATTCACTATACTTTTCAGTCAATTGTATGACTATAAACATGTTCTTTCCTTTACATTGAAGAAAATGAAGTCTGAGAAATGCAATAAACCAAATAATGAAAGGTACTTTGGCAATTGGCATAATGGAAAGAAAGCGAAACTGGAAGCCAGATTTGATTTCTACCTTTGGTTTTATGATACTGGACAAGTAAGCCATTTAACCTCTCACTCTCTAGGCAATTGTCCAAAACTATAAATTGCAGAGAAGACGCTAATTGCATTGGTAGAAGTAGTATCTTCTCCACAAGTTCCCTGAATGAAATCCCTATCCTATCAGCTATTTAAAATGTTAAGAATCTAAACAAAGTAGTTTCAAAAGTCACTGATGATTAAGAAATACTGGACAATTTGCTGTATTTTATGTTCCTGTCAATCTCCTCTCGAACAAATTGTCTTAGGATGATATTCTTTACTTTAGTCTCCTGCCAAGTTTCTGTGGGTTTATTTTTGTCTTAGGTTTTTGATTTGTATTTTGTTTGTTTATTTGGGTTTTTTGTTTTTTGGGTTTTATTTGGTTTCTCCATTCTCCATACTGTTTTATAAAATGAGTTTGTGCCCTAATTGGAGATGCTTTTGTTGCCAGCCCTCTCTGTTTGGCAAAGAGATCAAGTGCTTGCTGGTCAAAATGATTTCTGGGCTCATTTAGTCTCTGCTGCAGCAGCTGTTTTACTCTCATTAAACTTTTGCAGAAAAGAGTGATGATTAAATCACTTCCTTTGCCTTTTTCCAGTTCCTACTTTTTTCAAACATCAATGGCTTGTTTAATTAGTTTAGTAGAAACTATTTCATCTGTATGAATTATCTTTTCATCTTTTTTTCTTTCTTCTAATTTGTTGTTTATTTTTGGCCTTTGCTCTAACAAACTGATGTTCTGATTGTACAAAGATAGTAGATTCTTAAATTAATTTTATTGTGTAACCAGCTATTTCCTCTCTGCTAAGAAAGAGAAAATTTAATTTAAAAAAAAAATGTTATACAGTGTTTGACATGTTCATTATCCTCTCTTCTGGGAGAAAATGTTCAAGATACAGAGTCAAGAAGCTTCTACGTATTTTTCAAGCTTCTGTCCTTTTTTGTTTTTTAAATCTAAATTCTTTTTCAACATTGCTACTCACCTTCATGATAATACCAACAATATTTACGTATCTGATAACTTTTTATAGAAGCTCTTGCCAAGTTAGTCCCCTTACCCTCCTATTTCTTGACCTACACAGCCTTCTAAGAGTACTTCTCTTCTAATTCCTTGCCCTCTATTGTTCTGTACATTGACATACCCTTCTAGGTGTATGTATATTATTCCTCTTTAACCCAGTTCTAATTAGAATGGTTCTAGTACTACCAGTCTTCCATTCACACCTTATTTGTAGGAGATAATCATTCCATTTTATCCAATTTTATTCTTTAGGATCATATTCAATTCAACTCTAAGCCTTCTACCTATGATTTTTAAAAACTATTTGATCTTTTCCCAAAAATAACTGAGGAAAAAGGAAAGAACCCATATGCTCTAGACTCTCTTTATGGTGGCAAAGAACTAGAAATTGCAGGGATACCAATCACCTGAAGAATGACTGAAAAAATGTGGTATATAATTGTGATGGAATACTACTATTTTAGAAAAAATGATGAGCTGATTGACTTTAGAAAAACATGGAGAGACCTGCACAAAATAATGAAGAGTGAAATGAACAGAATCAAGAGAATGAACATTGTTTTAATTGTTTTAAGAATGACTGAGTAGATAAAATGTTTTGTCTATTATTAACACCCAAATTAACTATAAAGGACCTAGGAAGACACAATCTGCATCTAGAGAAACATAAAATTTTCAGAGCTACCTTGCTTTTCTGTATTTCCTTCTAAGATTTCTTTTATTTTGTACTATGCACTTTTTTTTCACCTTCTAAGTATATTCCCCTATGATAGTAAGCTCTATAAAGATAGTAGTCACAGCTTTTAATTTATTTTTAATTCTTCTCATTATTAGTGCTGTAAATTTTCAAGATTTTTTTTAAGCTGACTAGATACTACTTGATAAAAATGACCAATATTTTATAGGAAAAGCTATTTTGAAAAGAGGACTTTTAGAAAAAAACCAATCATCTGGACCGCTAGTCATCAACTATAAGTGGTTCTCTCTATTTTTAGTTTTCCTCTACCTTTCAGGAACCAATTTCTGCAAAAATTTTGTAAAAGCTTGTTTTGCCACTTTCAAGTTAATTTTCATATATATTCTTTTAAAAATTGAATCTTTAAAAAAAAGGAAGAAGGACTTTAATTTGGTGAGGACATATATATGAAGTTAGCAGAAACATGATATAGAACTAAGTGATAAATTGGGGACAGGTAAGTTTCCATTATATTAAAAGACAAGATAACTACACTATTGCACAGAAAAACACATTACCTCAATCAGCAGCCCAAACTGTTTAATATAATTCTCTAAACATATGAGGCCTTCAATGTATGATGTAATTTCAAACTTGTTACAGAAATGAATAGATTCATTTCTTTTTTGCACCCAACCCTAAATTTACCAAGTTCCTAGCTATACATAACAGGGACAATTTATTTCTGCTGGCAGGCTTACAAAGTCAAAATTATCCAAAGGGGACTATGGTGTTCAATAAATAATTGCACAGTAAAGTCTTACAGTAACAAATGTTATTTTTCTTTCTTCTCATTCTTCAGAGACATTTAAGTTTATATTCAAAAATCTTTATTTTAGGAGGAAACAAAATGTTGGCAATTTTTTATTGCACAAACTTTTAAGTATGGCATATTTAGACATATCACTGAGAAACAGATAACAGAGTAGATAAAGGGCTGCTGGCCCTGAGGTCAAGAAACTCTAGGTTCAAGTCCTGAGTAGACTATATAGTCCCTAGGTAATCTTAGGTAACCTCCTGGTATTTCAGGAAAAGCTCTAATACTGTAAGCTGAAGAATAGCTGGTGATCTGTACTGGTATAATTCTGGATCAAAAAAAAGGAAAGGGAAAAAAAGAGAGATGAAAATAGAGAAGATACACAGTAGTATAAAAACTATAGACAAAAGAATATCAGTGAAAAATGAAAATTTACTTTAATGGATCAAATAGAGAATTATGTCACAGGTTATGAGCTAAAAGAAATCTTAGAAATACTTTTTGTCTTCCTCATTTTAAATAAGGAAATTAAATGAATGTATATGGAAAAGAAGAATGAAATACAGAGAAAAGAGTACTAAATTATTCCAAAACTTTAAGAGAATGAAGATTAAATTTCATTCTTGGGAAAAATAGTAAGAAAGTTAAACAAGAAACAAAAGATCATACGTTTTGACAAGCTATTTTATGCCTTTAAACAATTTCTTATAAGTTTCCTATGGGAGAAGACAAAAGTTAGAAAATTTAAATACTATTTATTTTTAAAATATCAAAATTATCTGGATACCTTATAATATTCCATGTTGGCTGAGAAAAAGGGATATTTCAGTTGTTTTGTTTTCTCAACTTTTAAGTAATTTAATTTAATAAAGTGAAGGTTTGTTAATTCACATAATGAATTGATTTAAAATATTTAGGAGATTCTAATACTTCTTTTACTGATTCTAATCTTACTGATTCTAACACTTCATTTACCATAATATAATAAATCTATTTTTAGAACAGGTACAATTTTAAGCAAACTGAGTATCTACCAAGTGGAATTTTAAAACTGCTTTTAAGGAGAAACATGTCCTATGACAAGACTAACTTCCTCCTCACTTTGGCTATTATATTCTTACACATCCTTTAAAGTCCAATTCAAATACCACCTGTTCTGTGAAAAATTCTGACAATTCCCCTGCAGATCTACTTGGGACTTTGCTTGTAAATGTCCAATTTACTTATAATATATTACTGAATATTATATTCATTTTAGGTTATATCTTAATGTCCCTCCTGGGTCTAAGCTATATGAGTGGAAAGAACTATGTTTTATTAAACTCAATAAATCCTCCCATATCTAACACAGTATTTTGTACACAGTAGTTGCTAAATGTTTGTTAAAAGTATGAGGAATGGCAACCATTTTAGATTTAAATAAATGGGTTTCCAACCAAATAAATCTAAATTAGGTACACTCAGATTCCAAATTAATTGTCTCGCTATATTTTTAACTATAAATTAAGTAAATCTTCAATTAGCATTTTTGATAAACTATTTAAAAATATATTTTATCCATGTTATATTTGTGGATGATACAAAGCAGCTAACTTTGCAAAATTAAAAGAATTTCTCTTCCCTCTGCTTCTTCCAAAACAGCTTCTAATCTGTATAACTTATCCAAGAGGGTAGATAAGACTGATTCCTCTGCCCATTTTTTATATGTGTATTAGGATCATAGATCAAACTATTTATATGAATAAGAATAGATTATATAAATGAGAAAAGGAAGGACCAATAGGGTTAAATAAACTACCATAGATATTATGCCTTAGAGACTAGATTTGAAACCAGGACTTCATATTTCCATTTTCCCACACTATCATCTCAATACTAATGATAGATGTTCAGCCTAAAAATTATACAAGCTGAAATTTTAAAGGATGGAAAAAACAAGCTAGAATGCCTCCAATCAGAATTCTTTTTATTAAACAATTTTCATTATGTATTAAAGCATATCTCTGAGATTCATTTCTTGGATTGTTAGGTAAATTTGACTTTGCAAGTTAATATGTATCAAGATGACAAAAGCTTGAGGCATTTCTGAGAGAAGACTTTTTGAAGGCCAAATTGTTGGAAACAATTTACATGAGTATAAAAGGTTCAAAGCTAAATTAATAGAATATGCACAACAAACTGATACTACAAGTTTAGTTAGAATTTTTAGAAAGATACCCCATAATAATGTATCCAAATTTTTTAAAAGAAAGCATTTATTTCAGGCTTTTGAAATTTTTAATCAAACATTATCAAGTTATGACTATATAAGACACAACAAAACCAAAGGTTCTATCCTGGGCCTCTTCTCTCTCTCTTCAAGATTGTTTTAGCAATCTTTTTAGTTACCATGGGCTCAACAATCATTTCTATGCAAGTGACTCACATATAAAACTTCAACAGAACCAAAGTTCACAAACATAAAAATTATACAGTTTAATCAATCTTAATATCAGTTTTAATGTGGATACAACAAAGAATGAAGCTTTTTCCATGTGTTATCTGTGTCATATTGACAAGAAGAATTTAAAAATTCATTGAAAATGATAGATTTTTGCATATCCAGTTGCTAGCATATACACATAGTATGCACTTAATAAATGCCATTTTAAAATACAAATGTCAGCACAGTTGAAAATATTTTAAGTGTATCTTAACCTATCATTAACCCTTTCTCAGTTACATCAGATTGTTCACTAGAAAGGTAACAATTGAATCTATTGCAAATCTGTGTAGCTTATCTCAACTCAGAATGAACTGTGAACAGTAATTCTTTTATTTATACTTCACTGATCTTCTATCATACTGATCATAATATAAAAACAAATCATTTTGAAGAGCATTAAAAGCTCTCCAACAATCTACTCCAGGATTTTTTTCTCTATATTTTCTAAAGGCAAATCACTTTTGTTTTCAAAACAAAACATCAAAAACAAAACAATGAAATGCAAAAAACACAAAGGTGTAGTTGAGCACAGTTTGAGCATCTACTATGAGAGCAAAGCAAGAAAATCTATATCTAAACTGAACAACTTCTTGATCATGAATTATGTCTTCTAATACTTATTTTATAAATATCCTAGTGTTAAACCAAAAAATAAATTCCAAAGGAAATTGTATATTACCTCATCAACTTTGACTGAACATTTGTCCCTTTTCTCCTTTTTATGAGATGCATAGACTTTGAAGGAAAGAAGGCTCAGACTGGCAGAACCTGCTGACCATTTAATTACCTGAAAAATAGAAGAGCCGTACATCTTAATGTTGTAAATTCTTATTTCAAAAGTAAACTCATCAGTAATCTCATTCACTAGCAAGTATCTTTCAAGATAAATTCCTAAAACCAATAAGTAAATATCTAGTATATATAATTATAATTTTCTATTTATATTTCAGAGATGCTTTATTTTAATTTCTGATTAATATTCAGTGGACATCAATCCTAAAGCTTTACTTTATCTAACCAGTTAAATAATAACACATTTTAAAATTTTTATCATATTTTTATATTTTCTAATATATTCTCATCCCTTTTCCTCCCAGTCTTCCCTTATAATAAAGAATTAAAAGAAGAAAAAAATATTTTAGCAAAACTAATCAATTTAGTTTTATAGTACTTGTAAATTTTCTTGCAAAGTGGCTTCTGACCATATCATTCAATTGAAACTATTCTCTCCAAGGTTACCAATAATGTCTTTAACTACCAAATCCAAATTTCTTGATCTCAGCTTATTTGACTCTGATAATAATCCATTCCTCTTGAATACTTTCTTATTTCAGGATTTTTGTTTTGGTCCTCCTGTCTGGCTACCTCATAGTTTCCTGTACTGGATCCACCTTAATCCATGTCCAGCCCCACTACGTGTGGATGTACCCAAAGATTTTATCCTGGTACTCTTCTTTCTCTCTTCAAGATTGTTTTAGTGATCTTTTCAGTTACCATGGGTTCAACAATCATTTCTGTGGAAGTAAATGACATAGCTAACCATCCAACCATATTATCTCTACTGAACTCCAGCCTTATGTCACTAAAGATCCATTACATTAGATACTATCTCCTATAAGCCATCTGAAACTCAACATATTTAAAACAACTCTTTTGGAAGGGATTGCATCTTCAATTTTGTCCTAGAAGCAAACTCCCAATAAGGAAACTCCCTCTACTAATGCAATTTTTATTGATGTATTTTTATTACATTCATTTTTATATATGTCCTACTCTCACCTACCCAGCAGGTTATCTTTGTAAGAAAATTAAAGAGAGTAACAATAGTTTAGCAAAACAATCCAACATATCAACTGCATATGACAAAATAGGAAACATTCCACACTCAGAGCTTCCTACCTCTCCAAAAAAGGGGAACTGCATTTTCTTCTCTTTTTACCAAGGTCAGAGTAGTCATTATAATTATGCTATACACACACACACACACACACACACACACACACACACACACACACACACATGCATACTGTATACATATAGATGTTCAGTTTTGTCTTACTAGGTTTTTTTCATGCTGTTGTCTTTACATACATTGTTAATTACTGCATATGTCACTCTGAATTAGTTCATCTAAGGTTTAGAGAGCTGCCAAACTTTATTATTTCTAGCTCTACAGCATTTCTTGTATTATATCTCTTCCTCTCCATTCACACAACCACCATTCTTGGTTCAAATCTTCATTGCAATGCAGACAGCAAGGTGGCCCAGTGAATAATAGCACGTTGGAATCCAGAACACCTGAGGTTAAATCAAGCTTTAGACATAGCTAGTTGTATGACCTGGGCCAGTCACTCAATAGCCTTAAGTTTTCGCACATGTAAAATGGGAATAGTAATAGGAACCACCTATCCAGGGTTATTGTAAAGATCAAATGAGATTATCTTTGTAAAGCACATTATATAAATATTAACCTGTCATAAGTCTCTCCCCACTCTAATCTATCCTTAACCTAGCTATCAAGGTGATATTCCTAAAGCACAGGTTAGATCTTCAGAGATCAGTGTTTTTAATCTTTTTATGGCCCTTTAGAGCAACTCACTAGGGCTCTGGACCTCACCTAAGAAAAATGTCTTTAAATTTATAGAATAAAGTTCACAGGACTACAAAGGATGTCATAGATTAGTGGAAATCAAGATGTAATTTTTTTTCCTCATCTAAATTTACAGACCTCCTGAAATATATCTCAAGAAACCCATAAGAGATGAAGTCAACAATTTTAGTTTGTAGTCGTAAAATGAACATGCAACCAATATGCCCTAATGATTTTTTTCTATTTTAACATTTCCCAAACACATAAACCTCAATTCTAATACTACCTTATTTATGATAAGGCATTAAATAGGATAACGGTTTCTTAATTTTTCAACTATAAAATGGCAGTCTATTTTCCAAATGGGATTACTGAAACTTAGAAATTAAATGATGTATTCAATATCACACAAGAAATTATACTAAAATAGCACTAAAACCAGATATCAGATTTCCTGATTCTAGGTTTTAAACTTTATTCCATAATGTCTATTCTAAATCTCATTACCTTCTCCTTTTCTTTTGACTGCTTTGGGTATCTCTTTAAATAAAGGATTACATTAATAAAGTAAGTCTGTCTCAGGAAAAGCATAAGAGTATTTAGCTGTTATAAGTTGTATGAGAATAAAGTGATTGTCCTATATAAAATTATTGCTCTCACAATAGTAACATTATTAAACATAATAATTCTGAAAAAAGTTATTAATAATGAACATTTCCTTTATAAAATTATTCATATTGTTTTTAATAACATGAATACTATGTAACATAAGATAACAAATCATACCTAAGATAAAATTGTAAAAAGGAAAAAAATTAATAAAACTAAAAATGAATGAAAAGTGTTGTGGAACTCATTCAATCAACAGGATATTATTTTACAGAGCTCAGGAACTATACAATGAATTTTGGTATTTTTTTGTAACTAACTTGGAAGTATCTGAAGTTTTTTTAATCGTATGATGCTCAAATACACAAATGTTATTGTTAATTGCATCACTATGAAAATATTAAACCTCAATGAAGTACACAGAACCTCATCCAAGTCTTCCATCCTATGGGACTCTGCTCATGTCCTCCCAAAAATCTGCAATAAAAGGGCCAGCAAACTCATTGTGCAAGCTGCCTTTTTCCATTTTTCTTGACATTACAAAGGAATACACGGGTGGTTCATCAGTTATCCTTGATGTTGGGTACATCATAAGTTCATCTTCTTTCATATATTTAGATCTGGAAAGGCCTTAAAAGGTCACAGTGAAACCTAATCATTTTACATTCTACAAATGAGAAAATGGGCTCAAGCAAAATTAGCCCATTTTCCAATTTTAAGTATCTAAAGTGAAGATTTGTTAGCAAAGACCAAGGGATCTTTTCCTAATCCTCAAGCTTTCCCAGACTTATAGGATTATAGACTTAAAAGGAACCTTCAGAGATCACTGAGTCCAATTCCTTCACTTTCTAAGTAAGAAAAAAGTATTGTGATGTCTTACATAACAAACCTAGAATCAGTAAAAATGTGAAGTGAGATTCTAATCCAGTCCTTCAGTTCACATGAAGCCTCCCTTTTCTTACATTTCCAACCAAGCTTTCATTTAGTTCAACTCTTCAGCTTTTCCTACAAGGAGACATTCTTGTCACACTGCATCTAATTTTAATGTCTTAAGAAATTGTATGATATACTAAACAGACTTGTACTTCCCAAGAATGTAAACCCAGAAAGATTTTTTTTTAAAATAAGAGGAAATTGGGAAGGGGTGAAAAGTAGGAAGGATCCTAAATACATCAAAGAGACTTTCTTCACAATTTTGCAAAGAAAACTGATCATCCCTTCACTTTCTTTTTCTAAAACAATAAAACAAAAGAGACTCTGGAAAATCTGAGACTTTCCTTAAATTTTTTGTTATAAAAAAGATTCAATTTGGGTACATATTAGAGAAAATGGAGGTAATGTCCCCTCCAAAAAAAGAGTATAACAAACTTAATCAAAAGGTTAAAGATTATGGTTGTAAAACTCACCTATAAAATATGGACATATATTTTGTTTTCTTTTGAAATTAAGTAAATAAAAACTCCTTGCTAGCTATTCAAACTAGCATATTTATATAAATGAGTAACCCAAACTATTGCTACATGCCATGTTATTTTTATGAGAGGTACCTGACAAGACCTGAAGCACTTTTACTTGGGGCGCTTCCAAACTTAATAAAAATGTAGTCATGGACTTATAAATTATAGTTTACAAATTACTATCCTTTAAAGCCATAACAAAGGTAATAAAAGGTTGCAAATATAAATAATCATTTATAAAATGGACACTGAAGGATACTATACCTTTGTAGGATGCTATCTTATCACATTCACTATTTGTGATTAAAGAATATCTTAATGACATTCTGTAAAAAATGGACTAAACATAGATCTGATAAAGTATACTTACCTTAAAGATCAGACTTTATAACATGCAATATTGTTAAGTGGGAGCAGGTAGGTGGCAACCATGGATGGATTGCTGTGGGCCTAGAGTCAAAAAGATTCATCTTCCTGATTTCAAATCTAGCCTTAGACATTTAACTATGTGATTCTGGGGAAGTCACTTAATCTGTTTGCTTCAGTCTCCTCATCCATAAAATGAGCTAGAAAAGAACCTCACAAACCACTCCAGTATCTTTGCCAAAAAAAAAACCCAAACAGGATCATGGACATGACTGAAAAAAAAAAAAAATGACTGAACAACCACAAACATTGTGAATCATCTGCTTAATTACATAATTTTAACTAAAATTGTGGACTGAGTATACAAAATTATTACATATATTACATACATAATACATAATTAAAAGATGAATTCCTACCCACCCCCAAATTATACAAAGAATAAGATGAAAGTTACTTCACTTTTTAAGAATAAGAGGCATAATTTTTTTTTAGAAAAAGAAAATATAGGGGCAGCTAGGTGGCACAGCGGATAGAGCACCAGCCTTGAATTCAGAAGGACCAGAGTTCAAATCTGGTCTAAGAAACTTAACACTTCCTAGATGTGTGACCCTGGGCAAGTCATTTAACCCCAGCCTCAGGGGGGAAAAAAAAAAAGAAAGAAAATGAAAAGATATATGGCAATATATTAATATAAATACATAGAAATTTTTTTTAATTTTAAAAATTAAAATAAACCATCCAATAGACTAATCTAAACCCCAGCTCCTATCAACCTCACTGTCATTAACCTATTCAACAAATCTTGATATTACACAGAAAGATATAATTTTGTGAAAAGAACATGTGCATATTAACTAGTTTTTAAAAATAGTTTTAAAAAAAAATACCACATACCCAGAAGTACTAATAATTATTTGCTTATTCTTCCTCTATGTTACTCTGCTTGGTGTTCCCCATTGGGGTTCAGCTATCATCTCTAAATTGGAGGAAATTTGCAAAAGAAAAAAGAAAAAAAAGATACTCAAAACTGTACCAAAATTTTGAAATTAGTCACATAGTAGTATATCTAGAACTTATGTTTTTCACTAAATTTACACCAGACAAAGTTTATACTCTAATATTTTTTTTTAACTTTTCATGATTTATTTGAAAGGAAATGGAGAGAAATGGCGAGACAATTTCTATCATTAGTACTAGAGTATGGGACAAAAAGGTAAGGAGGAAGGAAAAAATGCTTGATTTTTTTCCCCAGTAATCTGTTCATCATTTTCTGAATATGTGCAAAAATATAGCTTCCTATTTTAAAATTTAAAAGACAAAGTTATTCTTTTACAGTAAAAATAGTTAAGTAAAATTATTTGTATGTTACTGTAACTTAAAAATTCCAACCTAAAAATTATCTAAGGTTTATGTATCAGAGATCTGAAAACCTCCTTCATTTGTAGTTTCCATTATTCTGGTGATAAGAATCAGAAAAAGAAGGCATATTTGATTTTGCTATCTATATTTCTGTCCCGTGACATACTGAATAGTAATAATTATTGCGGCTCCTTGTTTCAAATCTTATACCTCCTCAAATCAGCCCAACTGTAAAAGCTGGCTGAGTATGTTTCCTAGGTTAATGTGGGTAAGTATGTCAGCTAAACATCTAATTTTCAAAAAATATATATCAATTTAAAAAGGAAGAGATCTCAATAACAAACATTTTCTGTATAAAATTGTTCATATTTTAATAACTTATTATATAACATAAGATTACAACATGGGATTGACCAAGATAAAATTATAAACACAATTTAAGAAAACTAAGAATAAATGAAAAATGTAGAATTCAGTCAACAGGATTTTATTTTGTAGGGCTGAGGAATAATAGCTAGAATAAATTTTGTACTTTAAAAATTTTTTTCTTGTGATTATGAATTTGAGAAACTTCAACAAACAAAATTTCCTCATAAAAGAGAAAAAGAAGTCTGTATAAAGCAAAAATTTATACCTTCCCCCCCCTATTAAGTAAGTATAAATGTTAAATGTAACATGGGAGTTTTAATTTGTTCTTGTCTGTGTTCCTATCTGAATATTATGCTGTTTTGTGTATTTAAAAAAAAAATTTCCAACAGAGTTCTAATCTTTTACTATTACTGTCACTGTGCTTTTAATCCACTCAATAACCTGCCCTCTCATCATACAAAAATTTTCAATTGTACAAAATTATGGTAGTCAAGCAAAACAGATCAATGTACTGGCCATGTCTGAAAACATGGATCTTGTTCTCTCGTTAGTCAAATAACACCTCTGCCAAGAAGCAAAGCAACTCATCAGTCTTCTAGAATCATGATTGTTCACTGCATTTATTTCATATTTGTTTTCTCAATTCTTACTTTATTTAACCTTTTTTAAAACTCTAATAGCTTTGACATCATTGACCACCTTCTCCTGGATACTTTCTCCTCTTTAGTTTTCATGACAAAGTTCTCTCAGAGCTCTTCCTACCTGTCACTCCATTGTCATCAATATCCCTTTAACATTCTATCCTGGGTATTTTATTTCCTCTATTACCTCCCATGGGTTCAATTATCTTTTTTGAGAAGATTCTCAGATTCATAGATTTAGACCAAATTATACCAAATTCCAGTCCCATCCTATGGACTTCTTGAACTGAATAACCTATAGACATCTTAAACTCAACACATCAAAAACAGAACATATTACTTCTCCTCACCCTTACTTCCAAACCTTCCTTTTCCAAACCAACTTCCCAGGTGCCCATTAAGTGCTCGATGTCTGTAATTCTCAAGTATCATTCTTATTCACTCCACAGAAGCAGGTCTCTTGTACAGAACTTCTTCCCACTCCTACGGCCCCTACTCTAGTGCAGGCCCTTATCATTTTGGCCTAGACTATTGCAATAACCTTCTGTTTCATCTCTGCACAAAATCTCTCCTCCTTTATCTGGCAATGTTTTCCTAAAGCACAGCTCAGAATAAGTCATTTCCTCACATAGAACTTAATGAATGATTCCTAATTGGCATGTTTCCTTTATAATGTTGTAGGCATTGTGTAATTTATTCTCTTGGTCATGTTTAATGATTGCATTAACTGGTACAAGGCCTCCCAAGTTTCTCTGAATATGTCTCATTTGTCATTTCTTATAAAACAATAGTACTCTATTACATTCATATTTTGTTTAAACTCTAGCTGTTTAACAATCATTCCTATTTACAATTTGTTGCTTTAACAAATAAGTACTGTTATGAACATTTTTCACATGTGTCCTTTTCCTCTTTTTTCCTCTTAATAGTATATGTCTAATAAGATATAATTGGGTGAATGGTGTGCATGGCTCACACTGCTTTCCAAAATGATGAGACCAAGTTACAACTCCACCAATAGTGCATTAGTGTACCTGTCTTCCCCTAGTCCTTCCAACAACTGTTACTTTTCCTTTTTTCCCCATCTTTGTCAGTTAATAGAGTGTAATCTCAGTTATATTAATCTGTAGCTCTTTACTAGTGAATAGTAATAATGTTTTCCACAAGGTTTTTGATAACTTGCATTCCAACAAGTCAACAAACATTTACTAAATATTTACTCTTTGCCAGAGACTCTGGTTAGTGCTAGAGACACAATGAAAAACAAAAAAACAGTCCCTGCTCTTAAAGAGCTCATAGACAGGAGACATGCATATGACTATGTATACATAGAAGATACACATATAGTAAATTGAAGGTATTGAAATAAATCTAAGGTATTGAAAACTGAGAGAGGCTTCTTGAAAGAGATGAGATTTTAGCTGGAACTTGAAGAAAACCAGGAAAGTTAAGAGGTAGAGACAAGAAGGGGCAGCATTCAAGGAATAGGGCACAGATGGTGAAAAAATACTGAGCTGGGAGAATGAAGGTCATGTGTAAGGAATAGCAAAAGGGCTTGTGTCATTAGAGAATATAGATATAAAGAGAAATAAGTATAAGAAGATTAGAAAGGTAGGAAGAGAGTTTTTGTTTAGAAAGGGCTGTAAAAGCCAAAGGACTTTATATCTGATCCTGAAAGTAAGAGGAAGCCAATAGAATTTTTTGACTAGGGTGGTCATATGGTCAGACATGCACTTTAGAAAGATCACTTTGGTAGTTGATTTGAGGATGGACTGAAATGATATTTGAGCCAAGAAGCCTAAGCAGAAGGCTTCTCTAATAGTCCAGGTAGGTAATGAGGATCTGTAACAAAGTGATGACGACATCAGAAAAGACAAGGGGACATAAATAAGACATTCTATGGAGATAAAAACTAAAGGACTTGACAACAATTGGGATATGTGAGATGAGTGTATGTGCTGAGTTAAGGATGAGTGTGGTTGAGCCTAGGAGATTGGGAGAATGGTGAGGCACTAATAGGGAAATTAGAAAAAGGGATGGTTTGAGGAGAAAACATTAAATTATGCTTCCTTTGAAAATTACCCAGTCATATCTACTTATCACTTATCTATTTGGGGATTGGTTCTTATTCTTAAATATTTAAATCAATTCTCTCTATATAGTAGATCTCACTTTTATCAGAAATACTATTGTTGCAAATATTTTTCCAGTTAACTGCTGCTTTTGTTTTTGCAAAAACAATTATATTGCAAAAAAAATTGTTATTTTTTATTATATTGATATGACCCAAACAAAGCAGCTAGATGGTGCAGTGGATAAACTATGGGTCTGGAGTCAAGAAGACTGATCTCAAGTTCAAATCTAGCTAGCCTTAGATACTTACTTAGAAGTGTGACCCTGGGCAAGTCACTTAACTCTGTTTACCTCAGTTCTCTCAACTATAAAATGAGTTGGAGAAGGAAATGACAAATCAATATAGTATCTTTGCCAAGAAAACTCCAAATAGGTTCACAAACAGTATCAAATGACTGAAAAAGACTGAATATCACCCAAACACAATTAAGATCTCTACTACTTAAATCTATCTTTATTTCTGTAAAGAAATCTATAAAGAAAGTTGTATTCATTTATTTCATATGTCTTAGAAGGTGGAATAACAGACTATTTTATTAATTTTGCAGTTATTTACAAAGGATTTGTTTTCTATCTCTTCCCTCTACAGTATTATGCATTTAATAAATATTTTTAGACTTACTCCACCATACTTGAAATTTTTACTTTTGCTAAATTTGGTTCATGAAAAGAGATGATCAGATAAGAAAGAAAAGTTTTGTTGTTCCTGATTCAGGTCAATATGTAAGAGTCTATTACAATTTGTTTTAACTGCTTCTACGAATCTTCCTACCCATTATTTTTGGGCCCATGTTTTGGGGAAAAAAAAAAAAGTCCTCTCCAGCCTTTCTTAATCTTTTTTAAAAATGATCTCTAATTTATCCTGTCTAAACAGTTTTGCTATAACTTGACATGTATTCTCAAAAAGAGCAGCTATGTGACATAGAGAATAGAGCACTGGGCCTGGAATCAGAAAGACCTGAGTTCAAATGATTTCTCAGGTACTAATCTGTGTTACCCTGGCCAACTGACTAAAACTCTGTTTGACTCAGTTTTCTCATCTATGAAATAAGCTGTTGAAGGAAATGGCAAACCACCCCAGGATCCTTGCCAAATGGGGTCAAAAAGCACTCTACTTATGTGAAATTGTACAATAAAAACCACAGGGCTTAAAGGGGAAAAAAGGGTTTAGGTTACAATGCTTAAAAATCTTGTCAGTGACATAAAAAAAAAAAAAAAAAAAAAAAAAGGAACATAATAAACAGTAGCAGTTTTCTAAATGTTAAATAGTTTTAAAGTACATAAATACTATAATAAATAGAGGCAATGTCCACAGCCTCAGACTATCCACAATCAGGGCTAAGGTTTGACCTGCATTCTATTCCCCATGACCTGGGTTAGCAAAAGTTCTGAATATGATGAGCAGGCCCCACAGTTCCCATTGTAAGACAAGATACACAATACATGGCTTTTTTACCTTGACAAAGAACTAAAATTTGCTTGCAGAAGTGGGCATCATAAGGCTTATAACTTTTGAATTACTGTGAAGTGCTGATTTTGTGCATTCGGTGTTTCTTGTGGAAAAAATCGTAAATATACAAATCTGAAATCTGAATAATATTAAGTTGTGTTGGGACAAATTTGCTTTTCCAAAATATATTTTGATAGAAGTGACAGAAAGTGTATTGTAGCTTAGAAAGATTTGTAAACTGACTCCTCAGATAGACCTTAGCTTAAAAAGGTCAAGGTCACTTGATAATAAATGTTTGTTGATTCAAACAGTGTCTTTTTTTTTTTTTTTTTTTTTTTTTTGGTCTTTGGGTCACAAAAGCCTAGCCATTACATATTATATGCATATACATACCTATTATTATATCATCATACATACATTATACATAGATCTTGAATTCCATTTTCCCACTTGAAGTAAAAGAGGAAACAAAGATAAAAGAGAAAAAATGGAGCAACAAGTACCTAAAATGTTCCTCGACTCTTTCAATTTTCAAATTAATTTCTTTGCAATTTGGCTATATTTATGGTCAGTTCTTCCACACAACAAAAAAATCTCACAACTCAAAGGGATCTTACTCCTCCAAACTCCTCAATTTATAGTGGAGGAAATTAAGTACTATCAGAGAGGTAGAATAACTTAAGTTCTCATTGGTAATAAGTATTAAAGTCAAGCCCAGATCCCATGTCTTCAAATTCTGAGTTCTTGCTATGCTTTCACCTCTAAAATTGGTTTCTCTGGTGTGAATTTGATGAAATTTAAAATTATCACAACCTAGGGAAAAGGTAAATATATGCTCCAATTTATTCCAGACTGAACTAAATTTATCATTTTGAAAGCAAAATCACTTACCTTTTCAACATAGCAACTTTTAAAATCCACCAGTGCCCTCTATCGGTCTATAGATATATGTACATACACATTTACATGTATATATCTATACATACACCTAAGAGTCAGGATTAGCAGTTTATTCACTCACTATGTAAAGATTTTGTCAAGATAAATTAACATCTACAAATTGCACTTCTCTTGTACCAAAAAAAATCATCATCTAGATATGCTGGAAATTTCCTCTTCTTTTATGATCATTGTCCATATTGTAACATGGGCAAGGTTCAAAATTCTAAATATTTTGGTGTTC
Source organism: Sminthopsis crassicaudata (assembly GCF_048593235.1). NCBI lineage: Eukaryota > Metazoa > Chordata > Mammalia > Dasyuromorphia > Dasyuridae > Sminthopsis > Sminthopsis crassicaudata. Next base: position 294,471,489 of record NC_133619.1, on the reverse strand, counting down.
TAAGATTTTTAAATATCTTCAATGAAATTCACTAGAGTGGGAAGGGTCTAAAAAGTCCTGTTAGTGGATAAGACTGTGCTGCCTTCATCAAGTTTCAGAACATTACAGGGCCTCCTCAATGAAACCCATGGTTATCAAATGAAAATGGCCTAAAAATCCACACTAGAAAAATTAAATGGATAAAAAAGGTTTGGGGATGTTCTATGAGTATAAATCATGGAATACCACAATTTTCAAATAATCAAAATTTCAGGTTTTCTACAAAGGGCTCTAGAAAAACGGATGCAAATAGTGGTACATCATCAACCATGAATACATGTGAGACAGGACGTAAAAATCATCATTCACATACAGAACTAGAAAAGGAACTGGAATAGTCATGTATTAAGTATGAGAAATAACAGGCCACATGTACTACACACTAAAAAAAGAGCAAGAAGTTCAATGAGTTGTATGTGTCATCATAAATATTTTTTGTGAACAGCATGGAGGGGTCGTAAATTAAACTATGGGAAGCAGTATTTACACACAAAATCATAGCTCTATGGAACTCAATTTAATATTAAGTACCTAATACATGCAAAACACCCTGAGACCCTTTCTTGGAGCTGGGGATAGTAAACAACTCAGTCTGAAGGGGACTCTAAGCCATGTCAATCCTGAGCTTCAGCAACCCAAAATATTGTGAAAGCCTTTGTTTTTAAGAGACTCAGAATTTAGTAGAGTGATTATCCCAAGAGAAGTAACCATCACTTTGCTCTGGGGTCTCAGAAACTTAAGAAATATTAGTCCTCCACACTTAACACCACATACCAAGATCAAAATGGGTCCCTGATTTAGACATAAAGAACAAGATCATAAATAAATTGGAGGAACATAGGATAGTTTACCTCTCAGACTTGTGGAGGAGGAAGGAATTTGTGACCAAAGGAGAACTAGAGATCATTATTGATCACAAAATAGAAAATTTTGATTACATCAAATTAAAAAGCTTTTGTACAAACAAAACTAATGCAAACAAGATTAGAAGGAAAGTAACAAACTGGGAAAATATTTTTACAGTTAAAGGTTCTGATTAAGGCCTCATCTCCAAAATATATAGAACTGACTCTAATTTATAAGAAATCAAGCCATTCTCCAATTGATAAATGGTCAAAGGATATGAACAGACAATTTTCAAATGATGAAATTGAAACTATTTCCACTCATATGAAAGAGTGTTCCAAATCACTATTGATCAGAGAAATGCAAATTAAGGCAACTCTGAGATACCACTACACACCTATCAGATTGGCTAAGATGACAGGAACAAATAATGATGAATGTTGGAGGGGATGTGGGAAAACTGAGCACTGATGCATTGTTGGTGGAGTTGTGAAAGAATCCAACCATTCTGGAGAGCAATCTGGAATTATGCCCAAAAAGTTATCAAACTGTGCATACCTTTTGATCCAGCAGTGCTACTGCTGGGCTTATTTATACCCAAAGAAATACTAAAGAAGGGAAAGGGACCTGTATGTGCCAAAATGTTTGTGGCAGCTCTTTTTGTAGTAGCTAGAAAGGATGCCCATCAATTGGAGAATGGTTGGATAAATTATGGTATATGAATGTTATGGAATATTATTGCTTTGTAAGAAATGACCAAAAGGATGAATACAGAGAGGCTTGGAGAGATGCTGAGTGAAACGAGCAGAACTAGGAGATCATTATACACTTCAACAATGATACTATATGAGGATGTGTTCTGATGGAAGTGGATATCTTCAACATAGAGAAGAGCTAATCCAATTCCAATTGATCAATGATGGACAGAATCAGCTACACCCAGAGAAGGAACACTGGGAAATGAGTGTAAACTGTTTGCATTTTTGTTTTTCTTCCCAGGTTATTTTTACCTTCTGAATCCAAATCTTCCTGTGCAACCAAAAAAAATTTGGTTCTGCACACATATATTGTATCTAGGATATACTATAACATATTTAACATGTATGGGAATGCCTGCCATTTAGGGGAGGGGGTGGAGGGAAGGAAGGGAAAATTCAGAACAGAAGGGAGTGCAAGGGATAATTTTGTAAAAAATTACCCATGCATATGTACTGTTAAAAAAAATGTTATAATTATAAAATTAATTTTAAAAAATAAAAAAATAAAGAAATATTAGTCCTCTGGGAATCAGGGACAGTGAGAGATCACATAGTCAATTCAGAGTCCTACAAGATAGTTAACTACTATCAACTGAACATTCCCCCCGCTATGCAAAATAAATTCACAGCTTCTCTGTTTTAAAACCGGTATCCATTGAGATAAAATAGTTTTAACCCCCCCCCCTCCCAATTCCAAACCCTCCAAGTCCATTGAACCTTCTAGAATCACCCACTGTTAAAGTCTGCTGAAACCTAACTCCACACTTTTTTCCTTCATTAGTTTTTAAAAACCTTGGTTTTTCCAGAAAAGTGGAATCCTTGGCCACTTTTTCCAATGCCATATCTCAGGTCTCCTGACACAAGGAACCAGGAAAAGGAATAGGTACAATCTTGCATACTATTTCTAGTGTATCCCCCTTTACCTTCATCACTGTGTAGTGCCATAGGAATATAGTGCGCTGTCCCTGGAGTAAGATATGCCTAGGAACAAATCCCTCTTCAGACAAGACAAATCCCTCTTCAATACCTGTGGTAACAGGTACATATTGTACATGGGTACAATACCTGTTCCACAGATCTTTGTGAAGATCATATGTGATGACAAAGAAACCCCAAAACTCTGAAAAATCCTTAAAAGAGAAAACCTCCTTGGACTCTGCCTCAGGGAGGGGACTCTACCCCAAGCACAGTTTCATCTTTGCTATCTAGATGGGGTTGGCTCAGTCCCTAAACCCACTGAATTCAATTTCTAATCCTGGCTGAAACCCAGCCAGGAGCCAACCTGGGACTTTGCTGGAAGATATAAAAATAAATTATAAAACACCCTCTGCCATCAAATAGTGTACATTTTACTAGAGGGGTAAGTTGTAGGGTACAACATGTTCATGAATAAATAAGTTAAAAATATATAACTAAGTGGCCGAACTCCCCAAACTTTGGATTTATGGATTGGAACACTCCCCAAAACTACTTTTTTAAGTGTATTGTGCTTCCACCAACTTGTGTGTAGGTCTTTATAGATATGAGTAAAAAAGTCTCAGCTTCTGTTCAAGTACTCAAGTACAGCACAGAATAGCTTTTATTCTACACAATAAAATGTGCAGAAAACCCAAAGACTTAAGAGGATCCCACAAGCAATGCACAAAATATATAAAAAATGCAATTCTCTTCCATTCCAGCCCTAAAAGTCAAATGTTTTCATATTCTTTGGTAAAGAGGTCACATTACAGGAATCTAAAGTTGGGATTAGAGATGCCACCTTCTGGAACGTTCATTACTTGAGCAAGAAGTTCCTCCCTCCATTACATGTGTCAAGGATACTATCTTCTCTCTATAAACGCTTTTCTTTAATGAAATTAGCACAGCTTCCATGGGTTCCAGTTATGCTCAGGGCTTTCAAATCCATATAGAAAACCCTAATCTTTCTCCTAAACAGTAGTCCAGTATTATCCATTGCTTGCTGGAAACTCTATCTGGCTGCCTTGAGAACATTTCAAAATCATAAATACAAAATGTTTCTCATATTTTTCTCCAAATGCACCCCTACTTTAAACTTTTCCATTTCTGTTTAATGTTGGCAATATTCTTCCAGTCATCCTAAGACTCATTTACTCTTCTCTCCCCAATCTCCATTTTCAATTTTGTTGCCAATTCTGCCTCTACCTCTGTCAAATCCAACATCTATTCTAATTCAGAGACTCCTTATTTCTCAACTAGACTATTGCAATAGCATCCCATCTCCTTGCTTTCATTCTCTCCTCCCCTATCCCATCTGCCACAGAGCTACTAAATCAGTCCTTTTCAAACACAGATCTTACCACATCATTACTCCTACTCAAAAATTTTCAATGGCTTCCTTTTACCTCTAGAATGAAATAAAAAAATCTCAACCTAACAATGGACTCAAAAACACAAGAACAATTTTCAAAAAAAGAACTAGTATGAAATGGTGAACTAGTGAGGCAGTTTATCACCTAAAGTGCATGTTAAATTTAAAATATTAATAAAATTGTTCAATTTATTTCTCAACTTTATTTTTCTGAACTTTATTTTTTGGTTACAGATGTTCCCTTTTCTTCCATCCCTATTATTTTTCCAAAATTCATTCCTTCTCCCTCAATCCTCCAATAGAGCTTTCTCTTGCAATAAAAATTATCAAGTAATAGACAGCTTTTAAGGCCCATCACAACCTGATTTCCTTCTAACCTTCTAGATTTATCTCCTATTATTCCTATTTACCTACTTTATATTCCAGTAAAATCAGACTTCTTCAGACATAACTTTCTCTGCACCTTTGCATAAGTAGATCTTCATGTTTGGAATACGTTCTTTCTCACTTCTAACTTGAAAACTATTTTCCTTCAAAGCACAATTTGTCTACCACCTCACAATCTCCCTTTATGTTTGCACTGTGGGCCTCTTGAAATTACTTTGTATTTCCTCATTTGTATTCCCATTCTAGGTACCTTTCTGTCTGCCCCGGTAATTGAGAACAAGGCCTGTTTTATTTTTGGATACTCAGCATCTAACAGTGCACTGCACACAGCAGCTAATTAATTCATTGAGCTTTTCATTATTTAATTTTATATAATAACTTTTTGGAAACTCAGGGGTTTTTTGTTGTTTTAATTAGGAAGGAAAAAAACAACTGACATGAAAAAGATAGGCCAGTCATGAAGCAAAAGAAATGTAACAATAACATTCAATCATTTTTCATCCACTATGGAAAAGTTACAGAAAGACAAATAAAAATTGCACACGAGAAGGCAAAGATGTATTCCAATCTGTTTGGTTGGGAAGAGAATATAGACATATAAGTATTCAAAGAAATAAATTAGCAACTTTAAGAGATAACAGAAGCTCCTCAAAAGAAGGAATCTGCCCAAGACTAAAAATTGTTACCTCCTGACAAAGCAGAAAATTATAGTAACTGGTCTTTTATGTTTTTTTAAGTTGACATATTTTGTGTTTTATATCACTTAACATTTCTCAAAGGACTGCCCCTCATAACAAGAGAAAAAAAGAGATCAGCAAAACACTGAGAGGCTAATTTATGCAACATTTCAAATGCACAATCCTGTTTATGTGCAAAGAGAAAAAGGTAAACCATCCCATCTCTTCTTTGGGATCAACTGAGTCTAGACATAATAGTTTTATAGCATTCAGCTTGGAATGTTTTATTATTCTGTCCAATTTCATTGTTGTCATTGGTCTTTTTTTCTTCATCAGATACAATCACTGGGCTTGCATCAAATTTCTCCATCCTCCAATCTACCCTGCACAAAGCTTTCAAGATAATTTTCATAAAGCACAGGTCTGACATTGCTACTCTCCTGCTCAAAAAGCACCCAAAGGACAAAAATAATAAATTCCTATTTGGAATTCAAATCTCTTCCCAATCTGGCTTCATCCTGCTTTTCCAGGGGTGTTATGTGACTTCCTTTCTTGCACAATCTAGTCCAAATATCCTAGTGACTATTTCTCATATATGACATTCCATCTCCTTGCTCAGGCTGTCATCTCATCCTGGAATGCAATCCTTTTACTCTTCAGAATTCTAAGCTTCTTTCCAGCTTGACATGAGCTTTTCCTCACATGCTCTTCTTGCACCTCCTATTATTCCTTCTCTTCAATGACATTACATATACTTTGTATTTACTTATGTAAGAACAAATTGTTGTCCCTGATAAAATATAACCTTTTTGTAGACAGGGATTGTTTCGGGGATTTTTTGTAATCCCAGTATTTAAGACACTAGACACAATATTTGTTGACTGATTTCTCTACTAATGTTCTATCTACTCTTCTGCTCTGTAGTGGGATCCAGTGGCGTTCTAGACACTGAGAGTATGCTGTCCTACCCTGTGGGCAAATCTTCAAGTATGGTCTCAGCAATTGGCCTGGAGGTCCATTTTTTGTCAGTGGCTAAGACCTAAGAGTCTTCAGCACAATTTCCTTGAAGAAACCTTGACCTTGGATCATGATCTACCTGGTAATATTATGGATCCTTCAAGTATTTTTATAAATGTCAACTACAAATCAAATTTGTATAGAACTATACTATGACTTTCTTGAAGTAGGTAGTAAAACCATTTTACATAGGCTTAGAAAGGTTAAAATAGCTTTTCTAGTTCACAAAGCTAGTAACTAAAACTGGATTCTAACCCAGATATCTCTGTACATATATACAAATACACACACATATTTCTACCAAGGGTTCTTGTGTTGTAATCTTCTCTACTAAACCTGTTTTAGATGGAGTAAAAGGTTTAGTCAGCAAGACCTGACTTTGAATCTAATTTCAGTGACCAGATTTTTCTATCCTGTTCAAAGCATTTGACCTCAGTTTCAGTTTGCTCACTTATAAATCTGTCTTTATTAACACTAGGCCCTGGGATTAACAAAGATAAAATTTAAACAGCTCCTTTAAGGAACTTACGTTGTAAAGGGAAAATTTGTAACTAGCAAAGCATATACAAAATCACAATATAATAGCATTTTTCCAGCTCTTTAATGTTTTCAAAGTGCTTTATAAATATGATCTCATTTAAATATCATAACCCTGTGAAGTACGTGCTGTTTATTTTCCCAGGGGTAAAATGACCTGTCCAGGGTCACACCGCCGGATTTGAATTCGGGTCTTTCTGACTCCAGGCCCAGAGCTTCATTCACTAAGAACCCTTGGGGGAAAGTCTCTAGCAGTTGAGGGTGAGGAGGGTATGGGAACGCTGACATTTAATCAGGGACTTAAAAGGATACCAGGGAATCGAAGGGGGCTGCAGTGAGAAGGAAAGGCATCACAAGCAGGGCCAGGGAGGCAGGTGGAGGAGCGTTTGGCATCAGGTAAAAGGTGAGGGAGGCTGCAATGGCAGGTCCGGAGCAGTTTTTTTTGGAAGGCTAATAAATAGCCCCCAGTCTCATCGGGTTGTCTCGGGGCTCAAAAGAAGTAACAGGTGCAAAGTACTTGGCATCCCTTGAGGTGGTATAGCTATCCAAGGCCATTACTCGAGATGTTCCGGACCGGGGCCCGGGATTCGCGTTTCACGCGTCACGCGTGCGCGTGGGGGAAAGGGGCACGGGAGTTAAGCGCTTCAAGCGCCTTGCAGACAAGGACTGACTCGCTGTCCCCGGGCGCAGCCTAGCACCACACCGGTACAGTTCCCGGGAATGTCCGAAGCGGGAGCCGCGAAGAAGCTCAGCGAGCTGGCGGAAGGGGCAAAGGGCGGAGGGAGAGACAGCTGCAGAGGGGTTCAGTGTGGCTCACCTTGAACATGTTGCTGGCAGCGGCGGTGGATCCGGCTTGGGGGGGGGTCACCTCAGTTTAACTCCACCCACCACAAAAAGGCCTATTACGGCGGCCCAGTCAGGACATTATTATTCAGAGACCAATGCGTACACAGAAAACTAACGACGACCCGTAGTACAAACTTTATTAATAATCTATCCACAACCGCTATCACCTGCAGTGGTATGGGTTGCCAAGAGCAACTGGATGGAGAGAGGGAAGGTCGGACCTTCCAGTTTGCTAAGCAACGGGGAAACCGCGCCCACGCGCGATAGCCCAGGCTGCTGGCAGTAAGGTTGCAAAGAATTTACAGGGACTTCGAGGGGCTGCCGGGGCTGGAGGAACACCGGGATGCTTGCAGTCCAACGTTTGTCCCCATCCGCCCCGGCGCGAGGTCCAGAGGCAGAGACTGACAGGGACTCGTCGAAGAAACTACTCTTATTGACACGGTGGATGCCGTAGCTTTTTTTTTTTTTTTTTTTTTTTTTTTTCCCGTCGTCGTCGTCACCAACTGAGCCTTTTTGTGTTGATACCCTTGGACTTGTTTTCACTATGAAATAAAAACTTCCATCCCATCTTCCACCCCCGAGCCCTTGCCTTCTCCCCGAAGTCCAACCTTAAGTCTGCCTTCATCCTTCCCCAAGTTGCACATGAGTCTCCAGATCCGCGGACCGGACTTTGGAAAGAAACAAAGAAAGAAAAGAGAAAAAGAAAAAAAAAAACAAAACCAGACAATTCGAGACCCCCGGTTACGGTCACTGGCAGTGAGGACCCAAGGAGAGGGGCGCGTTAGAAGCCCTTTCTCAGCTCGGCCAGAAAGTGAGAGGTAAAGCCCAGGGAGCTTGAAACGCCCTCCCCTTCCTCCCAACTCCCGCCCAAATCCGGCAGCAGACGTTGCCACGTGCAAGAGGGAAGGCCTGAGTTCAAATCCAACCCCAGACACTCACTGGCACTAGTTACTTCTGCTCCAGTGTCCTCAAACGTAAAATCGGAATAATAATAGCCCCTTGTTGTGAAGGTTAAATAAGATAATTGTCAAGCGATTAGCACAGGGCCTGGCACCTACCTAGCAAGCTATAGGAATGTTTAGCTATTCATATTACATACATGATCTCTGTCCTAGAAAGCCTGGGAGGTAGGTGGTACTATTTATCCCCATTTTACAAATAAGAAAACTGAGGCGAGGCCTGCTTGGGGGAAGAGGGAGATGACGCAGTTGATTGGTTTTACCGAAAGAGGGGTTACATTTGTTTTATTATATTCCCAGGGGAGAATTAGACGCAATCATTGGTGAAAGGAAAATTCAGGGAAATTAGAGTTAGAAGGAATCTGAGGTCTTTGAGTCCAGCGCCTTCATTTTACAGATGAATTAACTAAGGCCCACATAGATGTATTGAACTATCTGACCAAAGTCACAGGTAATGAAATAGAGCTGGATTATCTATGGAAATAATATAGGCGGTACAATCGAGGAGAGTCCTGGCTTTGGAGTCACGAAGCTAAATTTGCTTCAGACTCGTAATAACTGTTACTACAGACAAGTCTCCATCTCTTCCAGTTTACATTTGCTCATCTTAATTTGAAAATTATACTAGCACCTATCTTCCAGGGATTGTTGTGGAAATGGAATAATTGTCAAAAACTTCCCAGCTCTTAAAGGTCTATACAAATGCTAGTTCTTCATTTTAATAATAAGGAAAAATCTATTACACCCTCCAAACAGGTAGTCATCACTTTTACTGTGTCAGGGACTTCACCCTGGCAATTTGATGGACCCCTTCCATAGAAATATTAAAAAAAAAAAAAAAAAAAAGTTAACAGACCTCAGTGTTTAGAGCTGTCATGAAGTACACTGAGTTGCCTCAGGAGCTGGCTAAGGCAGGATGATGACATGTTGGGATTTTTGTTCAGGTATAGGTTTGTATAGATGGCCTCTGAAGTACAAATTCTGAAGGTTCTATGGAAACTAGAAGTGGAGTACAATTTAATCCATTAAAATTTAGGAGAAAAGATTTTTAGAGTTTGCTGGATCTTCTCTCATGTTATTTCAGCTCCCATGGTTTCTGCTGTCTCTATGCAGATTAATCTCAGCTCTGCAAATATTGGGGTGTGGTTTTTTTGGACAAATAAGTAAACTGAGACTCCAAGAAGTTAAATGACTTTTCCATAGTCGCACAACTATTAAATATGATCAAACTTCATGACTAAAAAGTGCTTCAACCTGAAATAGAGACCTAGATCATCTATGTCTGAGTCTCTTTCCACTATATATACCATGTTCCAGTTATAGATTTTAGGGCTGGAAAAGGTCTTAAAAACTCATTAATCTAAGTCCTTCGTTTTATAAATAAAGCTGAATATGGGGTCAGTAACTTGTCCAAGGTCACACAATTAAAATTAAACTTAGTTATAAATTAACTTCGGACTATAGAATCTAGATCCTCCTAACTTCTATGAAATTCTGTAAACATAAGAGCATCCTAAAAAAATCTTTGCTTTGCTTTTTAAGGGTTTGAAATTAGCATTAAAATCAATATTTCATATAAGCTATCTTGACTACAGTTCCAGCAGTGTTTGAAAAATATGTTAATTTTCTTTGCTTTCAGATTTCTTCACTGTGAAAAATGTCATCTGTAAGTTCATCAGAGCTGGAGGGAGACTCAGATGATCCAGAATTAGCAGCTGAATTAGGAGCTGAATTTCAGGAAATAAATTTGTCAGATGTACCACTTGATGACCTTAAAGCGTAAGCACTCAATTGTTAAATAAGTATAAGTTTTGGCATTTCTACCAATATCTTTGTCATTATCCCAGATGACACAGAGTAGTTTAAAGATATCTTGTTTATTGGTCATACATTTATTTTTAAATTAATTTTGAATTCATTTGAACTCTAGCTTTCGTGATCATCTCCATGAGACTTAGAAAAACAACTCTATACTCTTGCATTTTTCTTATATATAGTAAGATTATGCAAATTGATTTGCATATTTGCCAGATATCTTTTATATACAAGACAATGTGCTAAGGGAGATTAAAAAAATAAAATTTGACACTTAAATCACATGGAACTCAGCTTACTACTAGAATCATATTTATGACATTGGAACATGCACAAATAATAGGTAGTTTGTTGGTCACATTTATTATAATTGTGGCAAGAAGCAGGGATAAAAAGAATGTCATAATGTCCTTGCCTTCAAGAAGATCACCTTTTACTGGGGAAGATAGCATACATATGGGTACATATAAAATTTATACAGAGTAGAGCAAAGGTAGTTTCAGAGAGGAAGGCAGTAACTGTAGTTGAGGTGAGGGAGGTATTAAATGAAGGCCTCTTTGTCAAAGAATAGATTCAAACTGAGTATTGAAGGAAGCCAGAGACCTTCAGAACAGTTAGAAATTGGGAGATTGAAGAGTTTCTGAGTACATACAGCCTGACCATCATCCTTCCAGTACAGTCAAGATTAAAGAACAATAATGTTGGGGCCTTTTTATAAACATTCTCAATTCTGCATCAGAAAACAGTCAAAATGCCTTTCTTCACTACAAAATAAGAGAACAAGAAAATAGTTATAGAATGCCTGTGAATCCTCTGAAGTGCATGTGGGAGTTGTATCAGGCCAAACATGCTGCATAAAATCTTAACAGCCAAACTCTCAGTGATTGGTTAGTTCTATTAGAACAAGCTAAATAAACTAAAAACAAGAGCCTAAAGAGAGATAAAAGGGAAAATATAATCCTCACAGAAATTCTGTTAATTAAATAAATACTATGAAATGAAAAAGTAGGAAAATTCCAGAAGAGGAACACAATTTTGCAAAAGCTGCAATTATACCCTTCAAAAATTTAGATAGGCCATCAGAACCTCTTTACTGGGGAAGGCTTGAAAAAAGAAGGAAAAAATAGATGAAATTAAAACTCTAAATGAAAATTTCAGAAAAAGAACAGAGGCAACCTTAATCTTAGCAAAGTGGTGTATGACCTAAAATGAAATCTAGAGGATGGAGATCAAAAATGCCATGATACAATTGTTGTCCATCTTTCACTTTTTGAAAAAGACCAATGAGGAGTGACTTACACATGAATTAGATTTAAATGAGGCACAGTAATGCAAATTGTCAGCTTCCCTCTCTCTTCCAGAGTTACTGAAGTCAAATGGTAAGATATTAAAGTCATGACAATTAGTAGTGGCCTGGGATGCAATAGGTGATCTTGGCATCTTTGATGTCTCACTAAGTTCTAAGCACTTCCCAGCTTATGCTTCAGTCACATTCATCACCCTTGGAACGCATTGTTCTTATTCTCCTATTGTACCGGGAAAAGTCTTTACATGCACAGGGTAGCCAAATCCCTAATTCATTAATAGGTTGGGGGCCTATTTTCAATCTGGTTTAGCCCACCTGCCAAGATGTTTTCAATGGTGTGGGGGCCACTATGCAAGCTAAAGTTTCTTGGAACCATAGGTGATTTGGGTGAAAAGTGTACACCAAAGGTGATGAGCACCCCTGAAAAGGGCTTAGCAAGCCCTTACACCAACAATGCTAGTTCTCCATGAAAACCCTATGCACTTTCAATTATACCAAAAAAAAAAAAAAAAAAAAAAAAAAAGCTAAAGGAGAACAAAATTGAACTATCTAGAAACATTTACTTTATCATCTTTTTGTCCCTTCTTCCCAACCCATTTTGTTGCTAAGAATTCTGTCCTTGACCTTCCTTTGCTGTCTCTTTACATTCCTTAACTATTTCAGCCACATTTAGCTTCAATAATCACCTCTTTGCTGACTCCCAATCCATATTTTTAACTTTCACTTCTCTCAAGTTCAGAACTGTATATCTAATTGCTTATAAGATAATCTAAATCTAAGTGTCTTAGTATTTCAAATTCAGCATCTTCCAAAATACAAATTATTTTCTCCATCAAGCCAGTTCCACCCCTGAATCCCTATTTCTGTCAATGGTCATCTGTTTTCCCATGTGTAAAATTTTATGTTTTTACATATCATATCTAATGAGTTCTTATTGATCCTTCTTCCAAAATAGTTATGTCATTGCCCTCACATACAGAAAATATATAGAAGGAAAAAATTCTAAAAAGAGCATGAACAAACAGGACAAATATCAATTAGTTAAAAATCACTGTTAAAATCCACAATAGGACTTTATGGTTTTATGTGCAATTAGTTTTTCTCCCTAATTTTGTGTTTGTGTGTGTTTGTTTATGTTGTTACTAATTTTATAACTTAAAAAGAATTATAAACAGAGAAAAAATATCATTAAACTCCCTCACAAAGAATTTTTTGTTTTTTTTCTACACCTATACCTGGAATATCCTTTCCCATCATCCCTGATTAATGAAATCATACCTATCTTTCAAAATCCAAATTAAATTGTACCTTCTCCATGAATATTTTTTCATTTTAAATTCAGTTCAGCATTTTAAAAGTATATGTCCAAGACACTACACAAGATGCTAAAATAACTAACTATGCCCATGCCCCCTATAGATAGAGATGTAACAATTATTGCCAATCTATCCTCCACTATTCTATTCCTTTGACTATGTATGTTTGGAATGGGGGAGGGGTGGTCAGTGGAAGGATTACAAAATGCAAGGGTGATTTGAGGAACCTGAGAGTATTAACTAGAGAATCAGAGTCTGAGAAGTAGCTTTAATGCTTAAAACTAAGCAGTAAGTGAAGATAGTGATCTGAATAGCAGAGATGATAAGTGGCACATTCCATATATGGTGCATGGCATACACAAATACGGGCCATCTCTTATTCTATTACAGTTCAAAAGACTGATATAGTATATTTCTTATCTCTCAGATATAGCTGGAGTAGGTATGGAATGAATGAATGATAAAACATTTATTATTAAGCACTTCTTATATGCAAAATGCTGGGCCAAAGAAGAGGGATGAAAATGAAAAACAAAATGCTTGCTCTCAAGGATTTCACATTCTAATAGAAAACAATCAATATAGGACGTTTCAGATGAAATATAACACGTGCAAAGATAGTTGCTGGTTCATATCTCTTTGCAAGGATCATTGCCCTCAATGGCTATAGGAGCTTACAGGTAAACTGGTAGTTAGAATGCCCAGACATTGTGCTTAGCATTCCTTATTAGTCTCAGCTTTACCTGAGAAGTTAGAGTGCCCAGAAGGAAAGGTGATCAGCATTGTTAAATGCAGCATGAAGGTCGGAAAAAATTATTGAGAAAGATACTTTAAATGACAGAGGACTTTATATTTGATCCTGTAGGTGTAATTCACTGAGTTGAGGGGAGTGGTTGTGTTGGGATGTGGTGAAGGGTAGTAGTGCAGGGACATAGGTAAAATTATGCTCTAGGAAAATTGTTGATAGCTAAGTGAAAGATTTCAGTGGTGAATCACAATTCAACATAAATTTAACAGAATAACATAGTAAGAAAAATAGCAATAAAGAATTTTCCCACAATCTAAAACTTTTTATACCATCAATGGGAAGAATACCAACATACTGGTATATACGTATATATACATGTAGAAAACATGTACATGGAAGTACATAGGAAAGACATGTAGCCACAGCACAAACAGAATATTTGTGGCCAACACATATATATGCATGGTCTACTTACTACTCCAGCTACAGAGTTAGTGATGTTTTCTGATGATATCATATTGCTCCTCACTGGGCTTGCATGACATGCAGTCTGTGCTTGGTGCATTAACTCTGCTAGTCTCACGGCTGCTTCTTGACAATGCTCCAGTAATCCACAGCCACTGCTGGGCATTGTCAAGCATGTCTTTCTAGGGCCTAAGGCTGTGGAACAAATTTCTACTTCTGTCTGGCCAAAGCTAAAATCTTCAGCAATAGGTGGAAATGGACTTTATGGGTTGTTCATTTAATATAGCTACATCCCAGAGACTTTCCTATAAATAGCTTTAATAAAAAGGCCACAAGCCCTATCTAACATACCCAGTTATCAGACTGGGGAATATTTTTTTATCCTATAAGGACTTCTTTTCTCCAGGTTCTATGTGGAATATGGGTATCAGAAGCCAATCTCTTTGGAATAGCTTTAGAATGAGAGCCATCAATTAAGAGCCATTTAGCTTACCCCTATCTTTTCTTTTATTATTATTATTATTTTTTTAATTAATTTTACAATTATAACATTTTTGACAATACATATGCATAGGTAATTTTTTAACAACATTATCCCTTGTACTCCCTTCTGTTCCGAAATTTTCCTCTCTTTCCCTCCACCCCCTCCCCTAGATGTCAGGTATTCCCATACATATTAAATATCTTATAGTATATCCTAGGTACAATATATATGTGCAGAACCGAATTTTGTTGTTGTTGCAAAGGAAGAATTGGATTCGGAAGGTAAAAATAATCTGGGGAGAAAAACAAAAAATGCTAACAGTTTACACTCATTTCCCAGTGTTCCTTTTCTGGGTGTAGCTGATTCTGTCCATCATTGATCAATTGGAATTGGATTAGCTCTTCTCTGTGTTGAAGATATCCACTTCCATCAGAATACATCCTCATACAGTATCATTGTTGAAGTGTATAATGATCTCCTAGTTCTGCTCATTTCACTCAGCATCAGTTGATGTAAATCTCTCCAAGCCTCCCTGTATTCATCCTGTTGGTCATTTCTTACAGAACAATAATATTCCATAACATTCATATACCATAATTTACCCAACCATTCTCCAATTGATGGGCATCCATTCATTTTCCAGTTTTTAGCCACTACAAAAAACCCCTATCTTTTCACTTACATTTCCTGGTAGCCAAAAACAAAATCTGTCTCAGAAACTTTACCTAGGGTTAGAAATTTCTTATAGCTTCCCATTTAATTTCTAATGGCTAAATTATATCTAATCAGCATCCATTTGGAAACTTACCAAGGTTTCTCAAGGTTTGAACCTCCATAGTTTCTTGACTCTAAAATGTCTTTGTTCTTCTATATGTATGTCTTGAAATGACAGGGTAAGGCATAAGAGCAAAATTTATCTTAGGTATCAATGTCTCCCCTTGCCTGCCTTCTTTCCTGTTTGTCTCAGGTGGGTGGGTGGGTGTGGCTGTCAGCTCTTTACTGGATTTCAGGTTGTTCTGCAAGTTAGGGAAAAGAATGGCTTCTATTAGAGAGGGTTAAAATGGATATGGCGAAAATAGAGGAAATGCCAAGTTTTAGTCAAATCTAGGAGTGAAGAGAAATGCTCAATGAAAAATCCAAGGATATGGAAAACATCAGGATTCTTGAGAGTATAGCACAATAAACTTAAGGAAGAAGTAGGGTTAAGCTGAATAGTGTTGAGGGTGCCAGAAAGTGTTTATAAAGGGGAGAAAGGGTGGTTAAACAGGATGAAAGGGATGTGAGAATTACATGGGAGGTAGACTAGAGTAGGGAGTAAAGCCTCAGTATGTAGACATTAGAGAATAGAAAAGCATTACTAACTGACCAAGTTCTAATCATAACTTAGAACATTGGTATTTGAGACTGTGACCTCACAAATCCTTTATTGCATTCTTTAGATTTGGCTGATGGCATCTGTTGAGCTTCAGGGTGGTCAAGAGGAGCTTCAAGAGCTCTCTGAAAGGTGCCTTCTATTTATGTGTTGTTTGACTATAGGAGTGGTTGCTCTGGGGCCTCTGGGTGGAAGGAAGGGTATGGAAGTACAACTTTTAATACATCCCTTCATATGGAATCATGATTGGTAAAGGACTTAGAGGAGGAAACAATATTGCCGTTGTTTGTACTTCCCTACTTAGGAACAGCATCAGCTACTTCAGAAATTAGTGGCTAGCACTCAGGTTCAGTTTTCTGCTTTAATCAGGTATCTTCTTCAGAGTGTGTTGTAATTTTCTGTAAAGATTTTAAGCAGATAATTTGACAACTGCATTTTGAATTGTCATATAGCAATGGAGTCAAACTCAGAAATGAGGCCATTAAACTATACATAAGGATTGGCGGCATATGATCTTTTAAAGTCAAATTTTAACATTATCTCTGTTGTATTGTATTTTTATATATTTTATTAAACATTTCTCAATAACATTTTCATCTGGTTAGGCTGTCTTCCAAAGGAGTGTTGTAAGTTTGACACCTTTGTTACATAGCCTGACAACTGGAAAGAGAGTTGACCTTGGTGTCAGGAAAAGTCTAGTTCAAGTCATGTTTCTGACATTACATTAGCGTTATGGCTCTGGGTAAAACATTTTTCAGATCCAGGGAGCTCTATAACTATGAGTTGCAGAGGAGGTTCTGATCTGCATTGGTAGAAGTTTCACATCAAGGAGTCCTATAAACTGATAAAAATCAAAGGTCTAGCCAAAATAAGGACAAAATTTAGAATGACTTCACTTTTTAAAAATTATTTTATTGTTTCTGGTTATACATTGTTGTAATTATACATAATATAATATAATATACAATATAAACAACAAATAGAATACCCTATATTAACTTTTTAATGCACATTTATTTATCATATTGGGAGAGAAAAATCAGAACAAAAGGGAAAAATCATGAGAGAAAAAAAAAGTGAATACAGTATATATATTGAGTTAACATTTATTCTCCATAGTTCTCTCTCTGGATGCAGATGGCATTTTTTATCCAAAGTTAATTGGGATTCCCTTGAATCATTGAATCGCTGAGAAGAACCAAATCTTCCTCAGTTGATCACTGTACAATCTTGCTGTTACTATGTACAATGTATCCCTGATTCTGCTTGTTTTGCTTAACATCAATTCGTGTAAATTTTTCCAGGTCTTTCTAAAATCAATCTGTTCATCATTTTTTATAGAATAATATTTCATTATTTTCCTATTCCATAACTTGTTCAGGCATTCCCTAATTGATGGGCATCTACTCATTTTCCAATTCTTTGGTACAACAAAAAGCTGCTACAAATCTTTTTGCAAAATTTCCCTCTATTTTCCTTATCCCTCTATTATGATTTCCTTGGGACATAGACTCAATAATGACACTGTTAGGTCAAAGAATTACTGTATTTTTAATCTTCAAAACACTTGTGCTAATTTGATATTACTGTTGGGTTAATAATTAATAACTTATGTCATTTTAGGAATCTTTGGCGATTTAGGAAATAGATTGTGGTAAAGATCATTCAGTTACTTTGATTTATTGATTATACATTTTTATAATTTTCTGAACAATGTATTTTGGGGATAGGGAGCTTAGTAGGGGGGAAAGTTAATTCAAGTCTCTGGTATTCCATTCCCTTTCTCTACTTAGTAGAAACAAATGCCAAAGCTCAAAAAGCTATTTTGTAAACATTGTATTCTGAGAAGAAAAATAGTAGTAATTCAAATATCTAATTTCCTAAGTATTTAGGAAAGAATTATGTCTGTTTATGAATATGGAAATATGTTTGGAAGAACTACACATTTTTAACCTCTATTAGATTGCTTGCTGTCTTGGGGAGGGTAGAGGGAAAAAAATTTGGAACACAAAGTTTTGCAAAGGTGAATGTTGAAAACTATCTTTATATTGGAAAAATAAAATACTTTTAAAAAAATTTTTTAAAAGAATAATGTCTCCTTTAAACTTATTCATTTTTTTCCCTATAGAATTGAAAAAGCCCATGCTGCTCAAGTGATCCAGAGAGCTTGGTGTTCTCATATGGATAAAATGATGTTTCAACTCTTAAAACACACAATTTGTGCAGCGGTATGTACCAGTTGTTCCCTCTCATTGTTAGACTTGCAAGTGATTTATACCCCAAAGATGTATTTATTGAGGATGTTCATTGTATCCTGTTTTCTGCCAATATTATCCAAAAGCATTAGATTTTGAGTTTACCCATTAGACACTTCTATTATATGCATATGTGTATATTTATCACTTAACATTTATCATTGCTATTTGTTCTTAAAAGAATAGTGAATTTCTAATAAATTGGAATCATATTTGCTTTTAGATTCTATTCCAAAAGAAATGTGAGACAGCTACAACACAAAAGAAGTTATTGATAACTTCAGAAGATAATGTTAAAGTCTGAAACACCCACTATTTAGATAGCCTGTAGGTCTTGAAATTTTTTATTAATAAAACATTAGAGGAAGTAGATCCAAGAAATGCTAAAAACTTGGCAATTATTTATTCACAGTCTAATCTGCTAGATAAAACTTTTATTAAATAAATACATTGGACCCATTGTCTTAATGTAAGGGGCATTAATTATCGTTAATTATAATTTAGTGTTACAGAAACAACCTACTAGTGGCTGCTGGGTGTTATGGGAGCCATCTGCTAGTCACTGCTAGGAACCTAATTCTGACCAGCAGAATAAATCCCTTCAAGTGACAGAATGATAATGATACAAAAAGACTGAGAGGCAGTTGCATTCTCTGACCTCTCTCCCCTTTCCTCTTGCCTCTGATTTATTTCATTCCTAATTCACAAGCAACATCTGCATCAGTTAAGGCTGATTCCTAATTCCTTCAAGTGTGTTACACTTCACAGCTGTGGGGGCTTTTGGAGAATCTATGTGCCCCTTCATACTTACGTGGGATCCTTAACAATTTAGATTATATGAATGTTAACAAATTCAGGAAAATTATATAACACATGAAATGCTGAAAAGTGTTTACAAAATCTTTTAAAAGTAACATAATGAATTTTCTTTATCACATATTATCATACATAAAGCACAGAGCAGAGCTCTCACTGTCCAAAGAGAAGCAGAATCACTTATAGATAAATGGTGAGAACAATATGTCTAACAACACCTAAAGGAAATATCAAATAGATAACTGCCAGTTTTGTCTAAAGAATACTATGTCATTAGATTATCAATGTATTAAGTTAGTACATCAGGGAAGAAGGAAGAAAGGAAGGAAACCCAAAAGAAAAAAGATGCTTCCTGAATATGAGAACCTTTCTAACACCAGTTTTCTTCCAATAATGCTTTGAAAATTGCAGATCTTGAAACACCACAATTTCTTTAAAAATTAAAAAAAAAAAAAAAAAGGTATTTTGGTTAACCCAAAAGTCAGTATATATATATATATATATATGTGTGTGTGTGTGTGTGTGTGTGTGTGTGTGTGTGTATAAATAAGCTGCAACCTACTTAACAAGCACACAAGAAGTGGCATAAATACTATCACCAGGAAATATATAATTGTAAAAAGATGAGGCCAGTCAAGTGGTCAGAGAAAAAAATAACAGGTGGAAAACTTGAATGTTATAGTGGCACCCATGATAGTGATCCTGGGTAGATCCTCAGTGAAAGATCTGTGGAAGAAAAATGGAGAAGAATCAGATAAAATAAGAAAGGATCAATAAATTGTAGTTGATAGTGATGGAAGTATACATATCGATGTTTTCCTGGAATGTTATCTAAAATTCTCTTCCATTGCAAAGATCAGATGCTTTAACAAAGTAGGGAGGTGATCTTGGCTTTTCAAAGGCTATTCCAGTGAAGACTAAGCACTGAAAGGTACTAATCAAGCAGGGAAGCCTTAGCGTATGGTCACAGAATGGACCACATAGATCTAGATTTATATAATCTAGATATGTCTGGACAGAGATGTAGAGTACACACACACACACACACACACATATATATATATACATTATATAATATTGTATATTATGTAATGTGTTAGTACTTTAATATTCTATGTATAGATATATCTATATTTGAAATAAAGACCAAAAGTTATATATAATATATATGTACATACATACATTTATATATGCATGACCTTTGGCAAAAGGCTTATCTTGAAGACAAGCATTTAGATGGGTTACAATGTATATCAGTAGAAGAAATACTTACTGCAATGAAATCAAGAACTTTTAAAATACTGGAGGTATTTAAAAGTCATATTTAGTAAATCACATTTAGGATGTTTAGAAATTATTAATTATACTATATCTGTTTCAGGAAAATTGTGTAACACATGAAATACTGAAGAAAGTGTGTCCCTTAGAGGCTGCTCTTGTAAGAGATCCTAGTGTGCCATGTAAAGTTAGATTCAGGTAATAGTTTGTGTGTTCATTAAGATAACAGCCATTAATCTGATACCAACTGACTAACTTTTAGTGTCTTTTCAGATTTGGTGGCAAGAACTTTCCACCTTTTATTGTATTTAAAATTTTTCTTCACACTGGAGGCCATGGAAACAAGTATTTCAGTGGAAAAAATACATTGAGGCCATCAAGTGAGGTGACTTATCCTTTTTTGCTAATAAATCATAGCTTCTTAGAATCATAAATTAATAGGTCATCAGTAAGTCACACTAAGTATCTGAGGTCAAACTTGATTCAAAAAGATGAATCTTCTGACTCAAGGCCTGGCACTCTATCTTTTGTACCACTTAGCTGCCCCAGATCAGGCTACATGGCAGATATTATTCCTACTGTACTGTTTTAGGTTTATTCATTGAATTAGTACAGTATTTTAAGTTTATTCATAATTAATGATTATACTTTTAACATTTTCAGCTTATTAGGTTAGAGTTTTAATTCATTTGGTAAATAATTGAGAAAACGTTTTCTATATATAGACTAGTTTTGTGAAATTGAAATTATTGTCTAATCAAAATGTCTAAAAGAATCTTGGAATATATTCTCTCTATATGTGCGTATGTGTATCTGTGTGTGTATGTGTGTATGTGTTTTAGAGATCGTCATTTTATCAGTAAAGAAAGTGAGCACCAGAGTAAAGTGACATCTTCAGTGTGGTAGGAACAATACCTTCTATGTAGGCTAAGCAGATTTTTGTTCCTACAAGGCAGAGAAGTTGTCCTAAGGATCAGATATATAAGGATCAAGCTATTGAAGCTTCCATTTATAAATTCTGATTCTAGCTCATAGTGGGACACTAGAGACCTTTGTCTGTTACTGCTCTGTTTTGTGACTTTAAGCACATTATTTCTCAAGGCTTATTTTCTCATTTATAAAACAAAGTGATCAGATTAGGTGATAATCTGAATGTCTTTCCCTTTGATTTTTTTTTTTTATTGGTTTGTTTTTTGCTGAGGCAATTGGGGTTAAGTGACTTGCCCACAGTCATACAACCAGAAGTGTCTGAGACCAGATTTAGACTCAGGTGCTCCTGACTTCAGGGCTGATGCTCTATCCACTGCGCCACCTAGCTGCTCCACTTTGATTTTTTAAATATGATACTGCAGAGCAGATATCTCTTACACAGTAGTTCTCTAAGAATGCTAGAATTTCTAAGTTGTCCATTAGCTCAGCTATGTTGGAGTGACAGTAGAAAAATGATTTTATAAAACTCTTCCAAAGATGTTATTTTTCTCTATTAATATTGTAAAAATATTTTCCTTTTGGATAAGTAGCTTTTGGAAGAAAAAGATATGAACTCTCTAAAGCATATGGACACATCATGATTACAAAAATATTTCTGTTATTTGTGAACTTTTAAAATATTTTAATAGTTTTTATTTACCAGATACATGCATGGGTAATTTTACAACATTGACAATTGCCAAACCTTTTGTTCTAATTTTTCCCCTCCTTCCCCCCTGCCAGATGGCAGGTTGACCAATACATGTTAAATATATATGTTAGAGTGTAAATTAAATTATTTGTGAACTTTTTATTCACTGTTCTCTTTCACAGGCAGTGGTTGATGCTTGCAAACTAATGGGAAATCGGAAATACTATGACCAAATAATTCAGGACCAACTTCAATTCCAAAAGTACAAAGTTGCTGATGAAATTGATGTTGTTACTATGAAGGATTATATGCATGTAAGGAATATTATCATTATTTTTTAAATACTAATGAGAAAAGCTTCACTCTATAATCATATATTATTGAAGAAATTCTTATTCTGTGTAAAGGGATAAGACTTTAAAAAGAAAAAACCTAACTCATTTTTATAATTTCTAAAAACTTCGTCTTGTAACACCATATTGGTATAATTATAAGGCCCCTTATGATGTTGACTACTTCCCCAAAATGAAATTTCTCAAAATAAAAAGTTTGTAGGTTTATGTAATGAAATACTCAAAATGCCTTCATTTTAAAAAATGTATCTATTTGAGGGGAAATTATTTTTCTAAAAGCAAACAGCTATGCTTTTACCAAACAAAGTATAATAATAAATTAAAGGAAACTAAGAGCATGGGGAAAAAAATTAGAATGACAGAAAACAAGTAAACCTATCTTTATCAATGTACTCCTATCATATACACTACCAACTTTGTGGACACTAAAGTCATTTAGCTAAAGTTTCTCCTATAACTGGACCCATTAAAAAAATCTCTTCCATGTTTGAGAAAGAATTTTGAATGATAGAACTTATGTAGGCTTTCTGGCACCTGAAGAAGAGGACATAACAGCTAGAATAGTCTTGTTTGCCTTTTTTCCATCTGGTTCACCCCTCTTTTCTCTAATATTAAATGCCTCCCCACTCACAAGGCCCTTGGAAGTATCACTGCTTTCTAAAATCTATACTACTGCTTCTTTCTGCCGCTATTGTCTCTCCCCAAAACACACTTTCTTATTTTTCTGCTGTTTGGCATTGAGTTCCATAGAGCCACGGAGCTCCATATTATGTCTCTAAAAATGGGCAGTAAAGCCCCAGGAAAATATACATTTTCCTTATTACATTTTTTGTGCTCCTAAGAATTCTCTTACACTATTTACTTCTGATAGCTTTCTGTAACTGTGGAGACACAGGGGCATTGTTTATACTTTACTTTGTGATCTATATCTTTTAAGTAAGTCTGTCTCCCTAACCTTATATCATTCAGAGCTGAATGTGTGTGTGTGGCTAATGAAAAAACATTTGCTATTAAACCACTTAAGTTTAAGTTGTGTCTATTGTAGTATGAGTCTGAAAATAGCTAGTTTGGGATTCTACATGTTAGAATTGGGGTGTATAACCTATATTTGGACCAAATCAATATTTTAGATACAATAATCTTTTTTAAATTTAAATTTTATTATGCTATTGATATCTTTTGTCTTTATATCACATTTGTTTATGAATCTGAACTCCCCTACCTATCCCTTGCAACTTTAGAAGAGAGGCAAAAAAACTCCCAGAAAATCAAAACTTATTAATATCACAACTGTTTCTTATGATATATACAAAATTCTACACTCATATTTTCTCATCCTCACAATAAAGGGAATGAGATGCATTTTCTCATCTCTACTTCAGAGCTATTTCCAGAGCTTCATTTTTTAAATTCAGTTTCTTTTTGTCATTTACAACATCAATTTGGTTTTTGTTATTTGTTTCTTTTGTTTTCATCATGTATGTTGTTTTGATGGATTACTAAGTCTTCATTGCTTCTTTGAATTATTCATATTTGTCATTTCTTATGATACAATAATATCTCATTTCGTTTGCATTCCATAGTTCATTTGGTTACTCCTCAATTAATGGGCATGAAATAAAATATTATATACAGAATTGAAGAAATAAAGACAAAATTTCAGACTCATTTTATCAATAATGTTAAAACTAAATCAGAATAAACATGAAAGTTCAACAAGAATCATACCTTAAGAGTTATTATATAGCTAGTACATACCTTAGAGATCTCCTAGTCAAATCTCTTTGTATGTTTGCTCCTGTAGAGGAAAAAAATGGAGAACCAAAGAGGTTATATACTATATGTAATTCTTTCACTTTCAATAAATTTTTTTTCTCTGCACTGCTTTTCTTTCTTTCTATTTTGTTTGTTTGTTTGTTTTCGCAAGGCACTCAATGTTAAATGACTTGCCCATGGTCACATAGTAAGTGTCAAGAATCTGAGGGCAAATTTGAACTCAAGGCTCTTCTGACTTCAGGACATGGCCGATGTATCACTGTGTCACCTAGCTGTCCCTATCTATACTGCCTTTACTTAAAACAATTTGCCATGAACATATAACTATCAAAACCTTATTGAAAATTAAAAGTTTTATATAATTATCTTTCTCCCTAAATTAATCCACCCTTATCAAAAATCTCTCTCTCTCAAAGTACCATCATCCTTCTAGTCACTGGGGTTGAAAGCCTAAGAGTCATCCTTGAACACCAAATGTGTGTTAAAATGCTATATTAGTGCTAAAAGAAATTTAAAAGAAAACAAGATTCATGCATTCATGAAGACTGATGATGTTGGTGTATCTCTAATTTATACAGAGCAGAAATTAAGAAACTTCCACTGAGTCCATCAGGTAATTAGTCTTGGTTTTTTTGTTTTACAGTTTACCAGTTTTCTAGATGAAACCCCAGCATATCTTGGTGGCAAAAGTAACTGCTGGAGAAGGCTAAGCCTGCAAAACTTCCCAAAGACAATGATAATGTATGACATAATGGATTATGCAACATCTGGAACACTCTCAGATCGTCTGCAAAAAGAATTGAAGTATCTATTGCAAAAACCAAAATCTGAAGAGATGCAACATGACCAGCTCCGGATTATTTCTCAAATTAGGTAAAAATGATCTATCATAATTTAACTGTGAGAAATGTTTAGTTAATCTAATATTCTTTATTTAAAAGAGTACCAATTCTCTTAATATGAATCTCTATAGCATCATTTAGGAGCTACTTCCACCAAATCCAAAAGGTCTCAGCACAAGAATATTGATGATTTATTAAAATAGCAAAATATTTTAGCCCTTCTCAATTACTTTTTTTAAAAGCAGCATTATTTATGTTATACCAAGATTTTCTTTTTTAAAAAAAGTTATTATAAACTTGTTAACCGTCAACATAAACACAATCACCACACTTCCATCTGTTAACTTCATTGGCTTCCTTCAAGACTCATTTTTTAGGTCTCACATCTTACAGGAAGCTTTCCCTCTCCAATCTCTCAGATCTTCCCTCTGAGATTACTTTCAATCCAAATGATTCAGACAGAGAGACAGATAGACATAGTTAGTTTGTATGAACACAGCAATTTATGTCATCTTACCTCTTAGAATTTGAACTCATGGAGGAAAGAGACTGTGTTTTTGCCTTTCTTTGTATCTCTAGTATTTAACACAGTACCTGGTATATATAGTAAGTGCATAATAAATGTTTGTTGATTGAATGATTAAATGTGTGAAATAGAGGGGTAATTATACATAAAATCGTTAATGTTGACAAGATACAATAAAATGAATAAATCTTTTTTGTCTTCTCTTCCATATATAAAGTTCTGCTATATTTTTTCTTATTCTCAGATTATAAGAAACTACCATGTGCTTTTTAAAAATTGAACAAATAGGAAATCTAAAGATTTCCTATCCCTCAAAAAATAATTTGCACTTAAAGTACTGCTTTGCATCACCAATATGCCTCTAGAAATTGCTACTGAAAGAATATTACCAGAGCCCTTTAAAAACTCTCATTGTATTGTCAAGTTAATAAGAACAAAAGATGGCAGCTCTAATTTTACATTTATTTTTCTTCTATGACTTTTAACCTCATCTAATTTACCAGTAGTCAGAGAGGCAGTATAGTGTAGAAAGGGCCAACCTTGGAGTCAGTGAGATCTTGATTTAAATCCTGTTTCTAATGTATGCTAGCTTTGTAGCCACAGGCAACTCATCTAACCTTTCATTGCTCCCCAGGCTACTATAAAAGACTTCAAGTTTAACTTTTAAAATTAATTTCATTTCTTGTTGTATTTGGAATTCCAAGTTTTCTCCTTTCATCCCTCCCAACCCCATATTAGAAAAGCCTTCATTTGACATCACTATATATATATGTGGAACCATACAATACATGTTATTGGAAACAGATAGCATCTTCCTCTGGAGATAGATAGTATCTTCCTTCATGAGTTTTTCATAGTTTGAGTTATCATATTCAAAATACTTTAAGTATTCACAATTACTCTTAGAACAATTTTGCTGTCACCATGTACAATGTTTTCTTGGTTTTACTTGTTTCACCCTGCATTTTTTCATGCAAGTCTTTCCATGTTTTCTAAAACTATCCTGCTCATCTTCTTGTACAAAGTAGTATTTCATCATAATTAGGGAAAGAGAATTAGCCTTTCTCTAATTGATGAGCATCACCTCACTTTTCAATTCTTTTCTACCACCAAGAAAGTTGCTATAAATACTTTAGAACACAGAAAATATTTTCCTTTTCCCCTTATTATCTTGGGAAACAATAGTGATATTGCTGGGTCAAAGAGTATGCAGTCTTACAGCTCCTTAGACATAATTCCAAATGGCTCTCCAAAATAGTTGGATCAGTTCACAACTCTATCAACAGTATATTGATGTCCTAATTTTAGCACAACTCTTCTAATTAGCCAGTCTGGTGAATATGAGTTTGTACTGAAAATTTGTTTTAATTTGCATTTTTCTAGTCAATAATGACTTAGAGGTATATAGCATTGATTTCTTCATCCCTACACTTCCTCTTTATATCCTTTGACCATTTATAAATTGGGGAATGACTCATAGTCTTATAAAATTGGGTCAGTTGTCTATATGTTTGAAATATAAAAACTTTATCTGAGAAACTGATTTTAAAAATATTTACCCCAGTTTTCTGCTTTCCTCCCAATCTTAACTATATTGGTTTTATTTGCACAAAACCTTTTTAATTTCATGTAATCAAAAATATTTTGTATCAATACTCCTTTCTTCATAAATTTTTCTCTTAGCTGTAAATCTGATAGGTAAATTTCAATATTTTAAGTTCTTCTAATTTAACTTGGTTAATTTAGTCTTCTGCCAGGCCACCTTTCAGTTTTTCCAGAAAATTTACCAAGTAGTGAATTCTTATCAAATATAAGATTACTATAATCATTTACTACTATGCATTATATACCTACTCTATTCCACTGATCCACCATTCTTTCTTAGCCAGTAGTAGATACTTTGGATAATTAATGCTTTATACTACAGTTTAAACATCTGATACCACTAGCCCTTTCTTTGCTTTTAAAAATTAATTTCCTTGATAATCTTGGTCTTCTGTTCTTCCAAATGAACTTTTTGGTAGCTTACTTGGGATGGCACTAAATAAATAGATAAGTTTAGGTATAATTGTCATTTCAATTAAATTGGTTCTGCCAATCATAAGTTTTTTCAATTATTTAAATCAGATTTTATTTGTATAAAATATTTTTATAATTATATTCATATAATTACCTGGGTTTGTTTCCCAAGAATTTTATGTTATTGCCTAGTTATTTTAAATGAGATATTTCTTACTATCTTTTCTTGCAGGGCTTATAGAAATGCTGGTAATTTATGTGGCTTTATTTATATCCTACTTTGCTCAAATTATTGTTTCGACTAGGATTTTCCAACTACATTATCATATCACCTGAAAAAAGACATTTAAAACCTTATTTCTCATTCTTGTTCCTTTAATTTCTTTTTCTTCTATTATTGCTATTTCTGGCATTTCTAATAAAATACTGAATAATATTGGTGATACTGGAATACTTTGTTCCATTCCTGATCTTACTGGGAAGGTGTCTAGCTTATCATCATTAAAAATAATGCTTGCTCATATTTTTAGGTAGATGTTTCATATTTTAAGAAAAAAATCCACTTAAAACTGTACTTTTAGTGTTTTTAATAGAAATGAGGGCTATATTTTCTGTATCTGTTGACGTGATTTTTGTTACTATTGTTATTAATATAATGTTATGTGAATAGTTTTTTTGTCAAACCATCCCTGCATTCCTAGTATAAATCCCACTTGGTCACAGAATATAATTTTTGTGATATATTATTGTAGTTTCCTAGCTAATATTTTATTTAGTATGTTTGCATCAGTACTTATTAATGAAATTGGTCTATAATTTTCTTTCTCTGATTCTGCTGTTCCAGGTTTAATTATTAGCACAATATTTTGTTTCATAAAAGAAATGTGAATAGAACTTTGCCTATCATTCCAAATAATTTATTTAATAATGGAATGAATTGATCTTTAAATGATTAGTAAAATTCACATGCAAATCCATCTGGTCCTGAAACTTCTGTTAATATGGGCAGTATGTATTTTTGTAAATATTCTTCCATTCAACTTAAATTGTTAAATATATTGTCATATAATCAGGCAAAATAAAAAAAATAATTGTTTTCATTTTATCTATATTAGTAGTGTATTCACTCTTTTTGTTTTTGACAATGATTTGGTTTTCTTTTTTTAAAAATCATGTTAATCAATGGTTTGTCTATTTTAATATTTTTCTTTATAAAACCAGTTCCTACTTTTATTTATTAATTCAAAGGTTTTCTTACATTCAGTTTTATTGATCACATCTTTCATTTTCAGGATTTGCAATTTGGCATTTGAGAATTCTTAATTGTTCTTTGTCATTTTTTAATTGCATATCCAATTTCTATTTTTATGGATGTAAACACTTAAAGACATAAAATGTCCTCTGTTGCTTTTACTTCATCCCATACATTTTGGCATTTTTTCTCATTATTATCATTTTCTTTAATAAAATTATTTATTGTTTCTATGATTTGTTTTTTGACCTACTCATTCTTTAAGATTAGATTATTTAGTCATTAATTTTTAATCTCTGTTTCTGTGGTACTTAAATGTAATTTTTATTGCATTATGATTTGACGATGCACTTAATATTTCTGCTTTTCTTCATTTGACTATAAAGTTTTTGTGCCTTAATATATAATAAATATTTGTAAAGATGCCATATATCACTGAGGAAAGGTATATTCTTTATATTTCCATTTATTTCTCTCTAGATATCATACATAATATATATATGATATGCATGTCATATATGAAATTCTATTCATTTCCTTTACTACTTATTTATTTTTTAGTTAGATTAATCTAAGAGGAAAGTTGAAGACCCCCCCACTATTATAGTTTTGCTATCCATTCTATATGTAATTCATTTACCTTTTTCTTCACAAATTTGGATTTATTTATTTATAAATCCTATAGTATTTGGTACATACAGGTTTAGTATTGATGTTACTTTATTATTTTGATACATTTTAACATAATATAGTTTCCCTTATCTCTTTTAATTAAATCTGTTTTAGCTGGGTTTACAACCAAGAATAATTTATCCAGCAAAGCTGAGTGTAATCTTGCAAAGGAAAAAAATATATTTAATGAATTAAAGGACATTGAGACATTCTTGAAGACCAGAAATGAACAGAAAGTTTGACTTTTAAATACAAGAATCAGAACATTGACCAAATGGAAAAAGCTGTACAAAAATTCACTGAGGAACATAACTCCATATAAAGTAGAATTTAGCCAAATGGAGATACGAAAGTTACTAAAAAAAAAAAAAATCCTTAAAAATTAGAATTGGCTTCAAAGAAATTAAAGCCGTCTCTAGTCATATGAAAAAATTATCTTAAATCATTATTTGTAATCAATAAAGACAACTCAAAGGTACCACTTCACAATTCTTAGATAGGAAAAGATAATGATAAATGTTGGAGGGGATGTGAGAAAACTGGAACACAAATGCATTGTTGGGAGAGTTGTGAAATGATCCCAACATTCTGGAGAGCAACTTGGAACTGTGTCCAAAGGGCTATCCAACTGTGCATACTCTTTGATCCAGCAATGTCTACTGGGCCTGTATCTCAGAGATCATTAAAAAAAAAAGGGGGGGGGAAAGGGGGACAGCTAGGTGGCGCAGTGGATAGAGCACCAGCCTTGAATTCAGGAGGACCTGAGTTCAAATCTGGTCTCAGACACTTAACACGTCCTATCTGTGTGACCCTGGGCAAGTCACTTAACCCTAGCCTCAAGGAAAAAAAAAAAGGGGGCGGGGAAGGACCCAGATGTGCAAAAATGTTTGTAGCAGCAGCCCCTTTAATAATAGCAAGGAACTGGAAACTGAGTAGATGCCCATCAGTTGGAGAATGGCTGAATAAATTATGGTATATGAATGTTATGGAATATTACTGTTCTATAAGAAATGATCAGCAGGAAGATTTCAGAAAGTTCTGTAGAGATTGTTGCCAAATGAGTTGAATAAAACTGAGAGAACACTGTACACATCAACAAGATTATGTAATGACCAACTATGATGGTCTTGGCTCTTTTCAGAAGGCAGGCAATTCTAATAGACTTGTAATGGAAATTGCCATTCAAAGAGAGAACTATGGAGACTGAATGTGGATCAAAGCATAGTATTTTCACATTTTTATTGTTTGCTTGTTTTTTCTTTTTCATATTTTTCTCTTTTGATCTGATTTCCCTTGCATAGCATGATGAATATGGAAATATATTCAGAAGAATTGCTTGTGTTTAACCTTTATCAGATTGCTTGCTATCTTGGGGAGAGGGGTGTAGGAAAGAAAGGGAGAAATATTTGGAACACAGAAGTGAATGTTTG
Organism: Sminthopsis crassicaudata; assembly: GCF_048593235.1. Lineage (NCBI taxonomy): Eukaryota > Metazoa > Chordata > Mammalia > Dasyuromorphia > Dasyuridae > Sminthopsis > Sminthopsis crassicaudata. The sequence continues at coordinate 294,440,748 of NC_133619.1, read as the reverse complement.
CATGTATTTGGAAAAAATAGATTTTTATTTATAATTTAAACTATTATGGGCAAGTGGAAGCTAATGACTCCATGAGATATCAAGAAACAGTAAAAACAAAATCAAAAGAATGAAAAAAGTAGAAGAAAATGTGAAATAGCTCATTCACCTGTAAAATAGATGAAGAAGAGGAAAATTTAAGAATTATGGCACTCCCGAAAAACCTTGGTCAAAAAAAGAGCCTGTATATCCTCTTTCAAGAAATCATCTAGGAAAACTGATCTGCAATTCTAGAACCACAAGTAAAATAGAAATTGAAACAATCTACCAATAACCATTTGAAAGAGATCTCAAAATGAAAACCCACAGGAATACTATAACCAACTTTCAGAACTCACAGATAAAGGAGAAAATATTACAAGCAGCCAGTAAGAATAATACAAAATTTAACAGCTTCCACACTAAACGATCAAAAATCTTAAAATATATTCCATAGGACAAAAGAGCTAGGATTACAGCCAAATTCATACATCATCAAAACTTGAGTTCTCTTCCTTCTGGAGAAAAATGGATATTCAGTTAAACTGAGGACTTGTAAGCATTGATAAAAGAGCAGGGCTGAATAGAAAATGTGACTTTCATTATTTTCTTTTTGTGTTTGTGAGGCAATTGGGGTTAAGTGACTTGATTAGAGTCACACAGCTTATAAATGTTAAGAGTCTGAGGCCAAGATTGATAAGTCCACCTGACTCCAGGGCAAGTGTTCTATCAAATGCACCATCTAGCTGCCCCCAAAATTTGACTTTCAAATACAACAGGATCATAAATAGGTAAATAGGAAAGAAATTATAAATGATTCAATAGGTTAAATTGTTTATATTCCTATATGCAAAGATGATTTGTGTAAGAAGAACTTGATCATTATCAAGAAAATTAGAAGAAATATATACAGAAAGAAGATAGGGGTGTGAATTATCTCATAAAAAGGAGACATGAGCTTTTGCAGTGGAGAAGATTGGGTGGCAAAGAGTATTAATGGGCACTGCTTGAAACTCATTCTCATTGGAACTGACTCAAAAGAATTACATATACATTAAGTTAGGTATAGAAATTTATCTTAATCTATAAGATTAAAGGATAGAAAATGTATACACAGCAACAGCAATGATGTTCGATTCTGATGGACGTGAGATGATTCAGGCCAATTCCAGTGCTTTTGGAGGAGAGCCATCTACACCCAGAGAGAGACTCTGGGAACTGAGTGTAGTTCACAACATAGCATTCTCACTCTTTTTGTTGTCTGCTTGCATTTTATTTTATTTTTCTGTTTGATTTTATTTTTCTTGTGCAGTAAGATAATTAAATATGTATGGATATATTGGATTTAACATGTTTCTACCACATTTAACATATACTAGATTACTTGCCATCTAGGGGAGGGAGTGGGGGAAGAGGAGAGAAAATTGAAACACAAGATTTTGCAAAGGTTAATGTTGAAAAATTATACATGCATATGTTTTGAAAATAAAGAGTTTTAATAAAGAAAAAAGAAAAAAAGAAAATGTTTAGGGCATCAGCAGAAAGGAGGATATATTGGAGTACTGTTAGAAGTAAAAACTTTTTTTTTTTAATTTGGATAGGGTAAAAGAGAGAGAATAGGACAAATGGGTAGATGCTGAAAGGATGAAAGGAATTAAAGAATGAAAGGAAATAAACAGTAATTATAACTGAAAAACTTTTTCATCAAATTTCTCTGATTCAGAGAAATGAGGAGATGAGGATCTCTCAAATATCTAAAGAACTGAGTCAAATTTATAAAAATAGCCTTCCTCCAAATGATAAATGATCAAAGGATATGAAATTTTCAGATGAATTAATCAGAACTATCTGCAATCATATGAAATATTCTAAATTACTATTAGAGAAATTTAAATTAAACCAACTTAGGTTCCATTCCATTTGATTTGCTAATATGATGATCAGTTCTGATGGATATGACTCTTTTCAACAATGAGATGATTCAGTTCACTTCTAATGGTCTTGTAATGGAACGAGCAATATGTATCCAGAAAGAGAACTGTGGGGACTGAATGTGGATCACAGCTTAGTATTTTCACCTTTTTGTTGTTGTTTGCTTGATTTTTATTTTCTTTTTTTCCTTTTTGATCTGTTTTTTTGTGCAGCATGATAAATGTGGAAATATATATAGAAATGCATATATTTAGTGATATGGATACATGGATAGAGAGAAGGGAGGGACAAAAGTTTGTAACATGGGGCTTATAGGAGTAAATGTTGAAAATTATCTTTGCTTATATTTTGAAAATAATATGCTATCATTTAAAAAAAATTTAAAGTTAAAAAAATGTTCAAGATGCAATCAGAAAAACCTGAAAAGACTTTCATAAATTGATGAAGAGTGAAATGAATAGAACCAGGTGAACATAGTATACAATAACAAAAATACAGTAAGATGTTCAACTATGAATGACTTATCTATTCTCATGAATAGAGTGATCCAAAACCATTCCAAAGAGCTTAAGCTGAAAAATGTCCATCTCCATGATGAAAAATGATAATTATCTCCTGAGAATTAACTGATGATATCTGAATGCAGACAGAAGCATCCTTTTAAAACTATTTTTCTTGGATTTTTTTGTGTGTGTTTTCACAGCATAATTAATATTCATGTTTAACCTATACCAAATTGCTTTTCTTCTCTATGAGAAGAGAGAGAACAAAGAGAGGAAAATAATTCAAAACTCAAAAATTTTAAACATGAATGTTAAAATTGTTTTAAAAATGTAATTGTGAAAAAATGCAATTTTAAATACATTTTTAAAATAGTGATGTGGAACATTTTCATGGGACTATAGATAATTTTGACTTATTGAAAACTGCCTTTTAATATCCTTTGGCCATTTTCCACTTGGGGAATGGCTCCTATTTTTATAAATTTTACTCAAATCAAAGTATATATATTTGAGAAATGAAGCTTTTATCAGAGAAACTTGGCTATAAAAATGTTTGATCATGTTATCTTTGTTGTCTATGGTTTCTTTTGGCATAATTCAGTATTTCTGATTATCTCTTTTAATTAGGTCTTATGTTAATTTTGCTTTGTTTACTATCATAATTTCTACCCCTGCTTTTTTTTTTTAACTTTGACTCATATTAGATTCTGCTCCAGTCCTTTATTTCAATTTTATGTGTGTCTGTGTTTCTTTAAGTGTCTCTTGTAAATAACATATTGTTGAATTCTCATTTCTGTTTCATTCTATCTGCTTCCATTTTATGCATGAACTCATCTAACTGTATTTCCTGCCACCTCATTTTCTTTTATCTTATCTCTCTCTTTTTATCCTTTCCCTCCTCAAAAATCTATTTTGCTTTTCACCATTTTATTTTCCTTAATTTGTCCTTCCTTTTATCATTCCTATCTCCTTTTCCGTTCAGTTTTATATACAATTGAGTGTGGTGTGTATGTATGTGTGTATATGCATGTGTGCATTTACATATATATATATATGTGTGTGTATATATATATATATATATGTATGTATGTATTTTTTTTCTTCATTCTGAACCAATTCAAGCACTGACCACCACCCTTTCCCCCTCCATTTTTCCTTGTCCCAGTGCATCTCTTTTTTTTCCTCTCTCTCTCTCTCTCTCTTTTTTTTCCTCTCTCTCTCTCTCTCTCTTTTTTTTTTTTTTTTTATCACTCCAACACAATTCTTTTTCTAGGGATGGTAGCTTTTTTTTTTTTTTTTTAAACTGAGGCTTTTGGCATTAAGTGACTTGCCCAGGGTCACACAGTTAGGAAAAGTGTCTGACATCAGATTTGAACTCAGGTCCTCCTGACTTCAGGGTTGTTAATCTATCCACTGCTCCTCCTAGCTACCACAATAGCATTTTTTGTTATAAGTTAAGAATCATTTTGGATCACTGTTTGTATTAGAATAGCTAATCTTAGCTAATCACCTTACAACATTGCAATTACTTTGAACACAATACATTTTACTTTGTTAGCTCATGTAAGTCCAGGTTTTTCAGAAAGCATCTTGTTCATTTTTATAGCATACTAGTATTCCATTACAAGCAATTGCACAGTTTTTTTTAGTCATTTCACATTTGATGGGCCATCCCTAAATTTTCAGTTCTTTGCCACCAAAAAAGAACTGCTACAAATATTTTTGTACATAAAGTTTTTCAAATCTCTTTTGGGATATAGGCCTAGTAAAATTGCTGGGTCAAAGGGTTAAAAGATCATGGTTGTGTAGCCCTTTGGGAATAGTCCAAATTGCATTCCAGAATGGTTGAATAGTTTACAACTCTACCAACTGTACATTAATGTCTCGTTTTTCCCACATCCCTTCCAACATTGGTTATTTTTCATAATTTTCCTTTCTTGTCCCATTTGCCAATCTAATAGCTAAGAGGTAGTGTCTCAAATTGTTTTAATTTGCATTTCTCCAATCAGTAGTGATTTAGAGCATTTTCATCATATGATTATAGATAGCTTTGATGATTTCACACGAAAATTGTTCATATATTTTGATCACTTATCAATTGGGGGATTGCTTTTATTTTTATAAATTTGACTTCTTCAAGACAACAGCTTCTAGCTGTCTCTCCCCAATTTCCTCTCTCCTATTACCCTCCACCACCTTTCTTATCCCCGTTTCCCTCCCCCTTCCTGTATGATAAAGTAGATTTCTATGCCAACTAAGTATGTTATTTCCTTTCAGCCAATTCTGATAAAAAGTTCATTCACATAGCCTCCCACCTCCCTTACCTCTCCCTTCCACTTTAATTTTTTCTTGCCTTTTTTATGAGAAAATTTACCCCATTCTTATCTCTCCCTTTTTGTCCCAGTGCACTCCTTTATCACCTTTCATCCCTTCATACTCAATTCAAATCTATGTCATTATATATACACATATATATATATATTCTCCTTCTAACTGCCCTTATAATTATATAATACTTAGGAGTCCTTTTTCCATGTAAAAATTTAAACAGTTTACCCCTAAATCTCTTAAGATTTTCTTTTCCATCTTTTTGTCCTTCTCTTGAGTCTTCTTTTTGAAAGTTAGATTTTGTCATTCATCATTGGTCTTTTCATCAAGAATATTTGAAAGTTATCTATTTCACTCAATATTCATTTTTTCCTTGAAGTATTATACTCAGTTTTATTGGGTAGATGATTTTTGGTTGTAATCCTACCTTTTTTGCACTCCAGAAAATCATATTCCAAGCCTTCCAATCCTTTAATGTAGAAACTCCCAAAACTTGTGTTATATCCTATTTGTGACTTCATAATATTGAATTATTTCTTGCTGCTTTCAATATTTTCTCCTTAAATTTGGGAGCTCTGGAATTTGATTATAATATTAATTTCATTTTGGGATCTCTTTTAGGAGATGATTGGTGGATTCTTTTAATTTCTATTTTACCCTCTGACACTCAGGGCAATTTTTCTTGAAAGATTATGTCCAAGCTCTTTTTTTGATCATACTTGCAGATAACCCCATAATTTAAAAATTATCTCCCCTGGAATCATTTTCCAGGTTCTTTTTCTGATGAGATATTTACATTGTCTTCTATTTTTCCATTTCTTTGGTTTTGTTTTTATTGTTTTGTGATTTCTTATAAAGTCATTAGCTTCCATTTTCTCAATTCTAATTTTTAAGGATGTGCCAAGACAGGCCCCTACCTTGGTGTCACAGATTGCTCTGGCTAAATGCTTAAATTTTTTACTCCAACCTTTTAGTGTCTCTACTTCTCCAAAATTTGATTTGAGGAATTATTTTAAAGTTGGCTGTGAACACTAAAGAGAGTTCAGATGAGTGGCTGCCCCTAATTTGCCATTTTGGTTTTGCCTCCTCAAGTGCTTTCATAAGTGATTCTGTGAGTTGTGAAATCTCACTTATTATATAGCTAACTACAGTGTTTCAAGTAATCATGTATGTTCACAGGATCATAAATTTAGGACTAGAAAAGACCTTGGGGGCCATGTAATACAACCCCTTTAATTTTACAGATGAAAAAACTGAGTCCCAGGGATAGAAGTAATACTGGGGTTTAAAACAAGGGCCTTAAATTCCAAGTTCAATACTCTTTCCACTGTGGCATGCCTCTAGAAACCTGAAACAGGATAGTGGTTATTGATTTATTTACTAATTCACATGGTTATTACAAAGTATTTACAACTTAACTGTTTCACCCTCATTTCATTTCATTTCACCTTCAGATCATTAGGTACTTGTTTGTATAGAGCACCAAGCATTATGCCATGTCATTAAACAGAAATTATCTCTGCTTTTTAGAATTCTATTTTGGGGGTCAGGGAAAGAGGGGGTGAAAGATAAAATGACAAAGGACAATAAAGATTCAATCTTCCTAGTGTATTAATTTATTAAGCAATGCATGTTAGTTGCCCAACAAATCAGACCAGATTCCTCCTCAACTTGGATCTGTACCCCAAATATAGGGGGAAATAGACTTATATTTATACATTAAAAACAAAGACCAATTTATTAAAAGGAAACAATTCAACATTAGTTATCTGATTTCTAATTGGATGAAAAGGTAGGGACTTTCTAAATTGGGAAGGGGAAGTATACATTTCTCTGAATTGAGAAGAGGTGTCTCACTCCACAAGTATCTATAAACAGGGGAACATGGAAACAATAACATCACTACAAGGCCAATTTTCAGATAAGACATAGGGGTCGCTTGAGATGTACAATTGTAAAACAAAAAGAAAAATAACTCTACACTTCATTCTTTGGATCTAGTTGCATTTCTACTCAACACAACCTAGGTCCTTGGTTAAGATAACCTTCTCAAGCAATTGTCCAAGTGTTCCAGCTTCCCAGTCACACAGGACTGGGTTCAAACAATGCAATAAAGGTTTTCTCCCAATTCCCACAATTGAATAAACTCTTCCCCCAAGAATAGAATTTGGACTAGACCCATAAGTGAATAGAAAATGGAATTGAGCTAGCTCCAGAATTGAGTCACAAGACGGATTCAATATGGTTCACTCAATTCCCACAAACCATTTGCTGTCCTAATCCCCTAAATTTTGTATATATTAAATGGATTATCCTCTGTTCTCTAAACAGATTTTGTGATTGACCAGTCATTAAAATAAATTTTTGACACATAATTTTTGCAGGACTTCTCCTTCATCCTCTTCTGTAAGTGTCTCCTCTTTACAACAATATTATCAACAACTAGTAAAGCCCAAGCATTCAGGCCGTCGCTCAAAGCAAGCACGAATGAAGATTGCAAAAATGAGAAGAACTTTTAAGAAGGAAAAGGAGAAAAAAATGGAAGTAAGTCCAAAGTGCAGAATGAGTCAGAAAAATGTTTAATCTGCTTGTAGGTACAGTTGCCCAGGAAATACTATTCATTTTCTTAACTTTTAGATTTAATTAGAAGCATTTATATAAAAGCTATTTTCATTTTAGTAAAAAAATGATGTTTTTAAAACTTTACAATAGAAACTCCTTCACTGAGAATATATCCTCTTTCTGATATGTTGCTACTATGAAGTTGCATTCATTACAGTCTACTATTGGCAGAAAAAGAATGTTTTTTGAATTGAAAAGCAATGTCCTGACTTTATCTCAATATTGTGATTCAGCATATCACTGTTCATATTCTTCTCAAGATGCAAGAAACTTCTATCTGAATTTATTTTATTTTAAGATTGCAGTAAATATCACAATAACAATAAAAGCAATGTCTCACTTTTATTTCTTTTAACCAGGAACCAAATATGCAAAAAAGAAATGAAAAAAATCAGCATCAAATCGTTATCATTACTCCATCTTATGAAATTTTGGGAATTAACTCACCTCCTTCTGATGATGAGTTGGAGCAAGAAGCAAAGGAATTATTTACTTGGACCAGAGATCTATGTCTTGATAACTCATAGTTAATTAATAAAATAATCAATATATAAATGATTAATACAAGTATTAACAAATACAGGTATGTAGATTTTGCTCCTAATCCAATATAAGTGGTTAAGTTTTCTTAAAAAGCAGTAATACTTTGATGTGCTTTAAAGAGAAATATTCCTGTCCATCAGAATTTGAATAAAAATACTTTAATGAATGTGACAAAATGTTGTTTGGTTTTACATGATTAATGAATGATTCACTTCTTAGAATCTTAAATCAGTTTTGTGGTTCTACCATTTTCTTAACCTAAGCATTCTTTGGTTTGCATAAAGAAAAGAATTCACAGAATATACAACTTGTATTCTAGTTAGCTTCCAAAATATTTTCTATTTCTCTCTCTGCAAGATCATTACTGAAAAATTTTATCATGAACACAAAATAGAATGTTTAGTACTTTTAAATATTCTCTTGGGTTTTTCGAATCCAAAATCTAAAACTGTTTTGAACAATTAATCTACTTAAGGTTTTAAACTTTTGAATTCAAGTATCTAACTTAAGGAATTGTTGACAATGACAAAAACTTTTCTGTGATTCTAATCTAATTTTTCCCAATAGAATTTCCCAATTCATTAATACCAGTTTCAGTATTTCAATGACTGGCCATTCATAATAATGAATCACAAATAATTATATAATAGTCATTTCTGAAATAACAGGATTTAATTTCCATTTTGATGAACAGTAGAGGTTTTGGTCAAAAAAAGCGAATTTGATAGACACACAAAAAATTTCATCTGGTGCTAAAAATATCCTAATAATAATGCTATTAACTGATATTCTTTCCATGGGCACATGCTAAGGAAATTTAATAACAGACATTTCATACTCATTTCATATCCACAAAGTAATACACTATCCCATGGGTTTTAGAACTGCATCAGATAAAAGTGGAAATTGAATGAGTTTTTCCTATCATTAAACTAAGTACACCTATCATCCAAACCAATTACAAATAAAAATCAACAGTCAGATGCAGGAATAAAGCCCAGAAACAGAACTGTTATAATTAAATAAATCTCACTTGCCATTCAATTCAGTAAACAGTTATTTATTAAATACCAAGTACTAATTGGTTTAATCATAACATCTTTAAAAACCATACCCTTATCTTCTTCACTCACTTGGCTGCTATTCTTAATGTATAGGCCTTCTTACCAGAATATTGGAATAGACTTCTAGTTGGTTTCCCAGCTCCCCTTCTCTCCCTTGTTTCAATTCGTCCTTCACATAGCTGCTAAAATAATCTTTGTTAAGCACAAGTCTTATCATACATTTGCTATATGTAAAAATCTACAGTAGCTTATTAATAAAATAACTGAGACACAGGGGTCTCATAGTAGCCACAGGAAATTTTCTTTATTCCAACATCTGGACTTTTGTTTTGATGGCTTGTTTATTTAAAAGATAAAGGAAATGTGGGCAATTATTGTGCTGAGTCAGTCTGAAAGACTCTATTTAAAAAAACTTGTTTAAAGACTTAAAATCCTGAACCTTTGGCATACTCACTGATATCTGAATCTATAACAGTAGCCTCCATGGTGGTGGTTCATACTCCATCTCCTCACTTGAAACGTGGTCCAATCAAAACTGAAGCAGCATTAATTTTACCCCCCACGATTACATGATCGAATCAAAATATCTTTGTCTTTATATGGAAGACATTTAGCCCTTTCTATAAAAAGCTAGACCCAGTTCATGACACTGGCTTCCCAAGCATTTTTGCTTTGATGTTGAATAAACACCATCTAAATTGCAGTTTCCTTCTAAAATCAAGGTGAAATCCTGAACAAGGATTTCTGAGAATGAACAAAGGGCATTCTCACATCAGCTGGGAGGAATTTTTTGCTAGAGTTAAAATGACTGGAATGTTGTAAGCAAGTGACTAACCCATCTCAGATAACAAATTAAAAATAATCATTTTCCCTAAGAGTTAGGAAGAACGGGTTTCAGAGGATGCAGAAGGATAGAAGAATAGGATGCAGGAAAAGTTGGTCCAAAAAGATAGAAAGTTTAAGAGAAAACCATTGAGGAAAAACAGTGGTGTGAATAAAATGAAGTGACTATATGAATAGATGGGTGGATGAATGAATGAATGAAAAAACACTAATTACAGGTCAGGAACTATACTAGAGACTGGATCCCAAATACAAAAATGCCATCAAGGAGCTTTCATTCTAGCCAGGAAAGATGACATATGTCATGCTTATTACCATTCTTAGAGCTGGGAGCGATATGGGGAAAGACAGAAGAATACAAGTATGACAATATAACATGAAGATGGCTAGAAAGCAGCAAAGTGGATTTTAGGACTAGATATAAGGGAGAATTCTTAGCAATCAGGAGCCCAGGACCTCAAGACAGGAGTTGGTGTGCTGGGCAGAAGCCAGAGCCATGAGTCTTGGTTTGAAGCTGGCTAAAACAGTCTGGAATAAGGGAAAAAGAAAGTCTCACCCCTCAAAAGATACTTGGTGCAGAGGCACAATGAAGTCAAAGGAGTGCATCCTTCCGGGAAATAAGATAGCTGGCTTGGTCACCTTTCTTAAATGTAGATTCTGTGATGAACTCTCTGCTCTCTAAAGAGTATTTGATGAAATGTGAGCTTTAGAACTGACGTGAACTTGCAGGATGAAGAGGTTCTTGGGGCATGAGAACTCCAGAGGTAGATGAGATGAATGCCCAGAGTGGGCAACTCAGAGCAAGGGGGGGTGTTTGATAGTTTTAAACCCATAGGATCTTCAAGTTGGGTGATATAGGCTGGGACCAGCAGCAGAAGCCTGGCAAATCAGGCTCAGGAATTTATAAAACTGAGATAAGATTTAATCTTAGATCAGATTGCAGGTTCCCAGCCTAAGCTACCCTGGGATCCGTGAAGAATACATCCTGTCCAGAGAAAGCAGCAGCAAGACATACAAATACAAGAGATACAAATCAGAATCAAGTAAGAACTGGTTGTTCCTTCCAGAACTCTTAATATGATATCTCAACTTCTTGTAAGACTGGAAGAATGAGAAAGTAAAGATTGTTATGATAAAATGTTATTACGGTGCCAGGACTCAAAGCCAGAAGATAATTATTCCAAAGCACATAAAAAGAACACAGCTTTCCCACAAGCTCAACTAGAATTCTTAGAAGGAATGAAAAATGATAAATGGGCTACTTACTATCTCTTTGCTTCAGTTTCCTGACGTATATAATAAGGATAATATACAGGGGTTTGTGGAAACCAGCTTGTATCAGCTTATGAGAACCAAATATTAAATTCTTAGTGTAATGGCAACCTTAGCAACTGGCAACCACTATGAATCAGGCCTTGGTTTGTTTTTGTTGATTTTCTGGTTTTAAGAAAGTAATGGATAAAATATTACTAATGCAAATTAAATTTTAAAACGTGTTGTGTACATCTGGAGAGACAATTGTTAAATATTTTATCAGCATATCATGCAATCTACATTCCAGGTTGTTGTGAGGATCAAGTGACATAACATAGGCATAAAATTTAAAGTGCTATATAATTGCTATTAGTGTGATTATGAAATAATACTACAACAAAGAATTGGGAAAGACATAAAAGCTTTGAAGGAAATACTTGTAATTAACTATATAGTACAAGGAAATATAAAACCTTCCCAGTTAACATACATTCTGAAAATTAAAATTGGTGAAATAGAAGTTAACACTATGAGAAAAATATTAAAATCAAATGACTGAAAAAAATTTATTAGAAAGTGTAAGGTAACTCATATCTAAAACAACTTATCTGGAAAACTAAGGATTTGAGAATCATTGGCCTTTACTGAAAACTGGAAGAAAAAGTCTGGATACATTTCAAGAAATTACAAAAGAAAACTGTCCACATCTACTAGAAAAAAATGGCAAAGTAAAAATAAAATCCACCTGTTAGAAAGACACCCTAAGAAACCCTAAATGAAAACTCTGAAAACCGGTTCTCATAGGAAAAAAATTATTGCAAGCAGAAATAAAAAGTTCAGCTCCTAAGAATTATAATAAGGATCACACAAGATATAATAGGCAACCTATAAAAGAACAGAGAACTTGGTTGTTCCAAGTATAACTATATATATATAGCAAAACAACATACTATAGGGGGAAAATGGATTTTTAATGAAAGAGATAATTTTACAAGTAATCCTGAAGAAAAAATCAAAGCTGAGTAGAAACTTTGACACACACACACATACAAGAAACAAAAACACAAAGGCAGTAATTAATTGTAAGATACTATATAAGGATGATTTTTTTTTCTACTAAGAGATATTTGTCCTGATAAAAGCTGATTATCATCAGGAGGCATAAAAGAAATAGAAGGGCTGGGGTGGTGGTGTTTGATGATCTTTCCTAAGAGAGGGAGAATAAAAAGCAATAGGGAAAAAATTAGAGAAACTAGAAAACTTACACAATAGGAACACACAAGTATAAGTTTATGCAATAGGAAATGGCAAGAAGAGGAGTGGGATTCATTTAAACATGTCACTTAAGGTCAAAAGAGAGTAAAATACCTTATTTTCCCCTTTTTCACACATATTTGCTATCAAAATACATATTACAAGGAAAAAAGGTACAGATAAGAAAATATTTTGGAGGTATTATAACTAAAATAATAAAATAAAGGACTTCATTGGAAACAACCAAAATAAGATTCTGATTAGAATTTTATATAAGTTAGATAGGAGCAGCTGGAAAATGGGCCTAGAGTCAGGAAGACCTGAGTTCAAATCTGATTTCGGACATTATCTGTGTGATCCTGGTCAAGTTACTCAACCCTATTTTACCTCAATTTCCTCACCTGTAAAATGAGCTGGAGAAGGAAATGTATCCAGTATCTCTGACAAGAAAACTACAAATGTGTCACAAAGAATCAGAAATGACTGAACAACAAGAAAAAGATAGTACATATCTCTACTGGTTATCAAATGGGAAATTAAAAGAATATACATATTCTTTTCTAACATTTCTAACAAGAATTTCTAACAAAAATGATCATATTCAGCATTAAAAAAGATCACAGAACAAATATTAAAATATATTCTTTATTGACCACAATGCAATAAATGCAATAAAATTATACTAAATAAAAGGACATTGAAAAAAGGATTTTAAATGATTGGAGATTAAATCTGATCCTAAAGAACTGGTGGTGTAAAAAAAATTAAATAAAAATAATTTTTCATAATTGGAGTGTGTAAGGAAAGGAGGGCATGAATAAAGAAGTCAGAGGAACCAGAATCTCATGAATATCTTATGAAAAGAAGAAAATACACACATACTCACAGAACCTGTTATGCTAAAACATAAAATTTAACAAAGAAATAGAGGCATGTCAGAAGGGAAAGTAACATTTAAGTGTAGAGAAAGAATGATTGGGTCATACAGTTTAGATGAAAGAGTGCTTAGAGGTCATTATTTCAATTCTCTCATTTTATAGAAAAGGCAACTGAAGTCTTTTTTTTTTTTAATATATATATATTTTATAATATTATCCCTTGTATTCATTTTTCCAAATTACCCCCCCTCCCTTATTCCCTCCCCCCGACGACAGGCAATACCATACATTTTACATGTGTTACAATATAGTCTAGGTACAATACATGTGTGCGAATATCATTTTCTTGTTGTACAATAAACATTAGAATCCGAAGGTACATGCAACCTGGGCAGACAGATATTAGTGCTAACAATTTTCATTCCCCTCCCAGTGTTTCTTCTCTGGGTGTAGCTACCTCTGTCCATCATTGATCAACTGGAAGTGAGTTGGATCTTTTTTATGTTGAAGATTTCCACTTCCATCAGAATACATCCTCATACAGTATTGTTGTTGAAGTGTACAGTGACCTTCTAGTTCTGCTCATTTCACTCAGCATCAGTTGATTTAAGTCTCTCCAGGCCTCTCTGTATTCCTCCTGCTGGTCATTTCTTACCGAGCAATAATATTCCATAACCTTCATATACCACAATTTACCCAACCATTCTCCAACTGATGGACATCCATTCATCTTCCAGTTTCTAGCTACAACAAAAAGAGCTGCCACAAACATTTTGGCACATATATGTCTCTTTCCGCTCTTTAGTATTTCTTTGGGATATAATCCCAGTAGTAGCGCTGCTGGGTCAAAGGGTATGCACAGTTTGATAACTTTTTGGGCATAATTCCAGATTGCTCTCCAGAATGGCTGGATTCTTTCACAACTCCACCAGCAATGTATTAGTGTCCCAATTTCCCCACATCCCCTCCAACATTTGTCATTATTTGTTCCTGTCATCTTAGCCAATCTGTATCTCAGAGTGGTCTTAATTTGCATTTCTCTGATCAGTAGTGATTTGGAACACTCTTTCATGTGAGTGGATATAGTTTCAATTTCTTCCTCTGAGAATTGTCTGTTCATATCCTTTGACCATTTATCAATTGGAGAATGGTTCGGTTTCTTATAAATTATGGTCAGTTCTCTATATATTTTGGAAATGAGACCTTTGTCAGAACCTTTGTTTTTAAAAATATTTTCCCAATTTGTTACTTCCCTTCTAATCTTGTTTGCATTAGTATTATTTGTACAGAAACTTTTTAGTTTGATGTAATCAAAATCTTCTATTTTGTGATCAATAATGATCTCTAGTTCTCCTCTGGTCATAAATTCCTTCCTCCTCCACAAGTCTGAGAGGTAGATTATCCTCTGTTCCTCTAATCTATTTATTATCTCCCTCTTTATGCCTAAATCATGGACCCATTTTGATCTTATCTTGGTATATGGTGTTAAGTGTGGATCCATATCTAATTTCAAGGCAACTGAAGTCTTGAGGGGGTCAAGTGAGAGCCCAAATCATGCAGATAGGTAATGGGAATGTCACGGTTTGAACCAGGTCCTTTGGCTCTCAATCCACTGCTCTTGTCATTATATTAGATTACAAATTTAGATATACTACAACCCCTGTCATTTTTCAAATGAGAAAACGGAGGCCCACAAAGATTAAGTGATTTCTCTAAAGTCATACTGAAAGTGGCAGAGCTCAGATTGAAACCCAGGGCCTTTGACTCACAAATCAGGACTCTTTTTTTTTTCCATTCCGTACAGCCCCTATACTGACACAAGCACGCACTTGAATCAAATCCAGACCTCCCATGTGACAGGCAAGAATACTATGACTATGTTGTCAAAGAATCACAGGAAAACAAACTTCAACCTCAGAGAGGATAAAGAGATTAAAAAGAAAAGAAATAGAAGGAAGAACCCCTAATTTGGCTAGATGAAGAGTACAGCAAAGGATCAAGAGAAAAAAAAAAACAATAAGAGAACACAAGCTAGAAAAAGATTTTTTTTTTAAATATGAATAAGAATGGCATGAAATCATCCATATAAAAAGGACAGGAAAATATATTAGAAAGTAGGAACTAATAGGTTCTTTATGAGAGAAACACAAAACAAAAGACAAAATAAATTAGAAGGGAATTATGTCTTAGGTTACGTACAGCAGAAGTAGTAAACATCTCATTTACAACAATAAAAATAGATGTGGCTAAAAGAAATAAACTTAAAGGCACCATTAATAATGAAATATCAACAGTAATGATATCAACTTAATATATGTGCACCAAATGGCTTAACATATAAATATTTAAAGGAAAACTAACAAAATAACAGGAAAAATAGATGAACTTATAATAGTTGAGGACCTCAATGTACTCCCTTTTTAAGTCTAAACAAAGATAAACAAGTCCTGAATAAAAAGGATTATGCATGTTTTTCAGCTATATATTGTGCCTTTATAAAAAAATATATGAACTAGAGCACTGAAATTTCATAAACAAATGCATAACAACAAAAATGCTAAATATTTATCTTTTACTGGCCACAATACACATAGAAAAATATAATCAACAAAGGTCAGGAATAGGGAGACAGCAGTCACTATCCTCATCAGACCTTATCTATAGTATTATGTTTAGCTTTGGCAAATATGGTTTAAGCTAGCTGGAAAATATGTAATGGAGGACATCCAGTATGATGAAGAGCCTTGAATCCATTACATAAAAATCAGTTGAGGAAAACAGACATGTTTATCCTAGAGAATAAAGCACTCACAGAGCCAAGGGGAACAATAAGATGGGGGGAACATAATAATCATCTTCAAGTATTGGAAGGACTATCATATAGACGAGAAATTAAGTCTGTTCTGTTTGGCTTCAGGAATAAGTGGAAGCTGCAATGAGGCAAATTTAAGCCAGATGTCAAGAAAAGCTTCCTAACAACTGTCCAAAAGTGTAATCACCTGTTATTAAGGGAGAGGTCAATTCTCTGAGAGCTTCCACAGCTGTGGATCACAGCATCTGAAGGAATTGCTGGGCAATCTTTGCTGACACAGGTGTTACAGACTAGGAATGAGATAAATTGGAGGCAGAAGGAAGAGGAAAGAGGTCAGACAACGAAATAAACTCTCAGTCAGAGAAAAGCAATTGCCTTTCAGTCTCCTTGGATCATCCTCTCACAAGAGGAGATCCATTCTGAGTTAGATCTCCGGCAGCCACTGTCAGGTAGTTCCCATTTATTTCAGCATCTCTCCCATGTGTTCCAACAACCTGTTTTGAGAGGTGATCAGTTCCTGTTCCTTGGAAGTCTCCAAACAGACACTAGGTAATCATTTGTCAAGTATCATTTGGTGTGGATCTACCAAAATCTTAAGGACATAATGGAAGTAATTATTTAATACGTATTTCTAAATATATATTTCTAAATATTTTTACCAACAATGGAAAAAAAGAAAAGAACAATGAATTGGGCATGAATTTATAAAACAAACACAAAAACAGAAAATTTGAAAATAAAAGATAAAAATTAAAAGCAAATTAAAAACAAAAATTGAATAAAGCAAGAAGTTATTTTTAAATAATAAAAATAATACTATCATAAATGTGGAAATATGTATAGAAGAATTGCCCATGTTTAACATATATTGGATTACCTGCTGTCTAGGAGAAGGGGGAAGAGGAAGGGAGGGAGAAAAATTTGGAACATAAGGTTCTGCCAGGGTGAATGTTGAAAACTCTTTGCATATATTTTGAAAATAAAGAACTATTAAAATAAAATAAAAATAATGCTAGCTAATCTTATTTTTAAGAGAAAAAACCCACATTTCCAAAAACAAAAAAAAATTTTGAATTCACAATAAAACAGAAACATAGACTTAATAGAAATAATTTACTTGGTTGTAGATCATCTTCAAAGTTGCTTGCTTTACAATGCTGTTATTATACATACATATATGTATATATACACATATATATATATATATTGTCTTTCTGGTTCTGCTCACTTCACTCTACATTAATTCATATAAATCTCAGGTTTCTCTGAAATTAACCTTTTTATCATTTTATGGCACAATAATATTGCATAACATTTACATATTGTAATTACTTCAGCCATTCCCATTTTAGAAAAGAAAACCAAAAACCCTCATACTGCCATATACATAGCAGAATGAGACAATAAATTTCCATTTCAAGAAAGTCCATATAATAAATACTATACATTATATTCACAGCTATGCATCTTTTCTTTTCTTCCTTGTGGATTTTCTTCTGTTCTTGGCTGTGTACTTTGCTCCCCTGGGAAGGCTATAATTAAGTGGGGATATGTATGTGTGTGTATACACACACATATGCGCGCACACACACACACACACACACACACATATACACAGATATCTATAATCAGACACAAAATATACACCTACACATTCACAGACATCTATGTAAGACCATCTTATATGCTTATTTATCCTGTTTCTCTGAAAGTGGATGACGTCATTCTTTCCCACTCCCACCTCACCCCCAAGCAATTGGGGTTAAGTGACTTGCTCAGGGTCACACAATACTCTCTTTACCTTTTTAATATGGTTTTGCTTTTTAGAATTACATCTTACTCAGCTCTATCCCAATCTTTCTTTAAACTATCCAATTACTAATGACAATCTTAGATTTCCACTTATAAAACATAAACATTTGTCCTTATTGAGCTCCTTGAAATGAGTCTTTGATATTGGCTTTATATTTTTTCTTGGATCTTATATGTTAAATTTTCTATTAAGTTCAAGATTTGGAGATTATTTTGGGGGGAAAGGTTAGCAAAATAACCCCAGTCTGGAAATTCATAGAATGCTAGATCTTATGTGACTAACTGTTTGTTGCTTGCCATATTTGAATTTTTTTATCACTTGTATTATTTTCTCCTTGATCTGGGGATTTCAGAATTTGGCCATGATTTTCCTGTTGATTTTTTTTCATGGGGTCTCTTTTGGAAGGTGATCAGTAGATCTTTTTTTATTTCTACTTGCATTATGCTTAATAAATTATGTGATTAATTTATCTGCATTTATTTATGAGATTTGTATGTCTAGCATGCTCAATTTTTGTAAAGTATGGGAAGATTTTATTGCATTGTTTGAACATAGTTCTGGTATGGCTAAAATACCAGAGTTGTTGCTTAGAGACAAGATTTTATTGTTTAACTTAAGACATGCAGATTATTCTGACCCCAAAAACCTTTCAGAAATACAAAGCTTGATAAAAGAAAAAAGGAATTTCCTCTTGTTATACATCTCAAACAACCTACAGAAATCATCTGGAAACTACCTCCAAGCTTGTCAGTTAGTTATTGTCTTCTTGCACCTCTGAATCCTATATAATGTGTAACTTCTAGAGCTTCAGGGGGAACAGACCACCTATTTCAGCTCTCCCCTTCATCAGATGATTTAATAAACTTCTTTCTAAAACTTAATTTTAGTTCTGGGCTTATTTGACAATTTTGTTCACAATTTCTGATAATCTGACAATTGATATTTGACTGTCAACCTGAGAAGCCCAAAGGCTTACCTAGACCAAAGATGTTGAATAATTCATGATCTCAGGGTCAAGGCAAGGGGGCAGGACCAGCCTATATAGGTTTATTCTGTACA
Source organism: Sminthopsis crassicaudata (assembly GCF_048593235.1). NCBI lineage: Eukaryota > Metazoa > Chordata > Mammalia > Dasyuromorphia > Dasyuridae > Sminthopsis > Sminthopsis crassicaudata. The sequence goes on along the minus strand of NC_133619.1, from coordinate 294,421,825 downwards.
GCAAGAACCTGAGTAATGTTAGGATTTGGGTAGAACACAATAAAAACTAGGGGTCCACTACTTGAACCATATTATCTGCTGGAAGAGAATCTTTTATTAGCTGTGTTTTATATCTTGTCTTGCCCAGTACCTGTTTAGCTGATTGAGTGACCTTAACAAACCAGTCACTTAACATCAGCCTACCCTCATTCACTTAGTATGACCCCAGGTGAATGAGGGAAGGTTAAACATGCATTAATCATATAAACTATTAACTAGAGTTGAGCATTAGCAGATTGAACACTCATATCCAAAAGAAAGGAACTCCATTTTTAGTCTCTCAGGAAAATTTTTCTTGTGTAATCTTTAACTTTGTTCATAAACTTTGCTGCCTTGGAGATTTCTAGGTGAAAAACCCAGCCAAAGCCATAAAGATAACTATTTTAAAAAACCCAGAGAGTTTAGGATAATGGGCAACATTAATGAAGTTTCATACTTAAAAAGTGTTTTCCCAGCTATTTATAATCTGATGTTAAAGTCTCCTTCCCAATTAGCAGGGACTTACTCCCATTGATGTTTTGATATCTTAATGGGTGATAAAAGTTTTAGAATTGGCACAGGAAAAAAAAATACAAACTTATAAGATATATTTTTTTTTTTTGGTCATTTCAGGCCTGGTCAAGATGGAGTTACAGAGATAAAAGATAGACAAAGAAAGAGAAATTTTTTTTCCTAGTTTATGGAATTATAAACTATTTAGAGAATATATTTGTAACTGAAATATAACAACTTTGCTATAAATTTCCAAAGTATACTTTGAAGATTTTTGTGAATGCTAAATATCTTAGCAAGGTGATGAGCATGCAAGATTGCCACCATAAATCAATCTTTAGAAATTAGCTAAATGGAAGCCGTGTGCTCTATAATTTAGGATGCTGGACTTTGGGAAAACTGAGATTTTTAGTAATACCATTTGTGATTGCAAATCGAGATTTGATCTGATTGAAGTTGTCCTAAAACTAAATTACAATGAAGTCTGATTTAAAGTGAAATGTGTTCTCCTACTTATATAATTGTGATATCTGAGTCTCTCGAGATAGAGCACATTTTAATGAGAAAATACCCTTAATATTTGTCAATAAGACAATATGTTTAGAAACTGCATGACTAAAAAATTGTATAATTGTTTCAAAAGCACTCTATACTAGTTTTTTTTTGTTGTTGTATACAATATTTTTTCAAGTTTTTAAACAATCAATGCAGTTATAATTATCAGGGAAATAATTAACAGGGGAAATATCTTTGTAGCAAATTTCTCTGTAAAGATCGTGTACACACACACACACACACACACACACACACACACACACACACGAGTTATGCCCATTAAAAAAATACTCAAAGGATTTGAGCATTTTTTAAAAGGAAAAAATAAATATCAACTCCATTTTTAAAAAATGGTTCAAGTCATTCATTAGTTTAAAACAAATAAAAATTTAAAACAATTTAAGTAATTTAGAGGAGAAAGTGCTAGGCCTGGAGTTGAGATTTCCTGAGTTCAAATTCAATATCAAACATGTAATGGCTATATGACTTTGGGCAAGTCACTTAACGTTTGTCAGTTTCCTCAATTCTAAAATGGAGATAATAATGGCACCTGCCTCCCAGTTTTGTTGTGAAGATTAAAAAAGATAATATAAATAATGAGCTTTTCACATTGCCTGGCACACAATAGGTGCTTAATAAATGCTTATTCTTTCCCTTCTTAAATAACTCTGAGGTTTTGTCTCCCAGCTATCGGACTGGCAAAGAAAATTTCTTACAAAAAGGAAATGTTATATAATAACAAGCACAATGATAGTTCTTCACATTCATATACCATAATTTATTTAGCCAATCCCCAAATTGATGTGGGCTCCCTTTGTTTCCACTTCTTTGTTATAATTAAAATACTGCTTTAAAATTTTTAAAAATCTCAATTTGTGTTTCTATTACATCTCTCCTTTTTCTGAACTTCACTTCTCTACAGCCTTGTTGTCTTTCTTGACTTTTCATTCCTACTGTATATATAATCAATTGCCAGATCTTACAACTTCGACTTTTACAAAATCTCTCACATTCCCATATAACCCTTTCCCTCCACTCACATAACCATTAACCTAGTATAGGATATCATTACCTCAAGTCTGGACTATTACAATAGCTTTCTGGTAGGTCTCCCTACTTCGTTTTTACTCACTCCATTTAAATGCCAAAGTGACCTTAAAACAGGTATAACGATATCATCCTCCTATTCAACAAACTCCAGTAACTCCTTATTACCTTCGGCATTTCACAACATAGCCCTTTTTATAGATCCAGTTTTCTTTTACTCATAATTCAGGGTTCAAGCCTGGCAAATTTGAAGGAAACTCTTCATTAATGGAGTAGATAACGACATATGGCATACCTAACATTAGGAGTGGAGTTGGTATGAGAGTTTGAGGGAAAAAAAATATATATTTTTCTTTATTCTCTGAATGAGGAGACTTGTGATTACATATTCTTATGGAATCTGGAGTGAAAGAGAAAAACAATTTTGGGAAGCAGAACACATGTAGAAGTCAATACCTTCACATGTCCCTGATTTCCAGCTGATTTCCCTAGAGATTTCTGCTTGTGTTAGAAAGGGAACTTTCTCTTAATTGAGCTCTCACTAGAAATACAGCATTGTCTTCATAGAGTTTTGGGTAAAAAGGGAATAAAAGGGATAGAAGAGTATGCTGACTTTTTATGCAGCTGTGGAATGGAAAAAAGTTGCTATAATTTCTTCCTTCTTTCCTCCCTTATTTTTACATATTATCATTTTAATCCTTTCCCTTTTAAAATATCACAATACATTCTGTATGATAAATTCTTATTCTCTTCTCTTCCATCCCTTTTTTCTTCCTTCCCTCCCCTTTTCTTCCTTTTGACATCACTACTACTTATTTCTTTTCCAGTTCACCCTATCCATCTATAGTTGTGAAAGGTATGTCCATTCATTGTTTAATTTGTTTAGGATGTAACTTAATATAAAAGTCCATTTGAAGCTTATTATAGTACATGGTGTGAAGTATCAGTAAAGCCAAATTTCTCTCAGATTGTTTTTCAGTATTCCCAGCAGTTTTTGTTAAATAAGGCATTCTTACTCCAGTAGTTGGGGTCTTTGTGTTTGTCAAATAAGTTATTACATCTGTTTGTTTTTGGATCTTTTGTTTCTGTCCCACTAATCAGCTTTTCTATTTTTTAACAGTACCAAATAGTTTTTAATGATTATAGCTTTGTAGTTTAGAAATCTAAGTCTTAAGCCTTTTTCTTTCTTTCTTTTTGATTTTTTTAATCTTATAAAATAATGCTTTAGTAATCTGATTGGTATGGTGTTTACTAAATTAATTTAGATAATATTGTTATTTTTATCATCCTGGGATGGACTAACCATAAATAGTTAATAGGTCTCCCATTATTTGGATTTGTCTGTATTTTTGAAAAGGGTTTTTTATTTATACAATTATTCTGTGTTTTGGTGGATGGATTCCCAAATATTTTATATGTTCTATAATTAATCAATAAACATTTATTAAGCTATGTACACACAGTGCTAAGTGTTGGAATACCAAAGTTAGGAAAAAGACAAGTTTGAAGAGGAAGCCAACATTCATATAACTTTGTATGAAAAAGTACATATGAACAATCTACATACAGGACAAATAGGAAATAATCAAAAAAGACACTAGAATTAAGCCCTTTAATTAAAGGTTCTTATAAAAGATGGGATTCTAGTTGGGATTTGAAGAAAGCAATAAGAGTCAGGAGGCAGAGATGAAGAATAAGAGCATTACGAGCATGAGAAACAGTCCAAGAAAATGCCCAGAACCAAGAGATAGGGTGTCTTATTCAGAGAATAGCATTTTAAATAGAATTTTTGTTTTGGAATTTTATGGCTTTATTTTCTATCTAGCTACTCTGCAGAAGTTATTTTTATTTGTTTCAATTAATATTAGCTAATTTTTTCTGTCTCTTTTCATAGATCAGCATGTTATCTACAAACAGGGATCATTAAATTTCCTTTTATATTACTATTTAATAATGTTGATAATTGATAATTTTAATTTATCCTTGATGTCATAAATAATTCTCTAGTTTATCCCAATTACATTTAGTAACCTTAATTTTAGATGTAGCCATCAAATTAAGGGAAAATGTACTTATTTCTATGCTTTTTAGCATTTTAGCCAAAATGGATGTCCTATACTGAATTTTTTTTTTTACTTTACCACATCTATTGATATAGATATGTAATTTTTATTGTTTTATTGTTTATGTGGCCTATTATGTTCATTGTTTTTCTAATGCTTTGCATTCTTTTCCTTGGGAATTCAGTTATATCTAGTTTAATTTCTTTCTGCTGAAATTAGATTATTTTAATGCTCTATTTCCCTTGTTAATCTGTTATATTTTTATGAATATCCATTTCATTTATAAATTTATTGGAATATAATTAGGCAAACTTCTCATCAATTCAATAGTTTGGAGGGATTTTTGCTTTTGGTTTCATTAATTTCGTTAAATTTTTAGAATTTTTTTTTCTTCAACTGGAATTTTTAATCTGTTGACTTTGTTTTGTTTTAACTTTTATGTCCAATTCATTGACCTGTTGTTTCTTTCATTGATGAAAGTGTTAGAGCTATAAAATTTGCCCTTAGGATTGCTTTGGCTATATCCTAAAAAACTGGTTATGCTGTCTCATTGTTGCTATTTTTTTAAAATAAAATTTTCAATTATTCCCACAATGTATTCTTTGTCCTGCCAATAATTTAGCATTAGTCATTTATTTATTCTTTTCTAAAATGATTTTATTGTGTTGTAAATCAATAAAGGATTTTAAAATTAATTTTAATAACATTTCTAATCTTAGAAATATTGATATTTAGCTTAATATATTTGTTTTGATTTTATTTGTGAGGTTTCTAATGCTCCCATAAATGTTCAGTTTTTGTAAAGGTGCTGTATACTGGAGAGAAATAGATAAGTTGCCTTCTATTCCAATTCAGTAACTGCCAGAGATGTAACATAGATAACTTTTTAAAAATTATTTTCAGGTACTTCTTTCCTATTTATCTTTTTTGCTATATTTGTCTAGTTTTGAAATGGTTATATTATAGTTTCACCTTTCATTCTGCTTGTAATTTGATGGATTTTTCCTTTAAATATTTGGATGTTATACCATTGAGCGTATATGTATATTATATGTGAAGTATTGATATTGATTCTTTATGGTGTCTTTAGACAATATAGTTTCCCTGCTTATCTCTTTCATTTGTTATTTTATTTTTATTTTTATTATTCCATCCCTCCCTCTACTCACCCTAAGCAATTTTTTAAAAATTTGAAAATTAAAGTCTTCAATATCCGCCTGCATAACTCACTATATTAGCTATGACTGAAAATGTATGTCTTTTTAGGCATTTTATGATCAGTTATGAAAGTAAACAAGCTATAAACTAATTCCCAAAGGAAGAAAAAAACTGATTCACAAGTGAATTATTATATATAATTATATAAATTATTTACAATAGGAAAAGAAGGACAATTTCACTTTCTTTCTGTGATACTAATATGGTTTTAATTAATAAATCAGGAGAGACAAAGCAGACAAAGAAAGCTATAGAACAATTTCCCTGAAGAGCATTGATGCAAAAAAACTAAAAAAATAAAAAAAATACTAGCAAGCAGGCTGCAATATATTAGAAAGATTATATATTATAACCATTTGGAATTTAAGGTTGTTTTGGTGAAGTGAAAGTTATAAGCATAATAAACATGTTAATAAGATAAGTAATAAAAATATGACTATATAATTGGATGTTAAAAACAACTGACAAAATCTGAAATTTGGTTTCTATTAAAAACTGTAGATACCACAAGAATAGACATTTCCTAAATTTAATAGATGGCATTTATCTAGATGCAAGGGTAAACATTATAGATGATAGAAAAAAGATTGGGGTTATCCTAAGCACAGATACCCATAATTACCACTATTATTTAAAATAGTGCTAGAAATGTTATAAACAAGACAAGAAAAAGAAACTCAGGGAATAAACCATACACAAAAAATGAAACACATGCATTGCTTGTTGCAGGTGATATGGTGATGTACTTAGAAAGTCCTACAGGCAATTAAAAATAAATTGAATAACTTTACCAAGAATACAAATCATCAGCATTCCTCAATATAATCAACAAAACCTATGAAGAACAGTTAGGAAGAGAAGTTTCATTCAAAGTAAGCATAAGCTATAAAATATTTGGTATTTTACCTACCAAGATACCAAACTCTGCAAAAATGAAGCCAGACCTACACAATTGGAAAAATACTTATAACTCATGGGTAGGTTGAACAAATGGTATTTTTAAAAATCACTCCTTAACTATTCAGCACTATGCAAATCCAATTTTCATAAATATTTTAAAACCTAAAAAAAAAAAAAAAAAACTAAATAGATACTGAGGAACAAAAGGTCAATAATCTTAAGAGTAATTTAAAAAAAAAAAAAAAGTATCAAGGGAGGTAGTATATCACTACCAGACTTTAAAAATAGTCCTACAAAGCAATAATCATTACAATTATTTGGTACTGATTAAGAGAGAGAAAGGGGGGAGGGAGAGAGAAAGAAGAGAAGAGGGAGAGAGTAGTTGTAAGTGGAATGTATCAAACAATATACAGAAACAAATTAACACTATGACTAGTATTTGATAAACCCAAAGACTTCAATTATTGGGGAAAGGACTCTATTTCATAAAAACTGCTAGGAAATCTGGAAAGTAGTCTAGCAGAAATTAGGGTTTAGACCAATAAAAGTTTTTTTGTTGTTGTTTTGTTTTTTTTAAGATGAGGATACAACAAAGATATTGAAAAGGAGCTGTCAAATATGTAGAAGAATCAGTATCCCAAAAACCTAGAAAGAAGAGACTAAAAAGACAAAGTGATCAACAGTGTTACTAACTGCAGAGAGATGTAGATACATCATTGGTCACTGGAGAAAGCAGTTTTTATGATATAATAAAGTCAGAAGTCAAATAAGTAGCTAAAAAGTAGAAAATTCTATTGTAGAGAGCACTTTTTTCAAGGAGTTTAGTCATAAAGAGCAGAAGAGATAAGATGATAGTTAAAAGTGGATGAAAAGATGAAGTGAAGATTCTTTCAAAATGAAGATCTAAATAGGCATGTTTTTAGAAGGCAGACAATGAACCAGTAGAGAGGGAGAGATTGAAAATAAGTGACTGGAGATGACAAAGGGGCAATGTATTTAGAAATAATGGGATCTAATGGAATTGCTTAAGTAAACAATGGATTAGCCTTGGTAAGGAGTAACATCACCTCATCATTTAAGAGAGGGTTGAAGGAGACAGTGGCAGAATGGATGTGGATGATAGAAAAAGAAGGGAAAAGGGGAAATTCAAAGAATGACTTCATTTTTTCCTGAAAAATATGAGGCAAGGTTCTCAGTTGATAAGGTGGGGAAGAAGGAGCCATGGAAAGTTTGCAGAGGATTGGAAGAGCAACTACAGAAAGTTAGATGACAGTGAGTTAATGAGGGTACAGTAATATTGCCCAGTTTAGGCTGCATAACATAAATTCGTAGTGAACCCAGTCAGAATGGTTGCAAAATTTTTTCTACCTTTGTTTAGCAACATATATGTATTGTATGAGCAAAGGCAGCCAATGGTGGGAATGATCTGAGACTTCAAGGAATGCAATCAGCTGAGTGCTAAGGATTCAGAGGACACAAGTTAAATTAGCTCTTGAAGGAGTCAAAATGAGGAAATGATGAGAAGATGGCCTGGGAGAGATTTGAGAGGTAAAAGAATTGGAGATCTTGATGTGAGCAAAAAGGCTTTGTAAGGGAAGATTATCCCTTTTGTAAGGTGAAAAGTCTATAGATTATGTCCATATAAGGGGATTTCAGAATTCTTGAACATGCAGGTGGTACATTTGTGATGGCAACATAAAAGGTATGACCATTTTTGTGTGAATAAGGTGGTTGGAAGACTAAAGTCATGGGAAATAAATAGATTGATAAACTTAGTGACTATGGTGTTTGAGGAGAGGTAATATGTATTTTGAAACCCCTTAGCAAGAATTATGGAGGAGAGAAAAATTGTGAGCCATATACTGAATTCATTGAGGAAGGAAGGTAAGTCATGTAGAGATATATAGACAAGAGCTACCAGGATTTTTATTGAGTGTCAAATATGAATAACATGAACCTCAGAGGAAAGAATTCCTTAAGTGATAGAAGAAGGGAGAGAATCTGGAACTGTCAATGGGGAGCAAAGAGTATTGCAACTCCCTCTTGACCACTGAAATGGATGAAAATAAGTATCATCAGTACTAGAAAGGGAGGACAAGAAAATTTTATCATTTGGAGGAGCCCCAATTTGGAGGAGGTATCAACAATAACTAGTAAATGGAAGGAGAAATGATGTAGGATGAAGAGAAGTTGACTACTCATGGAGGAAGTATTCTACAGGGAACAAGGATGGTTGTTTAGTTAAAATTTTGGTTTGGAAGGATTGAGAGGTTTGGGAATAAATCAGATGTAAGGAGGTGGGGTGAGAAATAGAGTTTGGACAATGACTTATAGGGGTTATCAGTGGCAGATGAAAGCCACAAGCATTCAGCATTGGGTGGAAACACTGCTCCTTTTCTTTGGTAATTGGGGTTAAGTGACTTGTCTAGGGTCACACAGCTAGGACATGTTAAGTACCGGAGACCAGATTTGAACTAGGATCCTTCTGACTTCAGGGCTGGTGCTCTAACCACTGTACCACCTAGCTGCCCCAACACTACTCCTTTTCAAAAAAAACATCCTGGAGGCAAATGTAGTCTGAGATGGAACACACATGTTGCTAGGAGGAAGATTCCGCTTCACTACTATTCTCTCTAAGGCTAAAATTAGGCACAGAAAAGGGTACCACAGATTAAGAAAATTGAACAGCAATAGAAAGAAATTCCATTTTCTATCAACTTTCCTTTCTTTTCCTTCATAGTACAGGAGTGGCAGGAAATGAAGTCTGAAGTCAAAGGGAGTTCTTCCTCTCCACATTGAAACTGGCAGCAAAAGGGGTAAGTTGCCTTATGATGATGGTTCAGGTGGAAGTCAATGATTTGGGAGAGATGGAAGATGTCCAACCCTTTGGCACCTTCTCTCAAGGAACATGTTGTACCTATTAGGAGCTGCAGAACCAGCGCACATGGACAGAGAAACATTTAACTTCTCCTCTTACTTGAGGAAGCAGGTAATGAAGTGACAGTAGGAAGAATTTAATTTAATTTAATGAATACTTCAAAAATCTTTTTAAATGGACAGCCATCTCTTTTCATTTAGTTAGGCTCAGATTTGTAGGGTAGGTCACCATTGGCTTCACATGTTATTCCCTTCCCTTCTATGACTACAGAATAGTATTGTGTAATTCAGATTTCCTTTCCTTTATATTTGAAGATCATTTTCTCGGTTACTTGCAAAATATACTGTGTCTTAAGAGTTTGTGTTGCTATTTTAACTATCATTATTATTATTATTATTATTGAGACAATCTCTGGATTCTTTCGATTAGAATTCATTTTCATGTTCTCATGTTTATCTCATATTATTTCTTGCATTATGATGTTCAGGGTTTTTGACTCATCATATTGTTCTGGGATATCCATAATCCCTAAGTTGTCTCTACTTGTTCTGAGTTTGAGATAGATGTTTTTGCTCATAGGGAGATCACACTTTCTTTTAATGTTAGTGCTTTTTCTATTGCCAGATTGTCTTTCACTTCTGACTTAAATTCTTTTATTTTTTTTTTTTTGGTGAGAATTGCCACCATGCTGTGATTCCATGCTCTACTGAATATCAATAAAGTCCTCTGCCTCATCAGATGCTAGTTCATCTTACTTTGTCAACACTCTAGAAACAACTTTCAAAGAGTTAAGGACTCTGATAAAACAATGATAATCATGATTCCAAAAGTTGATGAAGCACATTAGCCTCCTCATCATAGATAGGTACAAGGTATGGAATGAGATATATACTATTTGGACATTACCATAGTTAATAGACTATGCACGTTTGTTGCAGTCAATAGACTATGCTTGTTTGTTTCAAGAATTTTGTTTCTCTTTCAATGAAGGTGAGGGAATGGAGTGGTATGATTAAAAAGAAAAAAAAAGTCAATTTTTATTAATTTAAATACTTCAATGTAAATGTGGCAGGTCTGTAGTGGAATTAGCTTTATGCTATTTAACATTTTTATGAAAGAGTTGGATAAAGATATGGATATATATTCATGAAATTTGCTTATTGTCATTTGCAAATTTTAAGCTGGGAAGCATAGCTGAAACCTTGGATGAGACAAAGAGATTAAAAAAAATAAAAACATACCTTAACAGGCTAAAACATTGAGACTGATTTAATAAGATGGTATTCACTAGAGATAAATGTAAAATCTTACATTTGGTTCAAAAGATGGGTGACAAATATAGAATGAGGCACAACGATTAGAAAGCAGTTTTAGCAGACTGCAAGCTAAACATGTCAGCAAGGTGCTGAGCAGACAAAAAGAGCTGATGCTATTTTGTGTGACTTTGGGAGGCATAGCTTCTAGGAATGGTGTGGTAGTCCTTCTACCCTAGTCAAACCACAGCTGCTTTTTTGTGTTCAGTTCTGGGCACCATGGTTTAAGTACACTGAAAAGTTGGAGAGTGTTCAAAGGGCACTTTGGTGAAAAGACCTTGACTCCATATGAATAAGACTCTCTTGGAGGAACTGAAGATGACAAATCGGATGAAAAGACTGAGATGGAACATGATAGTTATCTTCAAGGATTTAGAAGGCTGTTAGACATAGGAGGGATCAGACTTGATCTGTTTGGTTTCAAAGGGTGGTTGGCTATTGTCCTTCATTCTCAAAGAGGACCAAAATGACATCACCATGTGGGATCAAAGTACAATGCCTCTAACCGGGACTGATCAGACCAAAAGGAACTTGGGAGCCTCGAGGTCAGATACAAAAAGTACATGCGAACATTTGGAATGAAGATGATTCTAAATTTGCACATCTCAGTGCAGAGGCAAAGTAAGATTTCATGTCAGATAAGACTTCCTAACAATGAGAATAGTTCAAAAGTAAAATGGATTACTTTGACAAGTGGTGAGCTCCCCTTCAATGGAAATGTTCACATAATACACACACACACACACACACACACACACTTAAAACCTTATATATTATGTAATATATTTGTATATTTTAATTTAAACTATATATCATCTTAGAGGTGATTAATAATCCCCTCATTTTATAAATGAAGAAACTGAGGCAGAGAGTTCAATAACTTGCTTTGGATCAAATAACTAATTAATAAGGTAGGCTTTGAATACAGACTTTGTCTCCAGATTCTGTTCTACACACTATACCACTTAGCTATAATAAACAGAGATGACCTCATATTGAGTATATTAATTCATTTCATTTTTGTGTTGTTTCCGGAATAATTTGCCAACTTTACATAGTTGTAATATGGCAACATTTGATTTAGAATCAAATATCCAAATTTAAAACCCAGATCTGTTTAATCACCCATCTGATCTTTGGCAAATTACCCTCTGCTTAGGCCTCAATTTTGAGCTATGAAATGCATACTAACTGGATGATTTCAAAAGTTCCTTCCAGCTCTAAATGCTATGAGCATAATCCTGATATATGTAAGATAATAATAAAAATTCAAAGTAGAATGCTTTTTACTTCTTCAATTGATAAGCATTTAAATGCCTAAGTGCCAGGTATTATAAGCAAGGCGATGAGGATATAAAGACAAAAGTGAAGTCCCTTCACTCAAAAAGCTTATATTCTGTTAGAGGAGACAATATAAACATAATGTAGATGTGTACAATAAAGATACAAGAAAATAAACCTTTGTGTCAGGCACTGTGCTAAGTACTTTACAAATATTATTTCATTTCATGTAAGTTAAAATTATTACAACTCCACTCAACAAAATTGTTAACAGCTGGAGTCAGGGAGAGGAAATCAGGAAAAGTTTCATGAAGAAATGTGACACAAGTTAAATATTGAATCAACATGAGAACTCTCTAAAGCCTAGAGAAGGGGAGAATATATTCTAAACATGGGAAAATCTAGATGAAAGGCAACAACTGAACTAAAGCTATGGCTATATGGCTGGGGAAAAAAAAGGTGGAAATGACAGTTGATGTGGAAGCAGAAATATTTAATAACCAATTAGATAAGGGGGGTGTATCATTCAGGTTATGTCCAACTCTTCACACCCTCATTTGGGTTTCTCTTGGCAGAAATATTGGAGTGGTTTGCCATGTCCTTCTCCAGTTCATTTTATTGATGAGGAAAACACGATTAAATGAATTGCCCAAGGTTATGCTTCTATTAAGTGTCTGAGGCCTGATTTGAATTCAGGAAAATGAATTTTCCTGACTCCAGGCCCAGGTACTCTATCCACTGTGTTCCTTAGCTGCTTGTAAATGTTGTAAAGAAGAGTGAACAAAAATGAAATCAAGGTTAAAAAACCTGGTGATGGGGGGCTGGAGGGGTGACCTTGACAGTGACAGAAAAATTTAGGAATATTTTGGGGAAAAGCAATAATGAAGTGTTTTTAGTATGTTGTATTTTAGATACCTACACAAGACATCAAGTTTATGAGGTCCAAAAGGTATTTTGTGTGAACATGAAGCTCAAAAGAGAGAATAGAATAGATTCATAGATTTAAAAGTGGTATGTTAAGCTTCAGGAAAGAAGTGTGAAATAACCTATAAAATTCTTTTTTCTGGTGCCCATTCCTTGGAGGCTTATCTAGTTCACTATTTAATCACAAAGAGAAATAGAACTATTTTGCTTGATCTATTTCCTCTTTTTTGCCCACATTTTATATGTATTCTGGTGCACAATACAGAGGTACCAATGCAATTACTGATTTGAATAGTACGTAATAAGATATATAATCTAATATAAAATATTTATTTAGTACTATAGGGAAAGTAATTTATATTATAAATTACATAGCTATAAAAATCCAGTTTGCTATTCTGGAAAGAATGCTAGAATTGAAAGTTACAAAAGACCTGGGACCAGACCTTGAATCTGAGACAACAAATTGTGACAAGTTAGAATCTCTCTGAGCTTCAGTATTCTCAGTGCAAAATGGGGATAATAGCCCTTGTTCTATTTCTCTCACAGGGTTGTATGAGGTTCAAGTGAGATTATTTTTAAAATGTCAAGTACTGTTATGCTTATAATTTTTTTTTCCCTTAGAAGAAAGGCATTTCTCAGAAAAAGACTGCAGTCAAATTCCACTAAGAAAATGTATCTTGTCTTCTCAGTTAGAAGAGAAATTCCTTTAAAAAGAGTCAGGGACACTATACTTCCTGTATAACCAACAGTATCTAGAACATTATGTGTTACAGATAATGACAATAATAAAAATTGTAAACCAACTTAGAAAAACTCACAATTTATAGGTTAAGAAAATAAGGCTTAGAAAGCTAAAAATTGTATGACAAAAGTCACAAATCATACAGTTATACTGATAATTTAAAAGCAATAAAATAAAATCAACCCATCAAAATATTGTATTCATCTCAAAAACAAAATTAATATTATGGCTAAATATTAGCAAAGTGATATTTTGCTATATAGGTATTAAAAGTGAAACTTCTAGGTAGTAGATTAATTAATCAGTTTCAAGATGGAGTCTCAAGGGGAAAGTGCCATAGACACTTAAGTAGAAGTAGATCTGTTTTTGTAAATACCCAAAATTTCAGGAATTCTTTTAAGAGTTACAACTCAAAAAAGGTTATCCAATTCTGGTACAGACTTTTAGTTACCATAAACTAAAATTCATCAACAAAGTGAAAGCCCAAAGAAGTGATAGTTGATGTTTCAAACTTTCAAAAGTATGTTGATGAAACTTTTTGAATATAACTAGTGAAAGTCATGTTAAATAATTTTCCATACAGATTCTAAGTGTGACTCTTAAAATTGAAGATATACTCAGGAATCTTATTTCCACTGTAAAAACCAGTATATAATTATTTTCACTGTATAAACCAGTTTATAATATTAAGAAATTAATGATTTTTACATAGAGAATTTGAAAGTATAAGCATAGTAAATAAAGAACAAAGAGTACGTTTTAAAGATTAAAAATATTTTATTTACAATTTTCTTTATACACACTTTTTACATTTTTTTTTTCAATTTAAAAACAGAATGGATAACATATACATATATGTCTGAACAGATTGTATCCACAGTTTGGGAAAATTACCTGACAAAAATGTAAAGGCTTTTCAAAACAGTTATAAAAGGCAAACCTTAAATTATTCTAAGAATTTTATAACAACCCTGGGTTGCTGTTAAGACTACTAGCCCAAAACGTACATAAAAGCTCAAAATATTTCTATAATGTATGCCCAAGAGCCCTGGTGCATACAGACTAAGTATAAAATAACTTCTCCAATTTACCTTATTGGAAACATTCTTTTAGAAAGCAAATACTCATACCTCACTGGCATACTGGTAATATGAGATTAATAGAATTCTTCAACTCAATATAATTATTCCCAAAGGTGTATAAAATAATTCAAGAGTATCAATAAGAAACAAAACTAAAAAGTAAAAAAATGAAATTTTCTCAATATTATTATAGCTTATATTATTAATATTTAAGTTATATTAAAGTACTGTTAGGATAATGGACTTCCATGAGTATCTATTACTTCACTCTACTCTTACTTAATGTTAAATTCTATTGACTGACTAAATTTCAGTACTTTGTTCAAGGGGAAGTTCTTTAAATTTTTTTTTTTTTTTGGGGGGGTTTCCTCCTTCAAACCAAGTTTAATCTAAAGATACAATCAAGCTCATGATCTCTAAAAATGATTAAATGTGCAAACAAGATTTAAAATGTATGGTTAGGTTAAGTGACCTAAGAAAGCTGCCATTAGCAATGCATTTTCATTGCTGATTGCCAAATATTTCTCAGTGATGTTTACAATTTACATTTTGGCCTACATTTATATTTCAATTGAGACTTTCAAATTATGGATTCTCCAAAAAAATTTGATAGCTTATACAAAATGAAATGTTATGACCTAACATCACATATACAATATAAAAATGAAGAGCCCACAGAATATTTAATATTTCTAGGACAGCATTTATCTCAAATAATTCATTATAAAACATTCTAACTTTTACTTTCATTTAAGACAGACCTTTCCATTTGTTTTTTACTTTATTACTTCACATACTAGTTAAATGTGCCTTTTAACAGGACAGCATGCTTACTAGAATGCTTCATAAGGTACAAGTTTAAAGAGGGTTAGAGAAGGGCTCAGTCAGTATTTCATGATTTATTACCTTAACTCTAGCAAAGTGCAGGGCATGAAGAAGGAATAGAAAATTTTCAAGAAAAAATAATATTCTATTAATTAAACTTTTTTAAAAGCAGTTATTTCTTCTTATCACATCTTTAAAAACAAAAGGGTCAATGGGAGAGCTTTGCATTTTAAGAAAAGGTTGAACTACAAGATATTTTTCTTTAAGTAAATTAGCATTACAACTTACATTACCATGAAAAGGAAAACTGAAGAAGTGCAAGGCAACAAATTGTCTAATAAAGAAGGGCAAATAAAAATGACCTATTTTTGTCAAATTTTTAAAAGTTTACTCTTACTAAGTAGAAAGACCACAACAGTGACAAATCTCTTATCTGAATTTTTAAAAAACACTGTTTTGAGCATAAGTAGAACGTACATTAATAAAAATGTACAAATGGTTCCAGGGGGAAAAACAAATATTAAAATAAACTTGAAAAAAAAATTTCCTTATGAAAACCATTCCTGTAGTTTAAACTAAATCACAATTTTTTGTGGGAATGTAAGTTAGTTATGGATTTAAAATAATCTCCATTAGAAATATAAATATACATAGCTAAAAGTTTTTTCTTGGACATTATACATTTAGAACCCAAGCAAACCTCTATTATTAATGCTCAAAACTGATTACCATTAATATCAGTTTAAAAGGACTTTCATGAGACTGAACGCCATTGTTCAAGTTAAGATTTCATGACATTTGTTTTACAAATATCTTGGCCTTATTATCTTTAATATAAAACATCAAGCATTTGAACTTGACTGTTTTCTCAGATCTCTCCCTAACTATAGTTATCAAGACATAGATAAGCAAGAAAACAGTAAAAGCAGAACAAAAATATGGTTTAGAAAAAACAAAACAAAACCCTGGATGTAGACACCAGAATAAAATGTGTGTTTTTGTCTTTTGTTTTCTTCATCTATAATAAGATGGAGCACTTTTAAAAACATAAAGATGAAGGAAAGATATCAAAGAGTATAAAAAGAAAAAAATTTTTTCATTTTGCATTTAACTAGGAAGAAAAACTTTTAGCAGTTTTAGAGAAGGGAGGAAAAAACCTTACCAAGACTGTCTGCTCACAAAATCTTATTGAAATAAAAAGGAAGATAAAATTTTAGTAAATATTAAGATGCCAGGCATTTGTCTATTTTTTTTAACAAAGCTTAAGAAGGCTCTTGTGTACATAACTTGGAAAAGCATTGATCAATATACTACTTAGAAACTGAAAAGAAATAATCATATCCTAAAACTTTGCTCAGATGAAGTTGCAGATTAATCTTTTGTCCATAGACTTGGTGGTTGTTTGAATTATAAGAGGTTACTTTTAACGAAATGCTTTCCTTTAAACAGATTATTAATGATTTTTCTCAAATTAAAGGCTACTTTTTAGTTTTTATACACCTATTAATTTACCTTAATGCTTGTTACAAAAATGGACAATTTTGTTACTAGATTTAACTTCACAATATAACCTAGATTGGGTTGAGGGGAGGGGGAAAAGGGAAGGAAATCATCAGAAAGCTTCTCCTTTGGAATTTTTTTTTTTTTTTTTTTTACTTTGCCACATTATTTTCAAAGATAGCTGCAATAAAAATTTGTATAGAACTAGAAAATTAATGAATGGCATTATAATACTGCATGAGTGTCACAGCAGGCCTAGCCTAGTGAGTGCCAATTCAAGGATAAGAAAAATGACACCAATTTGAGCATGGGATGCTACAAGGACACAAATTTTAACTAAACAATTTTATTTGAATTTAAATAATTAAAGTTACATTAAGTCCTAAAGCACCCTTCTTAATATATGTATTTTTAAAAATTGTTCTTGATCATTTTTTAACTTTGGGATTATGATTCTTCATGATCTATGGTACTTTAGTACAAAAGACAAAAGATAAGGGTTTGATCACCACTATAAATGCCACTAGATATTTGGAAGAAAAAAATAATCTGGTAAATTTCAAAAGTTTGAGGATGTAATTATTAATTTGCTAAGTTTGTTCCTAATGTCTACAAGTATAATTAAGTTCTAAATCTCTAAGGGCTGTTAGTTAATGCTTAATAACAGAAATACAGCCCTGCTTTGGCAGAAATGGGAGTGGAAGGAAGAGAGGGAGAGGAAATGGAAGTTAAACTTATTTTGTAAGGTATTTTAATTATGTATGTGATATAACCAAAAATCTAAAGGGAGAAAAGGGCATGAGGTTACGTAAAGACAATAGCTGCTGACATTTTATTATTTCTCTCTTAGTATGGAAATGGTAAATCAGGCCGGTTTTAAAATTTATGTTTCTCATTTTCATAATTCAACACCCTTATATGATACCTGAAAATTATTATTAGATTCAAATACAAACCATAAATACCACTACTGAATCTCAATTACATACAGTAGAGTATAACCACTACTAGAGTGGTAAAAAGTGCTTGCACACTGCAGAATTAGGGCTTAGACATATCCAGTTCTCACTACAAGAATGACATTCAAATGTACTGAAAAGAGAAACATGTTCAAAAGTGAAAGACAAACATTGATGTGGTTTACCTTAATAATTACTTTTTAAATAAATATAAAATCTTAATCTTCATGAGTTTATATATGTATCATGAATATAAAGAGTTCAAATGTTACTGAATCAACCAGTATGTACCAAAGCTAGGGTACTCTGATACCAAATGAGGCCTCCAGTTACTTTGTTTTTAATATTAATATATGAAAAGATGTTACTACATCTAAAACTCAACAAGTATGACTGACAATTTGTGCACTAATTAAAAATGTAAGATCCTAACCACACAAAAAGATGCACTGTATATAGATTTTATTATGTATTCACATGTGCATATATTTTTTTCACTTACAAACACAATGCAGACAATAGAAGGCAGCATAGAAATAGTGTTCTGAGTATAAAAAAGTTGTTAATTTAGTAGAAAATTTATATTTTTGCATTTTCAGCAGACTACTATATGTACAAAAGCCATGCAAAAAGTAGTTTTAAGCTGTTTGTATGACCAAACCAAAAGTGAAATATTGACATAATAAGCAATCCAGAAGATTTTAGATAGAAGAAATAACTGAAATCACTTTGAATGACACTTGAAGGTCTTCTTCTAGAAGACTTAACAAATGCTACCTTGACACTTTAAAATGATTAAGGTATAAAATTAACTTTTCAGACAAGTGGATCATTCTATTCAACTGCTTCCAGAGGCTATACGTGTAATTGCTATTTTCTAGAATGTATTTTACTGCATGAGCTCAGGAGGCCACAGAAAGGGTTGGGGAAAGGTAAGGAGAAAAGAAAACTTCACATTACCATAATAATGGTATTGTTAGTGTAAAACTGGTGAGGTGCATTCCCTGTTTCTCTTTATGCATTTAGTAACTACAACACCAACAAGTACTTAAGAGCCTTAAATACTACGCTTTGCTTTCTTTCTTTTAAGGGAGATGTACATTTTAGCAATGTCTAACATGCTCTAATACATATTCAGGAAAATGCAGACTGCAAACTTGTAAACCATCAAGTTTACAGGGCATCCGTGGAAATTCATCTTCTTTCCATTTATTTTCTTCCGGATCAAATGTGAGAATAGAATCACTATAATGACCATTATAACAAAGGCCTCCAAGAACCATTATTTGTTTGTCCAATATAGCTACACCATGACCACTTCTACCAATTGGCATTGATGCCAAGATAGTCCACTGATCAGTGTCTGGATCATAAACTTCTGTGGAAGGGCATCCTTGTGACTCAAAAGAGGCCCTTAAGATGACACAAACACCACCAAACACATAAAGCTTACCATTGTAAGAAATCATTTTGTGAAAGCATCTCGCATAATTCATTTTGCACTTATTCTCCCAACAATTAGTAGCTACTTGAGTTCTTCTTGTTCGTTGTTCCATTGCCCCTTCTTTACTAGGATCAAAAACACATACTTGTTTTGAAGTGGAAGATGAGGTAATTCCACCAGTGATAAACAACTTGTTACTAAGTACTGTCCCCTCATGTCCATATTTATTGACTGGATAAGGATCCACAAATTCCCATTTGTCTTCAGTGATATCATAACGCTCGGTTGAATAAAATGTTTCATCTCTTGTTCTTCCAGCCACAGCATAAATGTACCTACCAATAACACCAACTGCAAATTCTGAACGTGGTACAGACATATCTGCCATTCTCAGCCAAGTATTTTGTCTTGGGTCATACCTGAACACTTTGGAAGAAGCATGGAATTCACCATCTGGCCCCAGTTCTTCCCCGCCTAACAAGAACACAAAGTTATTCACAATGGCAAGGCAGTCTGGTCGTAGAGGTACTTGTGGACCTTCTAGCTCCCACCAGACCCGTGGTTTGTGTAAAAGAAGAATTTTACTATTTACCATGCTATGTCCTATCATTCCTCTGAATACTGCAGTCTGGGGTTTGGCAGAACGGATGCGGCTGGATTTCATTTCCATCAAAGGCTGCTGGTGAACACTATGAAAGTAATTCAGTGCTTGCTCAACTTCATGTCGTAGCTGCCGAGAGTATCTATAAAATTCTGATGTCTTAACCTAAGGACACATTAAAAATTAATTTTAACCAAAAGAAAAAAGCACTGATGATAATCAAAATGGTCAAAGGCCACTAAAATTTCTAGATTCTTTTGGGGTTTTTAAAAAAATCATCTAATGCTAAGTATTTTAACTGCTTATAAAATGTGTCAACACATATTTTAGGAATGGTATAACTGCAAACTCTATGTTGCCCTGCTTTTTTTTGTAGTTATTATAACAACAACAACAAAAAAAGGGATTGGCTTCTTACCTCCCAAGTGATGCTATTAGAATAAAACCACAATATCCTATATGTCTCTGATGTTGATAAGGACAGCTAATATTTGCAAAGTATTTTAGGTTCACAAAGAGATTTACATATATTATCTCATTTGATCTTCACAATAACCCTGTGAAATAGGTGTTATTTCACCCCCATTTTGTATATGAAGAGAGTTTAAATGACTTGGCCAGAGTCACAAAGCTGATAAATGTTCTGGGCAAGATTTGAACTTGGGTCTTATTTGAAGTGCAGTTTTCAATGTTTCCATGTAGTACCTCACCTACTTATTCATTAACAATGTAAAAATCAATATTTCAGGGGAAAAAAAAGTAAATTTTAAAATCTTTAGACATGGACTAAATAAGATTCAAGGGAACAAGTCTCAATTTCCCTTTCTTAAGTTGTATTACCTTTTCTTAGAAGATGGGGTTACAGACTTATTTATGTAAGAAGGCCTCAATATAGAAGCTCCTTGCACGGATGAAAACTGCTGACTTGTTTATAGTTTATAACCTTGGTTTGCTAAATGGTGCAGTGGATAGAGCACTCAGGAAGACCTGAGCTCAAACCTGGCTTCAGACACTTTCTAATTGTATCACCCTAGGCATGTCACTTCAATTATCTCCCCCCCCCAAAAAAAAGTATAATTTATAATCTCAAAAAGCTGCCTGGGGCACTGAGTGATTAAATGACTTGTCCATGCTAAAACTATGTCAGAAGTAGGACTTAAATACAAGTCTTCCTGAAACTAAACCTAGCCCTCTATTCATTCTGACATCACTACCTCTGTAGCACTTTGGGCTAGACAAAGCAGGCTAAGATGTTCATAGTGCCTAACCCTAATCACAGATACAGCTGTGGGATAGCCAGTAGTCTGGGCTTTTGAGAGGCTCAGAACAAGGACTTAATCTTCAGACCACTGAGCAAATCTTATATTCAGTCTCCCACCTAGGACAGTAGCATGGAGATCCCTTAGGAGGACCATGACTATAAAAGCAGCCCCAAGATTCCATGATAAGATAGCAACACTGGCCTATTTAGAGAAGACTGGTGGGAAAATGAAAATTAAGAAACAAAAACAAAAAGATAAAAGAAACTATTATGATGCCTACCATACAATCATGCAGAACAGAATAACATGTACAACTTAAAAATCAGCTTGTCCAAGAAACCAGAATTCAGAGAACAAATGATACAAGTGTTTACAAAAATGAATTTAAAATGTTAAAATGAAACGAAGAATAAAGCAAAGAAATGCAAAAGAAATGAGAACTATAGGAGAAAAAACTTTAAAAAAGATTAACATCGGGACAGCTAGGTGGCACAGTGGATAGAGCACCAGCCTTGAATTCAGGAAGACCCCAGTTCAAATCTAGTCTCAGACACTTAACACTTCCTAGCTGGGTGACCCTGAGCAAGTCACTTAACCCCAGCCACAGAAAAAAAATTTTAAAAATAAAAAATAAAAAATAAAATAAAAAAAGATTAACATCCTGGTACAAGAGGTACAAGACCTTCCCCAAGTAACAAAACCCTAAAAATTAGAATGAATTTAACAAAGGTTAATAACGCTTCTATGAGATAAAAAGTAATATTAAACAAAGTGAAAAGATCACAAAAAATGGAAAAAAAAAAAAAAAAAACATCAAAAAGAAATCTCACTGGCATACCTCAAAACCATGAATCTGAATATACTTCAAGAAATCACAAAGAAGCCTATATTAGGATCAGAGAACAACATGAAAAGAAAACAAAAACAAAACCCCTACTACTAATCAATTCCCTGCTGAAATTCCAAAAGGAAAACACCCAATAATACCAAAGTCCAAATTAAAATGTCAAAGAAAAAATACTACCAGCAGCCAGAAACAAAGAGTTAAAGTATCAAGAATCTGGGACAGAGAAGTGGCACATTGCATAGAGTGCTGGGGTTGGAGTCAGGAATATTCTAATAAATCTGACCTTATACAGTTAAAAGCTGTGTGACTCTGGGCAAATCACTTAATCCTGTTTGCCTCAGTTTTTTCCTGTGAAATGAGCTGAAGAAGAAAATGGCAAACTATTCAAATTATCCGTACCAAGAAAACCCCAAATGAGGTCATGAAAAGCCATACATGATTGAAAAGACTGAACAATCACCATTAAGAAACCATAGCCAGATTTAAATTTAACACTTTAAGGATAAGGAAACAAGAAATAGCATATTCTAAAAGGTAAAAGATATAGACTAACAATCAATAATGACTTACCCAACAAAAAAATATCATTCTTCAAAGGAGAAAAAAAATTGATCTTGAGAGAGACAAGACAGACAGAGAAAGGCTCACACAGGTAGGAAATGTTAAGTGTCTGAGGCTGAATTTGAACTCGGGTTCTTCTGTTTTCAGGGTCAGCAGTCTACCCACTATGTCATCTAGCTGCCCCCCCAAAATGGATTTTTAATGAAATGGAGTATGCCTGATTAAGATTAGAAATAAGCAGAAATTTTGAAAAACAAAATCAGAAAAAGGTAAACATAGATGACAAATTGGACAAAGATTTTCTACAGGGAATAAGCAGGGGATGATATAAGCTTCCCCTTAGACCCATAATATCATAAATCTTAGGCGTAAAATAAAACAGAAAGTTGGGGTAAGTTGTCCTCCTAAAACAACTTGAGAGAACCTCAGGAAAGCCCCCCCCCCCACCTCCAGGGACAGAAGGCTGGCTTGTTGGAATTACAAACACCTTCAATAAACTCCTTAGGATTAACAAGTAACAAGTCCTGAAGGCAACTGGGTCAGGGTCTCAGCTTTAGGAACTTTCACTCTGGGGGATACAAAGCAGGATTCAGAAAATTGAGTGGGGAAAAGTTGGGATTCCAAACCCAATTAACATTTACAAATGGTGTAACCCTGGGCAAGTCATAATTCAACTACCTTGGCTCTCCAAAAATCCACTATAATAATAAAAAAAGCAATGGAAAAAGAACATGACCATAAATAGCTACTAAAGGAATAAATATCTGGATTCACACAAAAAAGATAATTAAAAAAAAAAAAAAGAAAGAAAAAAGAAAAGAAACACTCCTACTTCATGTGAAATTGTCACAAACCCAAAAAGAGTTCTTGGACGAACTTTTAAAAGTTCAATTGGAAAAAGAGCTGCAAAAACTTAAGGGAAACAATCACTCCTTAAAAACTAGAATTGGGCAAAGGAAAACCAAAATGTCTTGAAATAATAAAACAAAATTTAAAAAAAAATGAAAAAGTAGAAGAGAATGTGAAATGTCTCAGAAAAATAACTGATCGGGAGAATAGACTAAGAGGCAATATCAGTCTTGTACTCCCTGAAAGTTATGATCAAAACAAAGAGTTTAAGACACAATATTATAAGAAATCATCAAGAAAAATTGTCCTGAATCTAAATAAAAGAAATAGAAAAAAAAAATAAATCCACTGATCCACCACCTGAAAGAGATCCCAAGATGAAAACTCACAAGAATCTGATATCTAAAATTCAAAGTGCCCCGGTTAAGGAGAAAATATTACAAGAAAAAAGAAAAAAAAAAAAAATTGTAGCTAGGATAGCACAAGATCTAGCAGCCTCTACATTAAAAAACCTAAGATTTGGAACATTTTGAAGAGCAAAGGACCTGGGTTTGGAACCAAGAATAATTTAGCTAGCAATACTAAGAATAATGCTAAAGGAAAAAAAAAAATTAATGAAAAGATTTTCAGGTATTTGTGACAAAAAGGCCAGAATCTATGAGAAATATAAGGTAAATATTAAATAAAATATTAAAATAAATAAATATTATATATATATATATATATATATATATATATATATATATAAAATAAAAAATATAAAATAAAATATTATGAAGGACTCAATAAAGTCATGCTATTTCTTATATGGGAAAACGTTATCTATACTCTTAAGGAATATTATTACAACTTGAGTAGTTTGAAAAAGCATACCAAGATGGAAGACTTGGAACACAGGTGTATATGATGGGATGGTTCTGAAAAATAAAACTGGGAAAGGAGAGGTAAAATGGGAGTAGTAATCTCACATAAATGAAAGGTGAATTGAAAAAATAATGTAGCAGAAGCAGATGGGGTGAAGAAGCTGGTAGTGCTGCACCCTCATTCTCACTGGAACTGGAAAGAGGTAATAATATATATCTAGAAAGATATAAAAGTATTTTAAATGTATAAAGAAATAAAAAGGCAAGGAGATAGAGAAGGGACTTTTAGAAACATGAATTTTTAAAAATAGGGCAGTGGGAGAGGAACTTTTAGAGGGGTGGGTAAATTAAAGAACAGAAGGGTAGAGGTCGAGGATAAGGAAGGTTTTCTTCAAAGAGGTATGAATTTGGAAGGTAGTAGTAAGAAGCAATCAGAATATCTAGAAGGGAATAAGGTTAAAAAAAAAAAGGTGAGAAGAATATGTAGAGGAAAATGCACAACTAGTAATTACAACTTTGAATATGAATGGGATGAACTCATCTATTAAATGAAAAAAAAAAAAAATAGCAGAATGGATTAAAAACCAGAATCCACTATGTTGTTACATGAAACATATTTAAAATGAGAGATGCATACAAAGTTAAAATAAAGGGCTGAAATAGAATATTCTGCTAATATAATATGGAGATTAAAAAGAGAGAAACTACATTATGATAAAAGATACTATAGAAAATGAAGTAATATCAATACTAAAGCTATACGTGCTAAATACGATAGCATCTAAATTTGTGAAGGAAAAGTTAAATGAATTACAGGTGGAAACAGAGAGTACTACCATAATGGTGGGGGACCTTAACGTTCTCCTCTCAGAATTAGATAAAGCTAAGCAAAAAATAAATAAGAAGTAAATGAACAGAATCTTAGATAAGCTACATACAACAGGTATCTTAGAGAAAACTAAAGGGGAATATACCTTTTTCTCAATGGGAGATGGCATATTTATAAAAATTGATCATATATTAGGGCAAAAAAAAAAAAAAAAGATCAAATGCAGGAAAGCAGAAATATTAAAAATCCCTGATTATCAGATCATAATGCAATAGAAATCATATTCATTTCAAGGGTCCATGGAAACAGATTAAAAACTAATAGGAGACTAAACAACAATCTTAAAGAATGAGTGAGTTAAAGAACAAATCATAGAAACAATTTCATTAAAAAGAGTGACAATAATGAGACAACATGTCAAAACTGGTAAGATACAACAAAAGCAGAAATCAGAGGAAAAATCTAAATCTCTAACTGCTAATATCACTAAATTAGAATACCAATGATATGACTATGCAATTTTTAAAAAACTAGAAAAGGACAAAATAAAAATCCCCAATTAAATAATCAAATTGGAAATCTTTAAAATTAATGGTGAGATTAATAAAACTGAGTAAAAAAACCACTGAATTAGTAAAAAGTAGAAGTTGGTTTTATGAAAAAAAATTAAACTATTGGTTAAAAAGGGGGAATAAAACCAAATCACTAGTTTTAAAACTAATTCTGTTGGAAGGGGCTATCTTCAACAATGAGAGGATCCAAATCAGTTCCAATTGGTCAGTAATGAACAGAACCAGCTACACCCAGGGAAATAACACTGGGAAATGAGTGTGGACCACAACATAGCATTTATACTCTTTCTGTTATTGTTTCCTTGCATTTTTGTTTTTCTTCCCAGGTTCTTTTTACCTTCTTTCTAAATCGGATTTTTCTTGTGTAGCAAGACAACTGTATAAATATGTATACATATATTGTATTTAACATATACTTTAACATGTATAGGACTACCTGCCATCTAGGGGAGGAGGTAGAGGGAAAGTTGGAACTGAAGTTTTTGCAAGGGTCAATGTTGAAAAATTACCCATGCATATGTTTTGTCAATAAACTATAATAAAAAAAGAAAAAAAAAACTAATAGGAATGAATATACCACTAATGAAGATGAAATCAAAGCAATTATAAGGAGTTATTTTGTCCAGTTATATGCGAATAAATTTGACAAAGTGAAAAGGCAGAATACTTAACAAGAATATAAATTTTTCAGAGAAAAAGAGTAAATAAACCTATTTTAGAAAAATTAATTGAACATGACTAAAATAAAATTCCTAAGAAAGCAGCATCAACACCAGATGAATTTACAAGTGAACTCTACCAATCATTTTAAGTTCAACTAATTCCAATATTAAATAATTTGGGATAAAAGGCAAAGAATTAGTCCTATCAAAGTCCTTTTATGAGATAAGTATGACACTCATATGTAAATCAGAAAGATCATAAAAAGAAAGTTAATTATAGACCCTAAACAAAATACTAACTAGGAAACCACAACAATATATTAGAAAGACTACATACATTGTAGCCAAGTAGGATTTATACCAGGAATACAGAGATGTTTTAATATAAGAAAAACCATTAACATAACTGATTATATTAACAAAACCACAGGATATCAATAGATGTAGAAAAAGCTTTTGATAAACCACCACGCTTATTTTTATTTAAAAAAACAACATTTGAAAGCATAAGTATAAAAGATTTTTTTCTTAAAATGACAAACATCTACCTAATACAAAAGCATTATTTGTGATGGAGGTTAGCTAGATGCCTTCCCAGTAAGATCATAAGTGAAACAAAGATGCAAGTTATCACCAGTATTGTTCTTTATTTTATTAGAAATGCTAGCAATAGAAATGAGAAAAACAAAATCATAATGAGAAACTAGGTAATAAAACTCTTTCTTTATATAATATAATATACTTGGAAAATCCTAAATAATCAATTAAAAAGTTAGAGGGAAAAATGAATAATTAGAGTCAAGCAGCAGAATATAAAATAAACCCACATAAATCAAGTTGTTTTTTTTTTAATTACTACCAAAATTCTGTAGGTAGATAGTAACAAGCTACTGCATTTAAAATAACTGTGGAAAGTATAAAAGATCTGGCAATATCCCTCCTAATACAAATCCAAGAAGTACACGAACATAATTACAAAACACTTTTTATACAGAAACAGATTTAAATAACTGGAAAAATATTAACTGCTCATGTGTAGGCAAAGCATTTACCTAATATATTTATTCGATGCTGTCCAAATTAAATCATCAAAAAATTATTTTACTTAACTAGAAAAAATAAAGTTCATTTGAAAGGACAAAAAGTGATGAATATCAAAGGAGAAAAAAAGATAAAGGAAGGAGATTTAGCAGTACTAGATCTTAAATTATAATATAAATCAGTAATTATCAAAACTACCTAGTTCCACCTAATAAACAGAAAGGTAAATCAGGGAACAAAGTAGACATACAATACAGAGTTAGCAAATGCTTGTAGTAACCTTGTATTTGATAAATGCAAAGATTTAAGCTTTGGGGATAAGAAATCTTTTTTTTTTTTTTTTTTTTGGAAAGCTATAAAATAATCTGGCAGAAAATAGTCACAATCCAATATCTTATCATTTATCAAGATAAAGTCAAAATGGGTACATGAACTAGATATGAAAGGGGAGAGCATAAGAAAATTAGACGGAACACTATCAGACTTATGGAAAAGAGAACAATTTATGAATAAACAGGCAAGAGACAGCATTGTGAGGTATAAAATGGAACATTTCAACTACATTAAAAAGATTTTCTAACAAATATAACCAATGTAACCAAAATTATTAGGAATAGAAAGTAAGGGAAAAAATTATAGACAGCTTCTCAGAGCAAGGTCTCATATTGCAAATATATTGTCAGATTTCTAAGAATATGAATCATTCCTCAATTGACAAATTGAATCATTCCTCAATTGACAAATGGTCAATAGGCAGTTATATATATATATATATATATATATATATATATATATATATGTATAGTCATGAAAAAATAGTCTAAATCACTATTAGTTTAAAAATGCAAATTAAAACAATTTTGCAATATCTAATACCTACCAGATTGATAAAATGATAGAAGGGGAAAGTGACAACTGCTGAAGGGAATATGGAAAAATTGGAACATTAATTCATTGCTGGTGGAACTGTGAACAAACCCAACATTTTAGAATTATGCCCAAATAAAATTATAAAACAGTTCTCTATATTAACTATTTGTGCCCAACCCATAGCACAGCCTTCCAAGCTCTGATCAGCCACAGTCAGACACACTGTACCTTTACTCCAACATTTTGATCCTCTATTGATAACTATTTTGATCACTATTACATCTGTTTCCCCAGGTAATTAGGGAAAAAGGAAAAGAACTTACATGTTGTAAAATATTTATATATTTATATTTAAAATATTTATACCCATTAAGCTGACAAAGAACTTAAAATTAAGAGGATGCCTATCAATTATGCAATGGCTAAATAAAATGGTATATAAAGATAATGGAATATTATTACTCTAAAAATGAACAAGCTGCTTTTAGAAAGGCCTGGAAAGATTTACATGAATTGATGCTAAGCAAAACAAGCAGAATCAAAAATACATTGTACATAATAACAGCAAGAATGTGAGATGAAAGATTTGATTTTTCTCAGTGGTATAGTGATCCAAAGTAATACAATAGACTTTGGACAGAAAATGCCATCTGTACACAGAAAAAGATCTAAGGAGACAATGTAAACCAACACATACTATGTACAGAGGATATGATGGAGGAAAATATAAAATGTAAAAGCTTTTGCATAAACAAATCCAATATAAAATAAGATTAGAAGGAAAACAGTTAAATAAGAAGGGGGGAATTATACAGTGAGTTTCTCCAATAAAAATCACATTTCGAAATATATATGAAAGTGATTTAAATTTTTAAGAGTAAGAGCCATATGGCAGAAACTAGGCATGACCCACATTCAACACCACATACTAAGATAAGATCAAAATGGGGCCAAGATTTAGGCATAAAGAACGAAATCATAAATAAATTAGAGGAACATAGGATAGTTTACCTCTCAGACTTGTGGAGGAGGAAGGAATTTGTGTCCAAAGGAAAACTAGAGACCATTATTGATCACAAAATAGAAAATTTTGATTACATCAAACTAAAAAGTTTCTGCATAAACAAAACTAATGCACACAAGATTAGAAGTAACAAATTTTTACAGGTAAACGTTCTGATAAAGGCCTCATTTCCAAAATATACAGAAAATTGACTTTAATTTATAAGAAATCAAGCCATTCTCCAATTGATAAATGGTCAAAGGATATGAACAGACAATTTTCAGATGATCAAATTAAAACTATTTCCATTCATATGAAAGTGTTCCAAATCACTACTGAGCATAAAAATGCAAATTAAGACAACTCTGAGATATCATTAGCCAATCTGACAATTGGCTAAGATGACAGGAACAAATAACGATGAATGTTGGAAGGGCTGTAGAAAAACTGGGACACTGCGGCATTGTTGGTGTAGTTGTGAAAGAATCCAACCATTCTGGAGAGCAATCTGGAATTATGCCCAAAAAGTTATCAAAATGTGCATATCCTTTGACCTAGCAGTGCTACCACTGGGCTTATATCCCAAGGAAATACTAAAGAAGGGAAAGGGACCTGTATGTGCCAAAATGTTTGTGGCAGCTCTTTTTGTAGTGGCTAAAAACTGGAAAATGAATGGATGTCCATCAATTGGAGAATGGTTGGGTAAATTATGGTATATGAATGTTATGGAATATTATTGTTCTGTAAGAAATGACCAGCAGGATGAATACAGAGAGGCTTGGAGAGACTTACATCAACTGATGCTGAGTGAAACAAGCAGAACTAGGAGATCATTATACACTTCAACAATGATACTGTATGAGGATGTATTCTGATGGAAGTGGATATCTTCAATATAAGAGAAGAGCTAATCCAATTCCAATTGATCAATGATGGACAGTATCAGCTACACCCAGAGAAGGAACACTGGGAAATGAGTGTAAACTGAGAGCATTTTTTTTTGTTTGTTTTTTTGTTTTTCTTCCCAGATTATTTTTACCTTCTGAATACAATTCTTCCTTTGCAACAACAACAACAATAAAATTCGGTTCTGCACATATATATTGTACCTAGAATATACTATAACATATTTAAAATGTATGGGAATGCCTGCTATCTAGGGGAGGGGGTGGAGGGAAGGAGGGGAAAAATTCAGAACAGAAGGCAGTACAAGAGATAATGTTGTAAAAAAAAAACAAAAAAAACTTATGCATATGTACTGTCAAAAAAAATGTTATAATTATAGAAATTAATAAAAAAAAGGAAAAAAAAAAAGAGTAAGAGCCGTTTTCCAACCCAAGCTTTTTATTAGCTATATGAAAGAATGTTCTAAATCACTAATAAATAAATGCAAATTAAAGTGTCTGTAGTCCAACTTCACATCGATCAGACTGGCAGTGATAGAAAAAAAAAATTACAAATGTTAGAAGAGCCATGGGGAAAAAAAAATATTCATGCTGTATTGATGACACTATTAAATTGGTTTGGCCATTCTGCAAAACAATCTGGAACTATGAACAAAAAACTGTTAACTAGGTATACATTTTAACTCAACAATACCTCTACTAAGCCTATACCCAGGGAAAAAAAATTAAAAAAGAAAAATACCCACATGTACAAAAATATTTATAATAGCTCTTTTTATGGTAGCAAAGAATGAGAATTCAAGAAGTATCCATTATATGAAGAATGGCTGAACAAACCATGGTACCTGAATGTAATCAAATATTATTATGCCCTAAGAAAAGATGAAAGGAATTACCTGAGAAATCTGAAAATATCTTTATGAATTGATAGTTAAGTGAGCAGAACCAGAAGAAAAATTTACACAATCTAACATAATAAAGACAGATTGTGAAGGACATAAGAACATTAATTGATACCGTGATTAACTACAATTACGAAGAATTAATGAGAAAGTGCAACATCTTATTCCTAACAAAGAAGTAAGAAATTCATGGACTCATAGTACAAAATTAGTTAACTGTTTTTTGGACCTGACTACAACAGGAACTGTTTTGCTTGACTATGCATATTTGTTACAATTATTTTGGGTTTTTCTTGTGTGCATTTTTTAAGAGTGGGGGATCAAAGAAGGTTAAATAGGGCAAGAAAATAGACTTTTGTAAAGTGAAAAAAATTCTAATTTTTTAAAAAAAGAAACATAGCTAATATTCAGTTAAAGGTGGATCAGACAGTGTGTGGATAGATACAGCCATTTCTATTCTTTTTGGATAATCACTAAACATTAATATTTCCATTACAGAACAAGTAGATGACAAGAAGAATGAAGAGTTCAATAAGCTTTGCTATGCTAGATTTGGAATCAAGAGACCTGGTTCAGGTACTGACTTTAAATTTCAAGTTGTAAATTACAACTTACTTCTCTTGAGTCTTAGATTTCTTACTTTAAAAAGGAAATGATAATTCTAATAAAATCTGCCTCGTAGGATGGTTATTGTGAAGATCACACACAATGAGTTATCAATAAATGAGCTATCACTTTCAGAACCAGTCATTTAAAAAAAACTAAGAGCTAACAAGTTACCTTCCTACTTCATGTCACATATTACCAGAGAGGAATTGCTACCAGATAAAAGGGAGAAGAATGGAGCCAATCGAGAAAAAAAAAAAAAAAAAAAAGTAACCAATACCACATTCTCTTATCTCTCACAATTTTAAACTGTCTTAAATTCTTCCTTTCTACAGGTAAAGAAATTATCTTCTATTGATTCATTAATGTAAAGCTTTTGAAACCATTGTGTCAAAATTACATGTTAGTCCATCTAGGTAGGTATTAACAATAAAGTAAAATAAAAATTGACTCTTAGCTATTTTATACAAAGCTTACTCTGAATTAGGTATGAGAAACCCATTCTCCATACCTTGGACCTCACCTAACACTTTTCAGTACCACAGAGACAGCTCAAAGCTCTGGAAATTTTTCCTAACTATGGGACAGCCAGGCAGCTCCAGTCCCTCAGGTATGAATGTCTGCTTGGTGCAAAGTTCTGAGCTATTAGTGCTTCAGTACCAGCAGAGGCAGTGCCAATACAAACAACTCTGTAGTAATAGGGCTGCTAGTGCCTGGCCAAAATAACAGTAAGAAAAGACAACAAGACAGGAAACTGTGGAGGAGAGGTTGGGGGATTATAAGAACCTGCACAGTACTCCACTAAGACTGACAGAAAGAACCTAACATGTAGATAGGCCCAGTTCTAAAAAAAATTTCCTTGGGACCAATACATGAGTGAACAGTGAATTACCTAGAATGGGAAGAGGCTGAGTTGCTTTGTAATTCACCTCCAAGGAAACATGATCAGAGAAAAGGCAGTTAGAAAGTGACAGGGGGAAATACTGAAATTATTAAAGATTTCAAGAAAAGAAACACTTAAAAACCTTAAACAGATAAATCAATAGGAAAAAAATAATAACAGAAGGAAATATGGGCTCCAGATCTAGTAAATGAATTATGCATTTATTACTAAATACTATAAAATAAAGGAAATAACTCAAAACTTCATGAGAAAGAAGACCTCATAAAATCTGAAGAAAATATGTATGAAAACACAACATAGCTTCAGAATAATTAAGAAAAAGTATGAGGGGGCAGCTAGGTGGCGCAGTGGATAGAGCACCAGCCCTGAATTCAGGAGGACCCCAGTTCAAATCTGGTCTCAGACACTTAACACTTCCTAGCTGTGTGATCCTGGGCAAGTCACTTAACCCCAGCCTCAGGAAAAAAAAAAAAAATATGAGAATAATGACAGCAAAATGTATGATCATCACAAAATACTGGCCAAAAGAGAAAAAGTGGAATCTTTAATGTCAAGTTTCACCAAAGAAAAGAGGGAATAGACCGTGAATGCAAACAGACACGAAGAACAATCTAGAAAAGCAAAAAAAGAAAAAAAATATTATGTAAGCAAAACATTAATCATAAAGAGAGAATGCAATCACATAACCTAAAAATCACAGATCTTCAGAAGAAAATGACAAGTCAAAAAAATCTTAGCACTATAATGAAGAAAACAACAGAAGAAAAGTATCCAGAATTTCTGAGTAATATAGGTGATGGAGACACCAGATGATGGCAAGCACTAAAAGTTGAGATTTGGTCATGTGAAGAATTCACAAGGGCTATTCTCTTGGCCAATAGATTAGATTTAAAATGAAGGAATAAGACACCAGGAATGCTAAATATGAAATAAAAATTGGGAGAGCAAAGACCAACCAAATATCTCAGTGGAACTCAATTATCCAGTAGAAAGGGAACACCCTATGAAATTGGGCCAAGTACTACTGGTAGGGGTTAGGAGAGAACACATGGTATAGAAGAGGGGTAAGAGAGACACTATGAGGCAAAGTGCAATGGACTGATCCAAAAGAGAGCAGCCACCATGAGACAGGTCACAGGTAAATGTATAAGGAGAATTAGGGAAATAACTGGAATTTTTGACAGGATATGGCAAGGTGAGACTGCCCCAAGACTCCTACAGAAGTTGAACATGCTTGGATTTCATGGTCCCCAGAAGGTGGGACCAGAGAAACTAACCTGATCTCTATCAGTGCTTTCTTCCTACCTATCTCAGGGATTAATACTGATCAATTCTTCAGTTTCTCTTTGCTAACCACAAGCAACACTGAAGATTTCAACATAAAGACAGAAAAAATTCTAATTAAAAGAATTCTCAAATTATCACCAGAAAAAAAAACAAAACAAAACACCTAAGGCTACAAACTTCAAGACACAGTGGTTAAATTTAACAATTCAATTTAGAAACAAATTCTGTGAACAATCAGGAGAAATACTTTTAAATACAAAGGAAAATTCAAAACTATTCTGCCTTACCAGGAAATACAGGAGAAGAAATAATGTGTTCTGAAGGGCAATGAAGCTCAGGATGCAGCCCAGGGTAACTACAAATCTGAGCTTCATTATACATGAAAAAGATGTATATTTATTAATAAAGAGGTTTCAAAACATTTTTACAAAGAACCATAATTTTGCTTCCAAAAAACAAGCTTCACTATGCAAATGGTGAATTCAACTGAATACAAAAATGCAAAAATAAAACTAAATTAACTGTAGCAGATAGAATAGCAACAGTACCAAAGTTGACAAAAAAGAAACCAGTAAGAGACATCTTTCAAAGAAACAGAGGTGAAGGTGGAATTCTGGTAGAATTAAGAATGAAAAGGGTTATAAAAGATAGAGCCTGGAAACATGTTATCTATAAGTGAATCAATGTTTTTGTGTGTGACTATTACAACATAGAAGATGAACAAGGGGGAGATAAATAAGGGGAAAGTTAGTCATGTGCAATGTACTAGGCTCAAAATCAAGGGCTAGCAATGAGTGGAAAGTGATCTTTGTGATCTTAGAAGGGCCAAAAAAAAAAAAAAAAAAAAGCTCCTGGAAAGTGTAATAGTTATAAAATAAACAAACAACCAACAAATAAACAAGCAAATAAATCAATAAATAAGTTCTCACAAGGCATAAAAGAAAAATTTTTAACATATATTTTAGGACACATCTCTAACCAGACCCAACACTGAAGACTTCATCATGAAGTCAAAAAATTCCAACTGAAAGACTTCTCAGATCACCACAAGAAAAAAAAAAAAAAAAATTAATGATACCTCTCAAAAAACCCCATCTTTGCCCTTTATCTGTTTCATATCCAGTATAATACCTTCACTGGAAGTTTCAATTTGCCTAGTCCCTTGGGCTGTCTTTTAGTTCCTCAATTATTTTTCTAGTCTTACCAGGTTAACAAATTTACATTATGTTCTCATCATAAGATTTCTTTGTCCCCTCAATCTTTTTCTATAATCATGTTCAGCCCAGGCTAACATTCTCTCTACCCCTCATCTTAGCATCCAATTATCAGCTTCAGTTTTTCTAGTTCCAGGTTAAGAGTATTCTAGAGAAAAAAATAAAATAAAATAAATCACACAATTAAGCTTAGATAGGTTCATTATAAACTAGTGCTTCCCAACTTCAACTATATATGGTGCTGCCCTATCTCGAAATATATTTTTCACTTTGACCATGTTGCACTTTATACCCATCATACTTTTCTCCATTTTATAGCCAAATTTCTTTTTATATTTTTATTTTGAGGATGTTATTTTAACTAGTTTAGGTACTCCCTCTAACAATAGGATCACAATTGCACTATGAGCTTTAACAGTTGATGCAACCTAAAAATTTATTAGCCTATGTCCAATTTGGTGGAAAATCCACAAAAATACTCCTAAGGTCATTAGTAGGATTAATATTTGAGCTTTTGTAGCACAAACAAGAATTTGTATCGGCAGGCAAATACTTCAAAAACTCAGATATCACCACACCACAATAGGAATATCAAGAAGACTTAAATGAACTCCACATTTGACAATTTCAGTGGCTCTATGAACTCACACACTGTCAGTATCCTCTAAAGATGGAAGTTAAAAGCCCATGCATGCTTTTCCATCTTGATCTTCCCATAAAATTTTCAAAAAGGGGGAAATTTTATAAGGTTATAATTTTTTTCTATATCTCTTGACATTGTGAGAGTGTATGGATAGTAAATCCCTGGTACCCAACCAGTCCATATCCTTTTCTAGTCACACTTCTCTGTTGAAATCTTCACACCATTTCTTCTGAATTATTTACTATTAATACAGTACAATTTACCTTCAGCTCTCCATTGCCTTTTGACTGACTTAAAACTTTTATTCTTCATAAATTATATGAATCATAACCATACAACATCAGCAAAAAATATGATATGAAAAGAGTAGCCCTTTAAGAAAGATAGTTGGGGGAGTGGAGACTATTAAAAGCAGTGTGAATTTCCCAAGCCTACTCTCCTCTATTCAATCCTCAAGTCAGGTTACTGTCTACCTGTGATGTCTGCCAAAGACATATATGCTTATGGGATAGCTTTATGGTCTGTCTACCCATAGATGCATCATCAACATGTTTTTGTTTTTTCCTATGCTGATGATAGAGCAAATTCTTTTGAGTGATTATGATCTTATAGAATAATAATTTCTGCAACTTGAGGTAATAAACATAGTAATACCTGTAGGAAGGAACACCAACTCAATCGAAAACAGGAGATACTATACATAAAAAGATTCATATAGCTGCATATAGATTCATATAGCTGCATAATTGCATATACTGCAAACCACATAACATCATCATCTAGTTTCTACTGTATTATTATTTTATCAAGTATTTCCCAATTACATTTTACTCTCATTCTTATGTTTGGCATTCTTTTGTAAAGGGCCTCTCCACTTATAGGATATTACATTCTTCCATTTTTACCCTGCATCAGAAATCCCCTAGAATAGTAGCAAAGTGTTTATACTTTACTTTTTTTTTTTTCCAGTCTTTATTCTCCAGATATATGAATGGGTAATTTTACAGCATTGACAATTGCCAAACCCTTTGTTCCAATTTTTCCCCTCCTTCCCCCCCGTAGATGGCAGGTCGACCAATACATGTTTAATATGTTAGAATATAAATTAAATACAATATATGTATACATGACCAAACAGTTGTTTTGCTGTACAAAAAGAATCGGACTTTGAAATAGTTATACTTTACTTTTTAAAACGACTATTCTTATTATTGTTGCTTCCCACTACCCAATAAAACAATTAAAAAAAAAAAAAAACTTCATAACAAACACACATACTTCAATTTGGATTTAGTAAGACCACAATTTCTGTCTGACAGGAGGCAAATGGGACGATTTATCTTTAATTCTCTGGAACTGTGATTTATGATTATAGTTTTAAAATTTGTCTTTCTCTATAATGTTATCATTGTGTTAAGTTGTTCACCTAGTTCTGCTTGAAATCTCTAATTTTCTTGAAGCTAGTTCATTTTTCCCTTGTCTAATAGTAATAATGAAAGGCAGGACAAAATTCTTATTACATATTAGGAAATCTTATATGATTTTTACATGTGCATGGAAGATGGTAATGGAAGAATTTAAGGCATTTTGCTTTTCTAAATTAAATGTATTTTTAGTCATCAAAGCAAAGGCACAATGTGATCTGTTTCTATATTTTTTCAGTCTATTAAAGTAGTATACTAAAGAATATAATTGCCAAAAGTCTTCATGTTCCCTGTTCAAACCTTCATCAGGGAAATGCTCTACACATAATTATAATCAAAGGTTTTATAAAAATGAGGGAATGCAGGTACATGGCGTGGTAATTACTATTTTCTGGGTTATTCATCCTTAGTAATAAGGTACATGATGTATTTCAAGACTTTGGTATTTTTCTGATATCTTATGAAATGATGCCATCACCCTCAAAATTGTTTTATTTCCAGGACAGCTCTGAATGTGTAACTGGTCTATAATTTGTTATTCCTATGTATTTTCTTATTTCTATTTTCTAATGCAGCACATTGAAAACTGCAATGTTAAAATCCAAATGTGGAGGGTCCACTATCACTATCATACTTTATATAGAAATGTCATGTTAGTTCCTAATTTTGTTTTGTTATCCTAATTTCACCATAATCTAGGATGATATGGTTTAAATTGAGCTTTTTAAAATTCCAGTATTTCTTACTAGTCATGGGGCAATGACTCATAATCTTATATTGTCATCCTCCATTAAGATTTTAAAAACATTTTCATTCTTAAATGGTATGTCTTTGGCTATCATGGCTCTGCTTAACAAATAGAACAAATTTTTAGTTAAGGGAGTTTAAGGCCTGCTAGATGGCACAATGGATAAAGTGATAAATAGGGGGTCCAAAAAAAACTCTTCTTCCTAAGTTGAAATTGGGCAAGTCATCTCTACTCTCATAAATCAATAGCACAGTGAGCAAAAAACTCTTGATTTTAGAAATGACTCCCATATTACAATAAATTTCATTGTCTGGGGGGAGGAGTAAAAAGGAGGGAGAGGGAAAGGGGAGGAAAGCAAGAGAGAGAAAAAGATTACCTATTTAAAGCTTCTTAATCAAAAAATATAATCTCTTTCTCAAGCCTCTTCCTAATTAAACGTAACCAGGATCCTCTCAGTCAACCTTTTCCAAACCTTTAGGGTCATATTTAATCTCTCCTTTATTCATATCCAATCATTTACCAAATCCTATCCATTTTTTTTCCCCATTTATAGAATCACGTAATTTTTAAATTGGGAAGGATCCTCAGCAGCCATCCACGTCCAAATTATAACCAAAAGGAATCTTATACATAGCTAATGAGTGATTATCTAGTTTCTGCTTAAAGTCCTCTAAATGAAAGAGAATTTACACTGCTCCAAGGCAGTCTATTCTATTTACGCTTTTATAAGAATATAACTTTTTATGGCAGAAATTAGATATAGAGCCACACTTAACACCATATGCCAAGATAAGATCAAAACAGGTCCATGATTTAGGCATAAAGAATGAGATCATAAATAAATTAGAGGAACAGAGAATAGTCTACCTCTCAGACCTGTGGAGGAGGAAGGAATTTATGACCAGAGGAGAACTAGAGATCATTATTGATCACAAAATAGAAGATTTTGATTACATCAAACTAAAAAGTTTCTGTACAAACAATACTAATGCAAACAAGATTAGAAGGGAAGTAACAAATTGGGAAAATATTTTTAAAAGTAAAGGTTCTGATAAAGGTCTCATTTCCAAAATATATAGAGAACTAACCCTAATTTATAAGAAATCAAACCATTCTCCAATTGATAAATGGTCAAAGGATATGAACAGACAATTCTCAGATGATGAAATTGAAATTATATCCACTCATATGAAAGTGTTCCAAATCACTACTGATCAGAGAAATGCAAATTAAGACAACTCTCATATACCGCTACACACCTGTCAGATTGGCTAAGATGACAGGAACAAATAATGATCAATGTTGGAGGGGATATGGGAAAACTGGGACACTAATACATTGTTGGTGGAGCTGTAAAAGAATCCAGCCATTCTGGAGAGCAATTTGGAACTATGCCCAAAAAGTTATCAAATTGTGCATACCCTTTGACCCAGAAGTGGTACTACTGGGCTTATATCCCAAAGAAATACTAAAGAGGGTTAAGGGACCGGTATGTGCCAAAATGTTTGTGGCAGCCCTTTTTGTAGTGGCTAGAAACGAAGATGAATGGATGTCCATCAATTGGAGAATGGTTGGGTAAATTATGGTATATGAAGGTTATGGAATATTATTGATCTATAAGAAATGACCAGCAGGATGAATTCAGAAAGGGGTGGAGAGACTTACATGAACTGATCCTGAGTGAAATGAACAGAACCCGAAGATCGCTGTACACTTCAACAACAATGCTGTATGAAGATGTATTCTGATGGAAGTGGATATCTTCAACATAAAGAAGATCCAACTCACTTCCAGTTGATCAATGATGGACAGAAACAACTACACCCAGAGAAGGAACACTGGGAAGTGAATGTAAATTGTTAGCACTACTGTCTATCTACCCAGGTTACTTATACCTTCAGAATCTAATACTTAACGTGCAACAAGAAAATTGGATTTATACACATATATTGTATCTAGGTTATACTGTAACACATGTAAAATGTATGGGATTGCCTGTCATCTAGGGGAGGGAGTAGAGGAAGAGAGAGGAAAATTTGGAAAAATGAATACAAGGGATAATGTTATAAAAAAATTACTCATACATATATATTGTCAAAAAATATTTTATAATTTATAAAATTAAAAAAAGAATATAACTTTTTATTTAGTAAGAACTCAATAAGCTTTACTTTTAATATTTATCTTTACTGAAATTTATGAGGTAAAATCCCATTTTGTGTAGTCATGTTGTATATTTGAAAATACTTTTGAAGATAAAAATAATCTATAATAATATGAAGATAAATACATATATATATATATATAATGTGGCTACAGCTTCTGTCAGGAGGAACTGATTATGAAAAAAATTTACTCTTGCACGTTTAACTTAAATTGGATTGCTTGTTGTCTAGAGGAAGGGAGTAGGAGGAAGAAAAATTTGGAACACAATGTTCACAGTTTAAAGATTCATTTTACAAGTCAAAAATAATATATATGTCATTATTCTGGCTCTACACTTGAAACTTTTAAAAAAAGGCAAGAAGAAATCTTTTGGAACAGATGACTAGACCAAATGTGTGTTCTAATATAAACGCTCAAGATTTTCAATTACTGCTTATGTTCTACTCACTAAATCTCTGTAGAAATTGAACGAATTATATGTTTTAAGACACAAAGAAATTGAGAGTTACAAGGGAGAATGTTATTAAAAAAATTACTCATGCATATATACTGTCAAAAAAAATTTATAATAAAGTGACTTTGTTTTCAATTAAAAAAAAAAGAAATTGAGAGTAGGAAAAATTGCAATTTTAGTGTTATGATATGGTTAAGGACATATACTGGACTACTTGCCAACTAGGAGAGGGGGTAAGGGCAAGGAGGGAAAAATTTGGAACAAGTTTTGCAAGAGTCAGTGTTAAAAAATTACCCATGGATACATTTTAAATATAAAGCTTTAATATGATATGGTTAAGGATCTAACATTATATTCACTTAATAACTGCTGTTTGGTTAATGTACAAAGGTAGCCCAAATCACCATAAATGTAGAATGTTCTATAGCAATATCTCTTTAAATTATTTTGAAAAGACTGGTTTGATCTTATGAAATGCATCTAATTTTGATTTAGAATTAGAATGACCATTGGAGATCATCTAGTGCAATTCCCTCCCTACAAAAAGGTGAACTGTTAAACTGGTACTAAGAAAGTCAACAGTTGCCAGGTCTCTT
Source organism: Sminthopsis crassicaudata (assembly GCF_048593235.1). Classification (NCBI taxonomy): domain Eukaryota; kingdom Metazoa; phylum Chordata; class Mammalia; order Dasyuromorphia; family Dasyuridae; genus Sminthopsis; species Sminthopsis crassicaudata. Next base: position 294,380,751 of record NC_133619.1, on the reverse strand, counting down.
TAGTTCAAATCCAGTGTTTAAAGACTTCTGAATGAATAACAACTGTCAAATGAACATTACAAAATGAAATATTATTAGAGTTCATGGAAAAAAGAGATCATTATGGCTTAGGGTCACTAGGAAGTTTCACTGAGGAGGTAGAATATGGTATCTTATTTAAAGGGGGGAGGGGGAAATTAAGAGAAATAGATTATTCTAAGAGATACACAAATTCTAGGTATGATATAGCACAAGCAAAGATATAAGGAGTTGGAGGACTATGATGAGACTAGACTAGGACTAGAATTGTGGATTCATATAGAAAAGGAAGCATTTGGAGAGCAAGCTAGGAAGAATATAAGAGTTCTGACTTATAAAAGGCCACTTCCTATCAACATTGCAAAAGTTCTAGTTGATCTTAAGTTATCAACCTCCATCTTTTTTCTTCCTTATTACATTTGTAGTCAATTATCATCTCATTAACTTAGTTTTTACCTTTCTCCTTTCCCTTTAAAACTCAAAATGCAAAATGTACACTTTTTGAAACAAGAGGTAGAAGCAGAAAAGGATCCTAGTATATGATCTAAAAAGTCATAAAGGCCTCATCTTAATTAGTTTTTAAAGAACCAGAAAATCTCCTGGCTATGGACCATAGTAGTTTTTCCTAGCTTCTTGGGAACCACTTTAAACTTTAAATATAAAATCAAGTACTATTTTAGCTAATAAATTTTATTGAATATGTTCTTTCTAAACTGGGTTCTCTACAATTTGCTTTAAAAATAAAAACAAAAACCCCAATAAAAATAAAAAACAAAAAGAACCCAAATCTCCTTTAAATTCAAATCAAAGCTGTATGAGGAATATGGGTATGAGAAAAACAGCTTTATGTTTTGTCACATAATGAGTGACTATAGATGAACCACTTCAGTCAAACTCAGCTTCTATATCTATTTTTTAAAAAGGATGCTGATCCCATCTACTTCATGGAATTGGTGTTCTAAGGATAAAATGCACTTAAGTGAAAACACTCTAAACTAGAATATATAAAATATATTAAGTTTTCTGTAGATACCTCAAACTTTATATGTCTGAACCAATAGGTTCTCTCTTTGCCCAAATGTTTCCTCCATCCCAATTACAATTCAGGGTATCCCCACCCAACTTACTCATGGAAGTCTTTAATTTTATTGTCAGAACTGGATCCTTGACTCCTCACTCAAACCCATACCATACACAATTTATTGCCAAATTCTATCCATATCCTTTTCCTCTCCATTCACCTAGAGGCATCTCTGGTGCATCACCACTTTTCCTCCTTCTGGTTATTTTTCCTCCCTCAAGTTTCTTCTGACCCATAATCATCTTCCATTTAACTGATAGGCTTATTTTGCTAAAGCCCAAGTCTTTGATGTTAATTTAATCTTAATTTAATGTCAATTCTATCTACTTAAGTTTCAGTAGCTTTGCTATCAATTAAAATATTTATGAAATTATATAGCATTTTAAGGTTTGCAAAGTCCTTTACCCATATTATCTTATCTGACTTGCATTTTACAGATAACAAAACTGAATCTGGAAGATTCAGTGACTTGCCTAAGTATCTGAAGCAGGATTCAAACTGAGGTTTTCTTACCTCCAAGTCCAGTATTGTATCCACAATGCCACCCAGCTGCCTCTTTTTCCTTCAGGATAAATTATAAAACTTTTTATTTAGCTGTAAAGACCTTTGCAATTTGGTTTCTTTCTACTTCTTATCTCCATGTACTTTACAATCCAGTAGCATTAACCTCCTTGATGTTCCCTGAATAAGAAACTCTCATCTTCTAACAGTGAGTTTCTACAGATGATGCCCCAGGATAGATGCTCTCTTGCCTCATATTTCCCCCCCAAGATTCTGTTCAAGTTCTAACTTCTGCAGAAGGTCTTTCCCTATCCCTTTAGCTGCTAATAGCATCTCCTCTCAAATTATCTACCATATACTCTCTCTATATATATATATATATATACACATAGTCTCATTCTAATTTATGTTCCTGATGGAATAATGGGGAAACATTTTTTACCTATGTAACCCACAAAATTAAGCACTGTGTCTAGCAAGAAATAAAGGTTTGAATGGTCAACTATACAAAAGAATTTCAAGTATATTTTCCTTTAAATAAAACATATAAAAATGAAGTCAGAAGCTCTTAAAATAATTCTTGCTCTGTCCTTAAAAATGCTCTGAGTCTTAGCTTCTTCTTATCTTAATAAGCAACTATGCCTTTCCTCGTGCACAGGGTTATTGTAGGATTCAAATAAAGTATTAAAACACTTTGTAAATTATAAGCTTTTATTTTTAACAGAAAATACTATTACCATAATAAGAAAATTAATTATTTCAAGAAAATCTATAGTAAATACTTAGCCCTCCTAGGTAGGCCAAGAACCTTTAAGAGAGCCATCAAGGTCAAAACAATTTTCACTAATTTGACATTATTTGCCTATTAAATATTCCTCTTTTTTTCCAGTTACATGTCTGTTTAAGGTTAGATATTCTTAATGTATTTCAACTGAAACAACACATCAAACAGAATGAAGAAGTAGATGAGAAAGTCCAGCTGTCTTCTATTAAACCAGACATTAAAGAAATTTGTAAGAGTTGTAAAAACAATGCCACTCCTCACTAATTTGTTTGGAAAATTTTTGTCAGGGGAAAAAAAAAAAAAAACTTACCTATGTTAACATGTAATGTATTTATTATGTTTTTAAATGAATACATTTAAAAATTTTCTTTATCAATTTTAATTCTAATACACTAAATATAACCTACATAAACAAAAACTCTTCAAGGTACTCAATTTTAGAGTATGAAAAAGTCCTAAGACCAAAAAGTTGTCTCAGACTATAACTATTATCACGTCATTCCTCTTTAAAAACCTTCATTAGTTCACCATTATTTATCAATTCTTGAGAGTAAAAAACATGGAAGGCCCTAAATTTCTTGGTCCTTAATTTCACTTCTTTTCCTACTATTCCAGTCTCTATGCTTTGCAATTTTCTACTCCTGAAAATACTTTGCTGTTAATCTTCTTGTCCAGAATTCTTGCTCATTCTTGGAAACGAAGCATAAATGCTCCTTTTCCTACAAAACTTCCTATAATCTCTCCAGCCACAAATAATTATTTTGCTTTAATTAACTCCTATACTTTCTTTAGATTTCCATTGCAGTACCAACATAACCACATAACATTGTAGCATAGTTTTTTGTGCACTTCATCACCAATTACATTATAAAATTTTTTATGGGTAGCGTTAATCTTATTCTCTTTTTTTTCTAACACTTCATCTAACAGATTTCTTTACCCACAGTATACAAAGTTTTTGAACATTTTCTTATATAGGCACAGTGTAATATCCAACAGTGTGCTAAGTTAAATTATCAGTCAATAAATACTTTAGGCAACCAATTTAAAGTGAATTTTTCAGGTCTAGGATTCATTTTATATACACATACGTGCATTCATACATAAATGTGTATGTATGTGCAAACATATAGGTGGCACAGTAGTCAAGAACACTGGGCTAGACTTAGGAGAACCTAAATTAAATCCAGTGTCACACAACTAGTAGCCATTTGAACCTGGGCAAGTTATTTGATCCTTGTTTGCCTCTGTTTTCCCATTTGTTAAATGGAGGTGGTAATAATACCTACCTTCTAGAGTTGTGATGAGGATCAAATGAGATATTTGTAAAGCATTTAGCACAATGCTTGGCACACAGAAACATCAGCTTTTATCATTATTATTAAAACATTATTACTACTACTACAACTACTCCTATACATACACACATTATGTGCTATAAAATACTCTTTTGTGATAAAGTTTTGGTGCTTTTCCATTCATTTTTATAATTTAAAAGTTTTTAGAAAATTAAAATCAAAATTTTTTTTTGCTTTTCCTGTTTTCAAAACTAAAAAAATAGTTCAAAGATAAGCATTCTTTCTTGTCCTGAATACAATGCTAATTCTCACTGTTTCTTAAAAACTACTAGAATAGACGAATTAAAAACTCTGAACAAAGAACAAAGGCTATATTAGAGAAAAACATTTAAATGCTTCTGTAAGGGAGAAAATTGTCAATTTTGTGCCTAGTGTTTGCTTATATAGAAATCATACCTGTATTTATAAAAAGAACACAATAGACAAGAAATCTCTGATTTCATCATTGGGAGTTGCTAGGTATAATTAGAAGAGTCCTGGGGAACTGCCTAAGGGACATTTAAAATAACTTGTCCAGGATGACATGAATTAAGTCAAAAGTGGGATTTGAATCCAGGTCTTCTTTCTTCAAGCCCAGCAGTCATATGAAAAATAAAAATGTGGGATGTAACATTTAATTGTTGTGTTATACTCTATGAAGCACAATACAAGAAAAATATTTTGCTGTCATGCTAAGGTGTTTTCATAGGTAAAATAAGCATAAAAAGAATATTGCATGGGCAAATGATCAACTTATTTAAAACTCAACAAATAAATTAGCTAAGCAAAAAAAATTACTAATACAGCTATTCTGATTGAACTCAAATAGCAAAGAGTAAAATGGCATTTATACATCCAAGTTCCAGATAAACTTGAATTTAAACAATGAGCGACGTTTCATGTTTTCATCTTTATAAGGTACTTCTCCATGATAGCTGTTCAAGAAAACTTGTGAATCTTCTATTCCATTTGCCTTTTATAATAAAAATAAAGTGGGAGAAAAAAAGCAAAGACAAAAGACTAAAAAAGACTAATTTTAATCTAACAGGTAAAAACTCTCCACTAAAAACAAAGTGTATGCCAGAAGTAGGGACACATGAAAATTATTGAAATAATTTGAATATATACTGCAAATATTGAAAAACAGACACTCCAAAAGAGTTTTGTTATTAAATAATATTATCACTTAGATGGCTGAACCTGAGTTCTAAGGAAGTACTTCTTTAAATCCTGTTTCTACAGCTAAACTCTAATTAGGAAAAAAAAAATTACTTAATTCTGAAGTTTTACTATTCGATTGACTACAAATTATCTTTTATTTATGTTAGAGAGAAAATAGCAAAAAAAAAAAAAAGTGTAAAAATATAAACATGTATTAATATTTGAAAAAAATCATTCCAGGATATTCTTAAGCAATGGTTACCATATTTATGGAATTTTCAATTAAAAAATTATAAAAACAAAAGAAACCCATTATTTAATTATCCACCTAACTTTGTATTTTCTTACTTTTTTTTTTCCCCATTTCTGGATCTCATTCTCTTTCTTTTGGCTATTTTCCCTTTATCTTTCTGTTTACTTTCTTTTCCATTTTCATTGAAAAAAACTTTATTCCCCTTTTACAGGTCATTCCCTTTTTTTTTGGGATATTTTTTTTCTCTCCCCTGGCTTCATAGTTAATTACCAATTTTCCCCTGCCTTTGTTTTCAGGTCTCTTTCTCCTAACTCTTCAGAACACAGCTGCTTTGAAGACCTAAATGGAAGGAAGGCAAGTGGAGAGAGCAGATAAGATTGAATTTATGAACAGATTATACCACCTACTTAGTGAGCTCTCTAAGAAGGTTTTAAAACAATTAACAGCTAGTTAACCGGTACCCTTAAGCATCCAGCATCACAATGAATACTGAAAAGCCTATTGGAGGAGTCTAGTAGAATGTACATTCAGTGTGTTTAAAAAATCCACAGATGGTAACTATTAAAGATTTTATATGAGGCCAAATAGGGAGGGGATAAAGGAGAAAAGGGAGATAGAAAGGAGTGAAAGGGAAGAGAGGAAGAAAAGTGATTATAAAGAAAGCACAGATCCATCTTTCTTATGCTGGGGATAAGACAGTGCACCTTATATAAAGAATGCACTTAACCCATTTACCTTCATCTCCCAAGAACTCCTGAGGCTTTCTATTTTCTGTGCTTTGAATCTACAGGAACCAAACTTTTGATAAAAGGCAAAAATAAAAATTCTGATTTATCTTCTAGTCTATGTTTATTTTTAAAAAACCAGAGGTTAACTTGAAACTTGCATTTCTTACACAGTCTCTTTAAAACTGATTACATTAACAAGTATTTTACAGATGCCTTAGTACTAGAGAACACATCCAGGTTAGCACAATTCAAGTCAAACTTCATTTTTCCCCGATACATGCAATTTCTTAGGGATTTCTCTCTTCTATCTATGTGGTTTTCTATGATTATGGGCAAATCATTTAACCTTTATGAATTTGTTTTTTCATCTGAAAAATGAAAATAATATTCATACTACCTACCTTAAACTGTGAAAATACTTTGAAAATTATATGGCACTAACTTAATAGGAACTATTCTTATTGGGGAAATTTGTCCCCCCTCTAACTTTCTATTTAAATCAATAGATAAATAGGTCATCACACAGTTAACCAAGGAACCCAACCACAAGTTTTTACTATATTAAAAAATTAAGTTTAGCTGAACTTTAATTCCACCAATCAAAACCATCTATATTAATGCTACATAGTAAGAATTTCAAAGAAAAAAATGTTTAGAAAATTGTTTCACTTTTGTGTTAAGGTTTGCCATTAATAAATCTTGATAATTTAGATTCCCAATACTCTTTCTGATCTTAAAATATTTTTAGTTTCAACATGACCTCTGATTATTTTCTAATACTTAAAATACTTTTCCCTTAAAATTCTAACTTCTGCTTAAGTCAATTTAAAAAAAATCCATTCTAGTATATTTTGCTAAAACAAAACAAAACAAAAAAAAAATGCACAAAACTGTTTTTCTTGATTTAGATTATTTTCAGCATTAAAATTAAGTTTCCTAAAAGACGACTGAAAGGATTTTCAAATTACAAAAAATATTTCATTTAAATAAGGAAACGATAATATTTTATAAAAATGAAATCAGCGTGATTATTACCTACAAAAATTCTAAACTGAAAAACAATTTAAATTTCTATAAAAAATTTGTTATACCCCAAAATCCATACCTTAAATTTAGCTTTATTTTATAAGCTCAGTGAAATACATGCTATATGTGTTAAAGATTTTCCTTCGGGGCAGCTAGGTGGCGCAGTGGATAGAGCACCAGCCCTGAATTCAGGAGGACCCCAGTTCAAATCAAATCTGACTCTTAACACTTCCAAGCTGTGTGACCTTGGGCAAGTCATTTAACCCCAGCCAGGGGGAGGGAAGATTTTCCTTCAAGACTTTCAAACTGCATTCTATTTTAAATATACTACATGAGCACAGCATTAAAAGGAATCCTATAATACTTTATTAATGTAAAATATTGTTCTTGAATTTACTTTTTACAAATTCAAAGTTGCATACTTTAGGTTTACTCACACTAGGACACCTACATAACTTACTGGTTCAAATGTAAACTCCCTTACAATTTTTAAACTAAGGTTAACAAATTAATGAAAAAAAGGTTTAAATACAAAAAGGTCTGGTTTTTTTTAACCTTAAGAAAGTCTTTAAAATTTTTCTTAATTTAAAATTAAAATTTTCCCTTATCTTGCAAGATATAAGAACTTAATTATTTTGAGCAGATACTAACTAATATGATTTCTAACAGGTTAAGTGGTATGTCTTACCCTTATATTTATGATGTAATTGTTAAGTGTGAATTAATAAGATTTCATAGCACTGAAGATCTATCATGTCATTTTAATTAATGGATTTCACAATTTTACTAAAAAGATATATTCCATACAAAAACAGCAATAGCTACTGTGCCAAATACATATTTACTTCCTAAATTAACTTCAATAAAATAGCTGTTTAAATAACCCATGATATTAAATAGAGAACAAAGGTTTGACTATTTAAATAATCACATCACCAAATTCAAATAGACATCTCATCTGTGGTGACAGTTACAGAAGTTATTCACTCGAACTTGCAAAACATATCCAAAATCATTTGCATAATTAAATGCTTCCAATATAGGTATGCATTGCCAATAGCTATGTCAAAAGCGCCAGAACACTTACAAGTTTACTTTATTTTCAGTTTTCTTCTATTTTACAGTGAAACCTCAGTTACATTTTCACAATTTAAATTTTTCCACCTCTCTTCAGTCCCACCAAATTTCTTAAGTTCCTGAAAAAATGTCAGAATTTTTACTAATTTGCACAGTCCCCTATACTAAAGTCTTTGATGCCACTTTCAGTGTTTCCAGTGTAGGACCACTTCCTCTGGGCCCTTTTCTTTTTCCAAAGAGGGGTAAGTAACAATCCCAGACACCCAACATAAAATCCAAGGATGTCTGTTTTTAGCTGAACTGAAAAGGACTAAAAGAAACTGAAGGTGAGAGAAAACTGCAAATCAACAGGTTCTTCTTAAAGTATATACATAAATAATGATTCAGTTTAAGAGAATTAGTGATGACTCAACTTAGCTAAAGACAGACCCCTTTTAATGTTGATACTATTTCCATTATGATCAACATTATAAGAAATTTTTTAATGTTGATACTATTTCCATTATGATCAACATTATAAGAAATTTTTTAATGTTGATACTATTTCCATTATGATCAACATTATAAGAAATTTTTTAATGTTGACACTATTTCCATTATGATCAACATTATAAGAAATTTTAAGATTAAGTCAAATTATTTCACATCTTGTCTTCTCTTGCTGGGAAAGAAAAAATATCGAAGAATAGATGCTGTCTTGGAAAATGCTAACTTCTACAGAAGCTCAGGAAATTATACAAATAATTTCTCTCATTTTATAATTTGTTGTCATGTATAATATCCCTTAAAGTTCTCAGAAATGTATAAGAGAATGTTTTATTCTGTGTATATGCATATGGTTTGAATGTTTTCAAGCAATAAAAACCCTTTTTTCTTGAACTTCTAGAGTCTCAATACCCTGAACTTCTGTGAGACCTTTTTTTTATTTTTTTAATCTTTACTCCAGTTTTATTCTCATTCAAAGTTTAATGGCAGGATTCAAGATCAGAGAGGAGAGGCCATTTTAAAAGTTAAAAAAAAAAAACACCAAATGTTGACTACTTAAAGTTATCCATGTATTCAAATTTTTTTTAAAAAAAGTTTTACCAGAGAGAAAATTGTTATTCCAAATTTCTTTTCTCTAAAATAATTGGCACAAGTTTCTAACAGAAATTATTGAAAATTTACATTATCCACCCTATGACAAAATTCCTTTGTTCTCTCATGACAATAACAAAATTAAGTGCTCGGAAATAATTTACAAAATTGCTGCATTTTTCAGAATCTTGAATATAAAGTTACCAAGAAAATCAACACTACCCTTCTCCTACCTTTTAGTCCTTGGACTGAAAATTACAGGAAAGGGTCTATTAAGTAATGGAATGTAGGTTAGGATTTCAAAGGAAAAAGCAGCTCTGGAAATCACCTAATCTAATTACCCTAATTTTAAGGATATGGAAACTGAGGCTGGAGGTAAAATTACATGACCACATTCACACAGAGCAGAAATGGGAGAGGTAATATTTGAATCTAAGTGTTTATATCAGTTTTAGTCAGTGTCTTGGAGACAATGGGCACTCAAATGTGTTTACTTCAGTCCCTATCTTCAAGGAGCTAAAAAAAATTGGTTATCTATGAAGATTCTAAGCAAATTCTTTTTGCCTCCCAATGAAAAATTTACTGTTTTGTGACATGTGTTAAATTTTTAATCTGTCTATAATTCCTAAATTATGGAATCTTAGTTCAGTCATATACAGAAAAAAATATATCTAGGCAAAATTTCCCTATAAGCTTCATTCACTAAATGAGCTCTTCAATGTTTCTCAATGTCATTCCTAAGAAATTCATTTAAGGAGAAGACTATGCTTAGCAACATATTTTTTTGGCAGTGACTGTTTTGGTGATAAGAATGTACCAGACTGGCCCTATTAATGTTCTGTATCATATTGAAGCTGCATTTTTCTTTAGTGGTGGGCAAAGAAACAAAAGCATCTCCAAATCCCTCCCCACCCCCATCTAAAACTTTGGTTTTAGACACAGAAGCAGATTAAAAGATATCAACCAAAAATAAATCTAAAATTAAGGCATGAGTAACAAATGCCTTTAGAAAGGTTTGGCCATTTAAGATTATCAGCAATTAGATTTACGGAATGTAGTCTAGGCTTAATAGTTTTAGATGTTTCTCTTATATTTGAATTTCAAATAAGGATCAGACCCCTTAAATTTAAACTTGTTTAAATGACATATTAATGACATTTCAGGATTTTTCTCACTGCCTTGCTCCCTCTGAAAAGATATTAGATACCATGATATCTAGGAATATCATAATTTTTCTGATTTTGTTAATAATATCAACAAATCTCATTTGAAACTTCATGTCTAAGAATAAAGAGGAAAAGTTTAATTTAGGAACTGGGTATGTATAAATCTACAAAAGAAAGCACAGATAAATAACAATGTGACTAGAAGTCAATTTAAGTTGAGCTATTTCAAAAAAAAAATTTCTGTCCTGTGGAGGAAAAATAAATCACAGATGAGACACAGGACATAAAAATTAAAAAAAAAAAAAAAAAAATCATCTAAGAAAAAAAGACTATTTAAATTGAAAGTGCAAAAGGGTATTTTGATCAAAAGAGTAATTAGGAACCTCTACTCTATTTACAAGGAAACATTAAACAATCAAATTTAATCAGTATTCACACACTGCAACATGACTAGATAAAATGAATAAAAAATTACTACTAATACTTAGTCTTAGCTATATAGCAATAATGATCTTACAATTGTGTTATGAACATATTTCCTTAATAATCAAAGCAATTGTATGCTTTATGACATAAAACTCTAAAATGTATCTACTTTCAATCGCTACATAATTGAACAAGTTTACTGTTTCAGTATATCACAATAAAAGAATTAAACATAAGTTTGCTCACTTCAGAATCAGTCACTTTGTGAAAAAAGCTGGAGAAAATACATAGTATTCTACATGAAACACCTTATATCTTACTTATATTAAACCTACTTAAAATTAAGTTTTGAAGAAAACACTAGATCTTAATAAGACGCTATGTAAAACCTACCTGACTTATCTTTTACCACCTAAAAAAACTTCAAAAACTAAATACCTCAAAAATTAATCTTCTGTATACATTATTAGCCAAATTAATTGCTCCTCTTTCTAACAGGTAGAGCTCTCTCACCTATGGAAGGCATGCTGCCCTAGTTAAATGAGGAATCCTGTCTATTGCTTTCAAATGCACCAACCTTCTCAAAAACACTGGATGGGGTCATCAAACAAAACCTGATGTTCTGAATGATAGTATCGGTATGTCTCCAGCGTCTTCTATCATGCCGCAGCCAAGACTGAACAGCCTCGTACAGTTCTATCTCTGGGAACCTGCTCAGACGGTCATTATCCAAATAAGACATAAGCTTTTCAAAGCTCAGATAGGACAGGAAGTCAGGTCTTGACATTAGTGGCACAAAGTTCTCTAGCAGAAAGGAGTCCAACTTCTCCCTGACTCCCTCGATGTTTACACCAAAATCATCTAACAGTCTCATAATTTCTGCACAATTTTCTAAGCAGATTTTGGCTAAGAGAAAAGAGCAGCAGAACTTCACCACTTCTATAAGTTGAACATACATGGCAGCCTGCAGGATTTCATGAACAGTATTCATACTCAGTTCTATAGTTCCATAGTACATGAATTGTAGGACATGGCTGAAGCCTGTAGCAGTCAGACCTTTCAAATGAATTTTGTCCTGATCTCGCTCCCTCATGTCAGCTGTGAACATTATCCTGAAGTAGTCACTCTGGGTGGCAAGGAGTGCTTTATGGGCCTGGAATTGGTGATCTTCAATGACAAGTGTGACATCAAGAAGCAATCCCTCCTCATACAGTGCTCTGAACCCAGCAGAGACACTGGTGTCATGGATGGAGGAACTAAACCCTTCCACGTCCCCTGCCATGAATCACCTGAAAAAAAAGTAATCAAAACAAAGAAGCATTAATTTCTTATTTTAAAGATATTTAAACTCTTCGAATTAAACATACTTACACAATTATCTGATATCTGTTAATACTCCTAATATGCAAACTGTTATAAGTAATGTAGAACAATGCTTCCAAGTTAGCTGTTTTGGTTTCCCCAACTTTGAAGCTTTATTGAAAATATACATAATACATCAATACCAAATAACATTACGAAACAGATTTAAAAACAGTAATGTTAAAAAAAAAGATCTGATTTTATACTATTTGGGTCAATTATTTGAAAAGGTCTTCCAAACACTAGGCATTGAAGTGATTTGTTTTTTAAATTTATAACTATAATGTCTTAATGGGTCTTCATGCCTCAATTTTCTACTTTTCTAATCCATACACTACTAAAATAAACTTCCTCATAAAAAGTTAAGCTCAGATCACTCTTCTGCTCAAAAATTTTTGGTAATTCTCTTATCTCAAGTAAAACACAGTTTTATGTGCTATTTTAAGGCCCTCCAAAATCTGAGACTCATTCTACCTCATATCATATTGTTCCCCTGTATTCAATATTCTAGTCAAAGAATAATTCTCTATATCCAAAACATACCCCATACTTAGGGAGGATAGTTAATCTCTATTAATTCATTTTACTTGATTCACTCTTTGGATAATGATAATGCCATTTGATATTAACTAAGTTCTATATATGGATTCAAAATGTCAAATTGATGTTCAGACAATTCTTGCCAAAAAAAAAAAAAAAAAAGTCAAGTATTTAGTGTTTCGTGGACTACAAGCTATTCAATATAAGTAAATCGTGTAATATGATAGCCCAAGTTCATGCTAAAGGCAGCATGGTATATATACTGGTTTAGATTGTATGACCTTGGACAAGTTACTTAACCTTTGAGATCTCTCTAAACTACTTTTGAGTAATTCTCTAAATTTGGAGAGGAAACTGATCTTAACTGACAAAAGTTCCTTCTAACAAGCTCCCTACACTGAGGAAATCACAGATTTACTTTTAAAAACATTTTTAAAGGGTCCAGAATAAAAGCAATCATAGTTCTGTCACATTCAGTCCTAACTTATATCTATATCTGTGGTGCCAAGTTCTGGATACCACAAAGCCAAATACAAAGCTTATAACACTGAAAAGACCAGGTAAAGTACAATGGAATTTTTAACCTGGAGAAAAGAACCCTTAATGGGGTGAAGAAGGTCTTCAAGAATCCAAATGGAAAGAGATTTGAGACTTACTATGCTTGGCTCCATAGTTAAAAGCAATGAGTTTAAGGAAAACAATGTGGTAAAGTATAAAAGGTATTAGTTCTACAATCTATGGGCTTGAGTTTCTGCCACTGTTTCCTTAGACAAGTCATTTAACCTATTTGGATCAGTTTACTCTTCTACAATGAAATGATTGGACCAGATAGCCTTTATTGTCCCTTCCCACACTAAATCTATGATTCCAAAGTAGCAGAGGTACTCAATAGAAGGAAAATTTCCTCTTTGAAAAGATCTGTCCAAAAGTACATGGAATAGTCTAGAGTTTACTGGGTTCCCCTTCACTTTGGATTTTTAAACAAAGATTGGATCAATAGTTGTTGAAAAAATTATATAAGAGATTCTTGATCAACTATAGATTGTACTAAATGGCCGCTGACATTCCTTCCAGCTGTTATTCTGTAATTAATTTTTCTTAAAATTTGGAACAAAATAAATTACCATCTTCTCATACTGGGAAAAATTATAAAACACTAAAATATTGAAACAAAAACAAATATGGAAATCCAAATTGTTAACATGTGTATTCACACTTCTGTTAATTTTGTTATACTAAATATTTAGTATAAATGTAAGGTTGTATAACCATGTAAGGTTGGGAGGGAGGGGTGTTTAAATGTTCATGTATGTGTGTACAGATACATATTCTAAAATACACAGCACTGTGCACAGGGTAAATATGGATACAGATATTTACATACATATGCATAAGTATACCAAAATTCTCAGTGCAATTTTAAGCTTAAGCTTAAAAATCCACTGACTTGAGATACTGTGTGTATATATGTTATGTATGTATGTACACACTCACATACAATATATATTTGTACTCACAATCTTAATTAACATAGCTTCTAAACTTGTAAATTCATTATGGAATAATAACAAAACAAAAACCAATTTTTTTTTTTGGCTATAGAAAAATTAAAAAAAAAAATCAACAGTCTCTTAATTCTTTAGTAATCAAAAGTAAGGTCATGAGACAAATAAGATGGTCAGTACTTTGAAAAACAGATCTAAAGTCTATTTCAGATAGTATATGTTAAAACATGCTTAATGACATAATCAACTTCAAACTAGTCAAACAGCTTAATCTTGGTTATTTGAGTAACTTTAAAATGCAAAACACATAATTTTAGAAATAGTACAAAGATTACATGCACAAATACACTAGGTTATCAGAGAATATGAGACTGTAGTTTATCACAGAAAGATCCCACACAAGCATATAGATATATAAACAGTCCATATGTTTAGAAATATTCATGAGAAACAAATTACACTTACAAATTCTACTGAAAATGACCCTTAACCTGAGTTAAGAGACCAGAAAGAGAAATAACAGTTTACATGTACTTTTATGGCGGTTTCTGTTTTTTTCCACTGTATTAGTAATTCATCACTATCTAAAACAGAGCTATATCTACTCCTTTCTGGGAGTTTCTGCCATACTATGACTATGTACTTGTACGACTAAGAGGTTAAAAATCCTTGAATGTTTTCCCCACAAAAAAGCAAAAAAAGAAAAATGCTGACTTGATTTTATTCTTTCTATTTTGCAATCCAGATTCTAGGAATGCATTGCAGCAAAAAAGTACACTATTTATAAATATATATAGTGCTATATGGTATAATCTAAGATACCTTTTAATATTATTGCAAGTTTACTTTTGATTTTTAAGAAATTATAAAATGTCTAATGAACCAAGCAGTAAAGCTTACTTGAGCTGTTTATATTCCTAGATTACAGCATGTATTCAATAATCACCTTTCAAGTAATTGAATCACCATCAGATCTCCTTTGACTCATACTTTGTATAACAGCATATATACACCGATTATTTGGTGAATAACCTAATATGGTTCAAGTACATTTTCTCTGCAATGACATATATGAATTTACTGCCATTAGTTTTTAAAACTGTGAAACATTGAACTAAATTCAATCTCATAAGTCTATGAGCATTTCTGCACAATTGCTGTTCATGAGAACAGCAACACAGTTCAGTCATCACCAATTCTTTGTAACCCCATTTGGAGTTTTCTTGGCAAAGATAGTAGAATAGTTTACTGGTTTGTAATTTTCTTCTCCAGTTCATTTTATAGAAGAGGAACTGAGGCAAACAGGGTTAAGTGTCTTACACAGGGTCACACAGTTAGTGTCTGGGATTACATTTGAATTCAGGAAAATGAATCTTCCTGACTCTAGATCTGGTACTGTATCCACTGCATTACCTAGCTGCACAATACAGATTTCCAAATCCACAGAATGGCTGAAACACCCTGTAGCCCAAGCCAATAAGCCTGACTATCATAAAGTGCTAATAAGAAAATTAGTCTTGGAGAGCAGGTAACTTCACAAGCTCAAAAGATTTAGTTTTCCTTAGCTACAAACATGCCAACAACATGCTTAGTATGATGTTTTACAAATGCATGCCATAGCTATATGGGATTGCAGTAGGATATTTGTTCATCACTCCCACTATTGGGGTAGAAAAAGCTCAAAAGTCTTCTTAAAGTATGTCCTGGATATTTTGAACAACACAGATAAATCTATATATCTATTATTCTCAATCTAATAATTCTACTTGTTTGAGATTCTAAGAGATCCTAAAAAACCAAATCTCTAGCAAGATGATTACTGGGGTAGATAAAAAGAATTGCTGACCCAAATATAGTTTTCATTAGATTACTTCTCACTTAAGACCTATTCTGAAGCACATTATCATGTGTTACTTTGTGTTCTTGAAAGCTATACTAAGTAGTCAAAGGATAGGAAAATATAGTTCTCAAAAGAACTGCAAACTATTAATAACTATTACTATTAGAATAAACTATTTAAGAATGCTCCAAATCATTAATCAGAATATTACAAATCAAAGCAATCTTGGTTTCACCTTACACCATAGAAAGTCATTGTTTGAGGAGTTAAGGGAAGAAGGGCACTATTCGTGAAGAACTCACTGTAAACAGTCTAACTCTTTTAGAAAGCAATTTGGAATTTTATATACAGTGACTAAAAGAAAAGGTCCACTGATACATTGTTGGTGGAGTTGTGAACACATCCAACCATTCAAGAGAGCAATTTGGAACTATGCTCAAAAAGTGCGTACCCTTTGACCCAGCAGTATTACCACTGGGCTTATATCCCAAAGAAAAGGGATCTGTATGTGCAAAACTGTGTGTGGCAGCCCTCTTTGTAGTGGCCAAAAACTGGAAACTGAGTGGATGCCCCTCAATTGGAGAATGGTGAATAAATTGTGGTATATGAATGTAATGGAATATTATTGCTCTATAAGAAAAGACCAACAGGATGAATACAGAGAGGATTAGAGAGACATGAACTAATGCTGAGTGAAATGAGCAGGACCAGGAGATCATTATATATTTCAACAACAACACTATATTATGATCAATTCTGATGGATGTGACTCTCTTCAAATCAGCTCCAATAGAATAATGAATTGAACCAGCTACACGCAGGGAAAGAACTCAGGGAAATGAGTGTGAACCATTATATAGAATTCCCAATCCCTCATTTTTTGTCTGCCTGCATTTTTGATTTCCTTCACAGGCTAATGGTACACTATTTCAAAATTCGATTCTTTTTGTGCAGCAAAATAACTGTATGGACATGTA
Organism: Sminthopsis crassicaudata; assembly: GCF_048593235.1. Lineage (NCBI taxonomy): Eukaryota > Metazoa > Chordata > Mammalia > Dasyuromorphia > Dasyuridae > Sminthopsis > Sminthopsis crassicaudata. The sequence continues at coordinate 294,363,892 of NC_133619.1, read as the reverse complement.
TACATACATTGTATTTAACATATACTTTAACATATTTAACATGTATTGGTCTACCTGCCCACCCTGGGGGACGGGGTGGGGGGAAAGGAGGGGAAAAATTGGAACAAAATGTTTTGCAACTGTCAATGCTGAAAAATTATGCATCCACATACCTTGTAAATAAAAAGCTATAATTAAAAAAAAAAAAAGAAAAAGAAAAGAAAAGAAAGGGTCCATAACCTCTAAACCAGAGATTCCACTACTAGGAATATACTAAAACAAAGTCATTGATAAAGAAAAAGTCCCTTTTTGTGATATCAAAGAACTAGAAACAAAGTAGATGACCATTAACTGGAAAACAAGATGATTGTACTGTAAGAAAAGACAAATGATAAACACTGATATATAAAGACTTACATGATCTGATAAACAGTGAAGTAAACAGTAAAAAATGAAAAATATATAAAATGAACACAATGTAAATAGAAAGACCATAAAAAATTTAAAAGTAAATTTTGCAATATCATAAAGAACAAGCATGGCGACAAATATATAAGACAACATCTGACTCCTTTGCTAAGGTCAAAGATCCATTGGCATTTCAAACTTCTTTTTGATGTATTGATCTGTTTTGCTAAATTTTTTTCTCTTCCCCTTTTTTTCCTTTAAAAATAATATTTATTATATGAGATGCCCCTCTCAGAGGACAGAAGATATTAGGAGAAATTATGGTGACACAAAAAACCCAAAATCAGTAGAAATTTTTATTTTAAAAAATATAGCTATAGTAGTAGGGCAAATCTCTGAAAAGTATAACAGGACTGAAGAACCCCAAAGACTCTGCTAAAAAGCTATTAGAAATAATTCAGAATTTTAGCAAAGTCGCAGGATACAAAATAAATCCACATAAATCCTCAGGATTTTTATACATTACCAACACAATCCAACAGCAAGAGATACAAAGAGAAATTCCATTCAAAATAACAGTCGATAGTATCAAATATTTGGGAATATATCTACCAAAGGAGAGTCAGGAATTATATGAGCAAAATTACAAAACACTTGCCACAAAAATAAAGTCAGATTTAAATAATTGGAAAGACATTCAATGTTCTTGGATAGGCCGAGCGAATATAATAAAGATGACAATACTCCCCAAACTAATCTATTTATTTAGTGCTATACCAATCAGACTCCCAAGAAACTATTTTAATGACCTAGAAAAAATAACAACAAAATTCATATGGAAGAATAAAAGGTCGAGAATTGCAAGGGAACTAATGAAAAAAAAGTCAGAGGAAGGTGGTCTAAGTGTACCTGATTTAAAGCTATATTATAAAGCAACAGTCACCAAAACCATTTGGTATTGGCTAAGAAATAGACTAGTTGATCAGTGGCATAGGTTAGATTCACAGGACAAGATAGTGAATAAAAATAACAATCTAATCTTTGACAAACCCAAAAATCCCAAATTTGGGGATAAGAATTCATTATTTGACAAAAACTGCTGGGAAAACTGGAAATTAGTATGGCAGAAACTAGGCATGGACCCACATTTAACACCACATACTAAGATTAGATCAAAATGGGTCCAAGATTTAGGCATAAAGAACGAAATCATAAATAAATTGGAGGAACATGGGATGGTTTACCTCTCAGACTTGTGGAGGAGGAAGGAGTTTGTGTCCAAGGGAGAACTAGAGACCATTATTGATCACAAAATAGAACATTTTGATTACACCAAATTAAAAAGTTTCTGCACAAACAAAACTAATGCAAACAAGATTAGAAGGGAAGTAACAAATTGGGAAAAAATTTTTACAGTTAAAGGTTCTGATAAAGGCCTCATCTCCAAAATATACAGAGAATTGACTTTAATTTATAAGAAATCAAACCATTCTCCAATTGATAAATGGTCAAAGGATATGAACAGACAATTTTCAGATGATGAAATTAAAACTATTTCCACTCATATGAAAGAGTGTTCCAAATCACTATTGATCAGAGAAATGCAAATTAAGACAACTCTGAGGTATCATTACACACCTGTCAGATTGGCTAAGATGACAGGAACAAATAACGATGAATGTTGGAGGGGCTGTGGGAAAACTGGGACACTGATGCATTGTTGGTGGAGTTGTGAAAGAATCCAACCATTCTGGAGAGCAATCTGGAATTATGCCCAAAAAGTTATCAAAATGTGCATACCCTTTGACCCAGCCATACTACTACTGGGCTTATACCCCAAGGAACTACTAGAGAAGGGAAAGGGTCCTGTATGTGCCAAAATGTTTGTGGCAGCCCTTTTCATAGTGGCTAGAAGCTGGAAGATGAATGGATGTCCATCAATTGGAGAATGGTTGGGTAAACTATGGTATATGAATGTTATGGAATATTATTGTTCTATAAGAAATGACCAACAGGAGAAATACAGAGAGGCTTGGAGAGACTTACATCAACTGATGCTGAGTGAAACGAGCAGAACCAGAAGATCATTATACACTTCAACAATGATACTGTACGAGGATGTATGCTGATGGAAGTGGATTTCTTCAACATAGAGAAGAGCTAATCCAATTCCAATTGATTAATGATGGACAGAACCAGCTACATCCAGAAAAGGAACACTGGGAAATGAATGTAAACTGTTATTTTTACCTTCTGAATCCAATTCTTCCTGTGCAACAAAAAATTCGGTTCTACACACATATATAGTATCTAAATTATACTGTAATATATTTAACATATATAAGACTGCTTGCCATCTGGGGGAGGGGGTTGGGGGAGGAAGGGAAAAAATCTGAATAGAAGTAAGTGCAAGGGATAATGTTGTAAAAAATTACCCATGCATATGTACTGTCAAAAAATGTTATAATTATAAAATAAAATAAAAAATTAAAAAAAAAAAATATAGCTATAGTAGTAGGGCAAATCTCTGAAAAGTATAACAGGACTGAAGATAAAAGTTTGCAAATTTGGACCCGGAGAAGTCTACTAGTTACAACTAGGTGATGAATTTTAATTACACAAACTCAAAAATAGTCTATAAAATGTAAAGAACTTGTGGACTACTGTGTTTGTTGAAACATCCAACAAAATTACAAATTCTTTGTAAATATTCATATATAGATATTAGTCAATAACATGAAGATTTTTCATGACGTCATAAGAATAGAAAATGGTTATTACAACACTTAATTACCCTCTTTCATAACCTAAGTCTCTATTCATTCTCTCCTATTTCTTTAGTTTTTTTGTTTCTGCTGAGGCAATTGGGTTTAAGTGACTTACCCAGGATCCCACAGCTAGGAATTGTTAAGTGTCTGAAACTAAATTTGAACTCAGGTCCTTCTGACTTCAGAGGTAGTGCTATATACACTGCACCACCTAGCTTCCCCTATTTCCTTAGTTTGGAAGAGACCCTTCATATTTCCAAACTTTGTTCCTATTTGTTTCCATCTCCCCTGGAACCTTCAATCAATTATTGCTCTTCAATTTCTCCCTCTAGTGGCTCCTTTCCACTTCAATTTGGTTCTCTCCTCTCAGCCTAAAAATAAATCCTTTTTATAACCATGCTTACTCCCTTCAAACTACCATTCTTTTTCCTTTACAAATGTCTAGGAAAATAATTCTACCACACTCATTCTTTACTCCCTCTAAGTTATTTCCATCTTCACATTCAAGTGAAGCTCCTTTCTCCACCAGTAACAGTCTTGTCATTTGCCTTTTTAAATCTAATCATCCTCTCTCAATTTCTCCATGCTTCATGACATTGCTCCATGGGTTATAACACTGTTGATTAATGCTCCTACAGTTTTTCCTCCTTAGCTCTTAAGATATGGTAGTCTTTTAAGGAGTCTTCTCTGTCCTACACACTACTCTTCCCCTTTTTACTACCTTTTTATTCTCCCCTCCACAAAACATTAGTGTTTCTTTTTTTATTTTCAAAACAGGCATAGATAATTTTTCAACATTAACCCTTGCAAAACTTCGTGTTCCAATTCCTCCTTCACCCCTTCCTCCTACCCCTTCCCCTAGATGGAAAGTAATCCATTATATGGTAAACATGGTAAAAATACACATTAAATACAATACATGCATACATATTTATACAATTATCCTGCTGCACAAGAAAAATCAAATCAAAAAGGGAAAAAATGAGAAAGAAAATAAAATGCAAGCAAACAACAATTAGAGTGAAAATGCTGTATTGTGATCCATGCTCTTTAAATCCCACAGTTCTCTCTCTGGTCACCACTAGCTCATTGGAACTGGTCTGAATCATCTCAGTGTTGAAAAGAGCCACGGCCATCACAATTGATCATCATATAATCTTGTTGCTGTATACAATCTCCTGGTTCTTATTTTTGCACATGTTCCTTTCCCTCTAAGTTCCTTAGGGATATACTGGATCAAAGGGTATATATTTAGATAGTCCTTTGGGCATAAAAAGGTTAGTGTTCTAAGGCTTTGTCCTTTCATCTCTTCCCATTCAATTCTCTCCTTTTCAGCAATCATTTCTATTCTCCCCAATTATCTCTATGTAAGACTCAGAAATCTTTATGTTCTCTTGACTTCTCCCTACAACTCTCATCCAACATTCTCAATCATTTGCTATCTACTGCCTCAAGGAGTGCTGTCAATACCTCAATTCAAAAATGTATTTATCTTTTCCAAATCTTGATACTCTAGATATGCAATATTTTATCAAAATGAATCCTCCCTCTAATGACAGAGATCTGTCATAAGATTTCCATGCCTTGGTAGGTGCTTGAAGAATAAAAGATTTAGGATTGAAAAGGATCTTATAGTTCATCTACTTCAATCTCCTATTACAGATGAGAAAAATGAAGCCTAGAGAAATAAGTTTATTTAAGAACTGATATTTGGATTCAGGTCCTTTGAACTACTGAGGCCAAAAAAAAAAAAAAAAAAAAAAAATCATTTAATGATTAGTTTTGCAATAATGAGACTGGAGAATTTGGCTCTTGGGAGACAAGAGAGACAGTCTATTATATTTGGCATCACATTTGAAGCTGTTCCTGCTAAAAAGAGCTTTGCTATTCCAATGAAGCACAAGCTCTGGTCCTTCTAAGAACTCAAAGACAATCCTCTGTTCCATTTTTTATGCTCTACTGAAATATCAGAATATGTTCCTGTAGATGGAACTGTCACTTTCCCAGTCACCACTGATTCCTCTATTAGCCTCCATATCCAGTGGCCAAATCATGTGAATTCTATATAGACAATCTTTCTTGATTCCATTTCCTCTTTTCCATAGCTACTTCCTCTAATGCTACTTAAAATTTTTGAGATTTTTTGTTTTATATAATCTACATTTCCCAGTATATCTCTATTTCCTTCCCTAACCAAAAAACAACTCCCCTCCTTACCAAAAAAAACTAAGAGGAAACAAAAGTGAATGGGCAAAAGTAATCCATCAATCAAGTCCATAATTCCATAAAGTGTTCCACAACTGTAGTGTCCTTTCTCTAAAGAAAGGAGTGCATTCTCATATATCTTTTTTTGGGGATTAAGCCTCATCATTATAAATTTCCATTTGTGGAACATGGTTTCACCATTCATTTCACTAAAGATACCAATTGCGGGGGCAGCTAGGTGGCACAGTGGATAGAGCACCAGCCCTGAATTCAGGAGGACCTGAGTTCAAATCAGGTCTCAGACACTTAACACTTGGTCTAAGAAACTTAACACTTCCTAGCTGTGTGACCCTGGGCAAGTCACTTAACCCCAGCCTCAGGGGGAAAAAAAAAAAGATACTAATTGCAATCCCTTATTTACATGTAAAAGTTTTTGGTAGTAGCAAAGATAAAAATGCCCATTGATTAGGGAATAGCTAAACAACTTTTGTTACATGAATGTATCAGAATATTGAATATTATAACACCCAAAGTGTGCTGAGGACTGTTGGATCTTGCCAACTACCCTCTGAAGAACTTGGAGATGTTTCCACCTACCCTGCAGCTGAATTAATTTATATGTAATGTCCTTGAAATGAGGGGCTATCTTCTTTTTGTATTTTTATTAGTGCTAAGCACTTATTTTAAAAATTCATTTTTTCTTCTATTCATTTACAATATTCAGTTTAAATATTTTGTTGTCTTTTTTCTATTGACTTTGTAGTCAATAGAAATATGTATTTTGTAATTTTCCAGAGTCTGCTCACTTCACTTTCCAACAGTTCATGAAAGCAATTCTTATGCTTCTCTGTAGTCTTCATGATCATTGTTCTTCATATCATTCCATAATACTTTATTAAGCTTTTGCTAATGTGCTAAGTGCTGAGATACAAAATAACTTTACTCATTTTCCAAAGAATTGTAGATATGAAAATAGAAGGGATTTCTTACATTATATTTGTACATTAAGTACAAATCCTTCATTTTACAAATGAATAAAGTAAGGGACCAAAAGGTACCCAGATTTAATGTAGGATTCTGATAAATTTTACTAAGTCTAAGCCCTATAATCAAGAGGCATCTACTTTATTTCTAGATCTTTGCTATAAGAATTTTGGAGTATGTTAGGGACCTTTTCTTCCCCTCGGGAATTTCACTAGGGCATATTCTAACAGTGAAATCTCTATATTAAAAGGTATGGATATTTTAGAGATTCTCTTATCAGAATTCTAAATTGACAGAATTTTAGAGCCACTGACAGCTTCATCAATGTTATATCAATATAGTTGTTTTTCCACAACCCCTCCAACACTGACTATTCTCATCTTGTCACTTTACACAATTTCTTCTATTAATAAATTGAATATTAATATTAATATTCAATACAATTAATATTAAAAGTCTGCAATTCAAGAATTGTTTGCCCAATTTAAAAAAATTATTTGCTTATATTGACTGCTTATCTATTGGAGAATGGGTTTTTTACCTCACAAATATGTGTAACCGGGTAAACACACAGACACACACACACATCCCTATGTATCTTACTTATGTATCACTTACTAGAGCTATTTCATAACAAAATTTTCTTCCCATCTTAATTTTAAAAACCACAATGAGGCAAATTAGAAAAATCAGGAAACATTTCTTAACAAGAAAAGTTACACTATCATCTAATGGCTTGCCTGGAGATGTGGTAAGATCTGCAAGGAGAGGCTGGACAACTACTTCACTTGTTAATTATTTTACAATGGGGATTTCTTCTCCTATCTTGTGGAGTAGATATAGATTCCATCCAACTTTCAAATTCAGTGATTCTATAATGTAATAACCTAAATGATCTTCCTTACTGTCTCAGCCTTATCTAATCAATCTTGTCACAATACTATCACATTTATACTTTATAATGTAATACTCTTATCACCTCATTCCATCACTAAAAAATGTTAAGTACTTCCTCACTGTCTACCAAATAAAACATGAATCCCTAACTGGCATTCAAAGCACTCTATAATTTGGCTCCAATATTCTATTTTATTATAGTACTCACTCTACTATGTTATTAAACATAATCTGGCTTCTTTGCTGTCCTCCCTCATCTGAAATTCTCCCATCTTTGCTGCCCCACCCATGCCTACAGTGGCACTCCAGATTTTTACCTAGAAAAGCGTATTTCTGTATTTCTAAATTCTCTACTTCAAGGTTTAACACAAGTACCACTTTCATGAAGCTCTCATTGTTCTCCAGTAAGAAATCCCATCTAACCCTCTTAATTTTTCAGAATATTTTCTTTCCATCTATCATATTCTGCTTTGCATTACTTTGTGAACAAATTGAGCCTTATTTTATTTTTATATAACATATCCATCTCCAGCATACTTCCTTGTGCTGAGTGTTTTTTTGTATGTATGTGGTGAGGCAACTGGAGTTAAAATACTTGGCCCAGGGTCATAAAGCTAGTAAGTGTCAAGTATCTGCGGCCCAAATTGAACTCAGATTCTTCTGACTTCAGGGCAGGTGCTCCATCTATCTGTGCCACCCTAGATTAAGTATTTTTAAAGAGTTTGTAGAAAGGAAAACAGAAAACTGGAGAGGAGAGGAAAATTTACATAACTTCGATGATTAGATGAGGCAAAGTCAGATAAAAATCTAAAATGTGTAAAGAATTTTGTCAAATCTGAAAGAATAGAGTTAGACCCCAACAGATAAATGGTCAAAAGAATATGAACAATTTTCCAAAATAGGCAATTTTCTAATGAAGAAATCAAAACAATTTATAGTCATATTTTTAAAAATGCTCTAAATTATTAATGATTGGAGAGATGCAGATTAAAACACTCTTGAGATATTCTATACTTACCAGATTGGCTAAAGTGATAGAAGGGGAAAGTGAACAATGTTGGAGAGGATATGGAAAAATTGGGACACTAATTCATTGTTCATAGAATTGTAAATCGATGAAACCATTCTATATTCCATCTATATTCTTTAATCCAGGAATACTAAAGTTTTTTCCCAAAGGTAATTAAGGAAAAAGGAAAAGAACCTACATGCTCTAAAATGTTATGGCAGCTCTCTTTGTGGTAGCAAAGACCAGAAAAGTGCAAATATCCATCAAGTGGGAAATGGCTGAACAAGTTGTAGAATGATTGTGATAGAATACTATTGTGCTGTAAGAAATGAACTCAAATGATTTTAGAAAAACATGGAAAGCTTTCCATGAAATAATAAAGAGCAAGTGAGAAGAATCAAAAGATCGTACATAGTAACAGTAGTACTGTTTTTAAAATAACTTTGAACAAGTTAGTTATAAATACCCAAATGAACTATAAAGGACATATGAAGATGCTACCTGCATCCAGAAAAAGAAATGATAAGTAGATAAGTTTACATATATAGCTTTATATCTAATGGTAGTCATCTCTAGGCTAAGGAATGAAGGAAGGGAAGAAAAAATTTTATTGATGATTTTGTTGTATAATTGAAAGGAAAAGTAAATTGAAAGAATTAGCAAATTTTCACTTAGTAGATTTCAATTTCATGCCCAATCACCTTTTTTTTTTATTGGACTATATTAGAGAAGGGTTTATTTTATTCCATGATTTAAAAAAAAGATTAATTCTGGATATGAAATTAAACGAAAGGCAATTCCCAAATTCAGAGATACAGATACAAAGATGTGTGAGCCAAATGCTAATGCCAAGGAATTTATAACCCAGTATGAGTATCAAAGTCATCTGTTTAGGAATGCTGGTATCCTATTCCCAGAAGATCCTAAGCCCAAAGAAATCTATGTAGCCATATATGTATCATCACATCGACACATATAACTGTAATCTGTAATCTCATAGAATCAAAGTTCCTTGAGCAGAACAGAGGCTTTCATTCTTTGTAATTATATCCTCAGCTCCACATAACCAACAACAGAAATGTAAAATCAAAACAACCCTGATGTTTTACTATACCCTGTAAACTAGGGGGGGAAAAAAAAAAAAAAAACACCAAAAAAAAAATAGTAATACTCAATGTTTTTTTGTTTGTTTGTTTGTTTGTTTGAGACTGGGGTTAAGTGACTTGCCCAGGGTCACAGCTAGGAAGTGTTAAGTGTCTGAGACCAGAGGTAACATGCAATGTTGAAAGGATTGTAAAAAGATAGGTACAGTAATACATTTTTGTTAGAACTTTGAAATGGTATGATCATTTTGGAAAGCAATTTACAATTATGCAAATAAAGTGACTAAAATGTCTATACTGTCTGAACCAGGGATCCTATTATTGGGCTTATAACTCAAGGAAGCCACTGATAAGAAAAGTCTCACAGCTTCCAAAATAGTTATAGCAACACTTTGTGACAGAATTTTTATAATTCCATAAGACAAAGCAGATGTCCATTACCTGGAGAATGGCTAGTGATACATGAATGTAACAGAATATTGCTTGCTATAAGAAATGATATGTGATAAAGATCTATATGCACTGAAGTAAAAAGTTAAGAAAACATTATACACAACCACAATGTATAAGTGGAAAGAACAATAACATAACCAAAAAAAAAAGGTAAATGTAACAAAATTATAAATATATGGAAGGACTCAAAATGAAGAGATATGAGAAAATACCTCCAACCTACCCCCCTATGGACCAGAAGTTCTACACATATGATACACTGAAAATGCCTGACACAACGTTCAATCAGTTGTGCTGATTTTTTTTCTCTTCTTAAAAAAACCCTTATTATTTATGTATATTTTTTTCCTGAGGCAATTGGGATTAAGTGACTTGTGCAGGGTCACACAGCTAGGAACCCCCCATATTATCTGTCATATGAGATGACACTTTGGAAGGAAGAGGAAGGATAAGGATATGGTGATTACAAGAAACAGAAAACAACGCTCTCCCCCCCCAAAAAAACTTATCAAAAATCCTATTCCCAGTGCTTAATACAGTGTCTGCTACATAGTAAGCACGAAATACTTGTCAACTGACTGGTAAATCTAGAGTTAAAAGGGACCTCAGAGGATATATTAGTCTTTTTTTTTTTTTCCCTTAGTTTACAGGATATAGTAAAACATCAGGGTTGTTTTGATTTACATATATGTTATTGGTTATTTGGAGTTGAGGATATAATTACAAAGAGGATATTCTTTCATTTTACAGATTAGGAAACTGTCAAAGGACAGAATTAAATTCAGGCCCCTCTGACTCCAGGGCCAAAGTTCTTCCCAGTATACCATTAAAGAAGTTAACTTTTAAAATTTTTCACTACAACAAATATATTTTAGCCACATTATGGGTTAAATTGAGCTTTACTGAATTAACTTGAGACACTCACCACTAATACTGGTTCTAGAAGAAAATGTTTATTGCCTTAAAACAAAACTGGATAATTTAAATTGGAGAATATTACTTTGAAAGTTATTTTTAAAAAATGAAGATTTCATGTTGCAACAATGAATCAATGAAAATAATTAAACCAACCACTATGCTCAACAAAAGTTATGATAAAGTAGGAAAAAAAAAAAAAAACATGGTATGGGAATCAGAAGCCCTAGTCCTGACTTTGCTACTAACTAGCAAAGTCAGTACAATCTTGGGAAACTCATGTAACTTTATAGACCACAACTTCCTCTTCTGTAATATAACATATTTATATATTAGGCATTCTCTACAATCCCTTCCCATTCTGAAATCCTATCTATGATTTCATAAATTTCATAAATAGTAAAAGGAATATGTGCTATATGTATAATCACATGGAGGGAGAGATAGAAAAGTTATGAAAAAAATCCTCAAGGATAGAAAAAAAATTAGGAAAGCTCAAAAAAATATATTAAAGGAGAATTACTTATCAAATTGCTAAAATTCTAACAAATGAAACTTCTACATAGTTGTAATGGAATTACAAACAAGTTATTTTGAAAAAAAATTAATGAGAGAAAAAAGGAAAAATTCTCTCAAGAATGTAATTAGAAAGTGGCTTTAGTAACTGAATATCTTAATTGTTCACTTTTGAAAATTTTAACTCTTTGAAGAAATTATGGATATAATCTACACATATAATTTTTTCTGTGGAAAAATACCACACTTTCTCTTTGGAATTCCCAATTGTATAGTTCCTCAAGAGTAAAAAAGAGAGAGAAAAAGGTAGAGACTGAATTACAAAATGTAGGGTGAATTTCTTTAACCTTAAGCTGAGAGGAAACTTATTATCTCTGCTTTAATAAGCATGCTATTGACTAAAAAAGTCTTCTACTTTCATTAAACATGAATAATTATCTAATAAAAAGTAAAGAGAATAAATATTCTTAGCAATGGATGAATGACAAGACAATAAAACCTTGTTCTCTACCCTTGGAAAGTATTATTGCTATTTATATCTCAGAAATTCCTAACAGCAAGAACTCACAAGGGACCAATAAGGTAAGAAGTCTGATGAGGGAAAAAGGATGAGGACAATTAGAGGCAAAACATTCAAATGTTATGATTTATGTTATGAAGCAAATATTCTGATTCCCAGCCCCTGGCTCCATAATTATGACAATGTAGAAAATTGTAAAAGTAACAGAGGTTATAGAAACTTATATTCTTTCTATTCACTTTTAAATGCATATAAAACCCTAGACAATTCAAGTACAACTGCTAGATTCTCAGACATTATAAAATTCTCATTTTCCCAGAAAAAATTAACCAAGATCTTTAGAAGTTACCTAGTTCAATTTCCCTTCCTTTCTAAAGATAAGGAAGCTGAGCCCCAGCAAGAATGTGACCCTGCTTAAGGTCTATTAGGTCATAAAATTCTTTTTTTTTTTTTGGTCTTAAACTTCTGAGGCAAGATTTGATCCCACCTTTTCCACTCCAGAGACTGTATTCTTTCCACTGCCTCCTACAGGATAAGCAGATATGGATTAATTAGAATTTGCGTAGTTGCGGACAATGCCCACACTAACGGTTATACCTGATAATTATATCTTATGTTATAGTTAATAAAGAATTTTTTTCATACAAATATTAAGAGGTAGGTAATAAGCAGTCCTATTCCTATTGTACAGATAAGGAAAAAGATTTAGAGAGATTGTTTCCCATCACAGATAAAACCAGAAACTTGATTGAAGCCCAAGTCTTCTGACTTCCAAGTTCAAAATTCGTTCCACTACAACATGTTACAACCTATAGTTTAATTTTTTGATGCTAAGTATCCAAATAACTTTTTTCCCATTAAAACAAATTGAAAAGCCAAAATTGGACTTAGAAAACAACTATAACAATTGAGAAGGATTTAATGCTTTGGGATTTTTCTCCTAAATATCCATGATTACAACTACAAAAATAACCATCCCCACAAAAATCTAGAAAGAAAGAAAGAAAGAAAGAAGAAAGAAAGAAAGAAAGAAAGAAAGAAAGAAAGAAAGAAAGAAAGAAAGAAAGAAAGAAAGAAAGAAAGAAAGAAAGAAAGAAAGAAAGAAAGAAAGAAAGAAAGAAAGAAAGAAAGAAGAATACACAGAAGGTAAGGAAAAAACTGATGCAAAGTCATGGAAATAAAATTAGGATAATTTTTTTAAAAGTATGTGTGTGTATATGTTTGTATATGTGTCTTTGTATATATATAAATGTGTACACATGCATTTTTCATCTTTCTAAATTAAAAACTAAATTGCAATGGTTTATGGTTTCCTGAATAATATTTATTAAGATTCTTATTTAGATATTTGAATAATTTTGAAAGTTATTTATACATATTTTTTTTTGCCAAATGTTTTCAGAATGCTGTTTTGTGCCAAAAGCTTCTTATTTAACATGGGATTTAACATTATTAGCTTTAGAAGAGCTCCAACAGCTTTGCCATTTAAAAAAAAAAAAAAACAAACATTCTCCTTTATAATCTACAGAGAACAGATCCAGTGAGAATATTAGCAAAAACTACTAGGAAACAGACACCAAAATCTTATGAATTATCAAACTAACAAAAATGCTAACATCATATAGCTAAGATATTATTTTTCAAAAAATGTATAATAATTCACAGAAGATATAATTAAAATACCTGAACTAAAATCTGACATAGGTCTAATGTGAAAATCTATTAATCATATTGTTTTCTCAATGAATGAAGGAAGGGTTGGGGGGAAGGAAAGAATTTGGTACCTCCCCAAATTTTTAAATTAATGTTAAAATTTTATTTTTTAAGAAAAGAAAATCTATTACATATAAACAAACTTAATAGGCCATGGTTTGGGCTAATCAGATAAAGTTAGGAATCAAGTGAGAGGTATAGATTTCTTATTGTTCTCTTTTTTCCAATGGTAGTGGATAAATTAGATGAAATTAAAGAACTAATAAGTTTTCAATTCTGAAAACATTGCTTTCATCTTTTCTTGTTTCTTTAACCTAAAGCTAATTCTCCTAATGAAACCAAAAAAGCAAATCAAAAACAATATCATTCCTGAGCCATAATTATCAATTCTCTTAAGATTTTGAAATAACAGCAAGTACCCCCTCCCATATTTGTTCTCTCTCTCTCTCTCATGTGCATACACATGCACACATATGAGGCCACAGTACTTTTAATTATTCTTAATTCTGGTGTTCATAGCACCCTGTTTTCCATTTGACTTTTGTCTTCATTTAGGAAATGCAAGATTTTCAAGCATTATAAACAAGTATTATGTAGCAAACAACATTTTAAGGGTCAAATGACCACTTCTGTTAATTGATTGTATTACTCACAATTAGACAGAATTTTATGAACACAAAATGTTTACATTTGATTATCAAAAGATAAGCAAACTGAGGCTCAAAAAAAAAACAAAAAAAAAACCCCAGTAACTTAATTTCTATTTAACATGAATCTAAGTCACCTGACCAAATCTAAAGTTTTTTTCTGTTAGAAACACTCGTCTTTCATTATTTCTTGTGAAATCCTATGATAATCCATTAGAAGAGTTCTGATAATAGGTCCCAGATTATCTTAAGAGAACAAAGCATAGACGGCTTCTAACACTAAAATTATCTCTGAATATTTTTGTGGGAATTTTACTTTTGAGGGAATGATTTTAAACAAACATTATTAAGGCTATTATATTCAAGTAATAGGCCCTGTATTTCATTATTCTAATACTACAAACTTATAAAAATTTTTGAATATTTTTACTGCCTTTTAAAAACACCACACCATAATGAGACCAAATGGAATTAAGACAATAGTAAAAGTTATGAATTTAGCAAAATATATAAATAAAAATTTATCTTTTATCTGTAAAAAAAAATGCTCACCCTACATATCATATTAAATAATTTCTTTGTTTATAAAAGAGGGGTTTATGCTCTGTAAATTGTAAGGCCTTATGAAAAATGTGAGCTACTATTAGTTTGTATCTCTATAATTATAATAATGTACAGATAACTCAAAACATCTTCAGATTGTGTAATTATGCCCTTTATTCAGACTATTAGTCTACTTAAGGGCAGCTAGTTGTATTTTAAGGTGTAGTGGATAGGATACTGGTCCTAGAATCAGGAAGACCTAAGTTCACATTTGGCCTCAGACAATTATTAGTTGTATGACCCTGAACAAGTCATTTAACCCTGCTTGTCTGTTTCCTCATCTGTAAAAATGATCTGGAGAAAGAAATGGCAAATCACTCTATATCTTTGCCAAAAAAAGCCCCAAATGGAGTCACAAATCTGACAACTGAAAAATGACTCAACAATCTGCTTAATCCAGATATAATGAGAGACTTTATGGATATTATTTTACTAAAAAAGTTAAAAATGTTTAAGCATTTTAAAGGTAAAGTATTATAAAGATTACAGTTGACATAATCAAAATAGCTTAATGTTATAGTAATTTGCATTATAAATTCCCATTTAGAAAAATGTGATCATACCAATGCAGAGATTAGAAGAAATAGTTAACTAGGAAAACTTTTTTTTTTTGGTAATAAATTTTTTTGAAAGAGGCCTCATTCTTATCTAGATACATAAGGAACTGATTTAAATTTTTAAGTACAAAGAGCCATTTCTCAGCATTGTCAAAGCATACAAATAGGTACTTCAAAGAAAGAATCCAAATTGCTGATAATTAGATACTTGAAAATCAGAGCAACTCTGAGTTTCTATTATATACTCATCAAATTGGCAAAGGTAATGAAAAAGCAAAATGACAAATATTGGAGAGCTGCAGGGAAAAGACAAGTTAATGGATGGATCTTGGAATTGATCTAGCCATTAAGCAAAGCAATAAGGAACAATGCACAAAAAAATTACTAAGTTGTATTTACTCTTCGACTCAATAATACCATTATCAAACCTCTACCTCAAAGAAATCAATGAAAGAAGTGAGCAAAAAATGTATTACAGTACTTTTTTTGTAGTGGCAAAGAACTAAACCAAGGAGGTGCTGATTGGTTACTGTTGATAGTAATTGAACAAATTGTGGAATATAGATGTAATGAATATTATCATGCCACAAGAAATGATGAAATCTGGGAAGATTATATGAATGGATGCAAGGTATAGTAAGCAAAACTAAGGAAAAAAATTATACAACAATACAATAAAGACAAACCACTTGGGAATACAAGAATTCTGATCAATAAAATAGGAGCCCAACCAAAATTTCAGAAGACAAATGAGGAGGAAGCAGCGATTTAGATGATGAACTAAGTGCTAAATGGGACTCAATTTTTAGACTTTGTCAAAGAAAGGTTGTTTTAGTGGTGGGTTTTTTTTTTTTAATTGTCTATGTATGGGGGCAGCTAGGTGGGGCAGCGGATAGAGCACCAGCCCTGAATTCCGGAGGACCTGAGTTCAAATCCGATCTCAAACACTTAACACTTCCTAGCTGTGTGACCCTGGGCAAGTCATTTAATCCCAGCCTCAGGGGAAATAAATTGTCTATGTATATTTGTTATAAAAGGTTTCGTTTTGTTTTGGTGGTTTTTATTTTTCCTCAATGGGGAGGACAAATAGGGAGAGAAAAATGAATTTTTTCCCCCTAAATGAAAAGAAAATTTTTAAAGTACAATGGCTAAATGGCTCCTTCAGTTTGATTGGTAAAATTCAATGAGGACTATTACAAGAAAAGCACTGTGCTAAGGGCACTAAGCCAAGATGAAGGCGTAAATCAGGCATGGCATTTGAGCTGAGTCTTGAATGAAGCTGATAACTCTAAGAAACTGAAGATCAGGAAAACAATGTAATTCACAGTCATGGGGACAGCTCAGAGGTGAGAGAAAAAAAAAAAACAAATACGTGGAGGAAAAATGAAATATAAAATGCCTGGAAACTAACATAAGGTAAAAGTCAAGCAAAAAGTTATTACATATACTTTTCTCTTCTATATATACAAATATTAAAATAAAGAGGAGAAAAAACTTGCATTCTTTAGAATTTAAATATATTTTAAAAGCTTGCTACTCATTTCAAGGTATGTGGCAATTTTACATGACTTCTAAGAAAAGGGATTCTTCATATGCCAAGTAGGAGCTTTTTTTTTTTATTTAAAAATAAAGTGCTGTCATCACAACAAATAAGCGCAAAAGAATTTAACAAATTTAATGAACAGAGCTAATGACAAACTTAGGATCTCAATATAACAGAACTATGAATCCAATACTGTTAAGAAATCTGGTTCTAATAAGAATTAGAATAATAAGGTTCTTACAGAAATATTTCGAAAGGGCAGTGCCACTGAGGTTTCCTGAGCTATTGCGTTCTATACACTCATCTCTCAAAGACGAAGTAGGTGAGGCAGGATACACACCTTGGTGTTCTTGGTCCAGTTACAAGTGGACTGGCGTCTGCATCAGGAAAAGCACCTCCGCCATTGATATTAATCGGCGTCCCCGTATTCGGTTGAAGAGGAAAGACCCAGGGCTGTACAGGCCATGAAGACTGAACCCTCCTCCTCCTCTTCTTCCTCCTCTCACCTTTAGAGGGGATCCTCCCTCCAGGACGGGGCCGAGGCACTTCGAGGCCAGCGTGGGGGGAGCCTGTGCACTGGTTGCTGAGGTGGCTGCGGCCCCCGACGTCCCTGCCCTAGGGATAAACAAACCTTTCAGTCTCCTGGGGTGTCCCCCCCACGTCCTCGCCCCGGGGACACCAGCATCGTTTCCGAGGGTCGAATAACGATAATAACGGCAATACCTGCAGGAGTAACTCAATTTGAGGGGGTGGGGAGGTGAACAGGCAGCCGGGGGCGGAGGGCGGGAGGAGAAACCGGGGTTAGGGCGGGGAGGGGGCAAAAGAGGGCGCGGGAAGAGGAGGCGCCCGGCCCGGCCCCGGCAGCACGGCTCCAGCGCCTCCCTCCGGGGTCAGGGGCTTAGCCACGCCGGGAAGACGAGCTCCTCCCCGCTCTGCCGCTTACTCCCCCTCTCTCCTCTCTTTTCCCCTCCCCCCCCCCTCTCCTTTTTCCCCTCCCCCCGTGACTGTGGGCCGGAACCGAAGCCGGTCGTCACCGCAGGGCCCTGCCCGGGGATTGCCGGGGCCTTCCTGAACTGCAGCTGCTCCGGCCGCCCACCCGCTCAATCCCTCCGTCCGTCGGCGGAGTCTGTCCGTCTTCGCGGCGGAGACAGACTCCCAAGATTAAACCCGCGACGGGTGGGGGGAGGGAGAAAAGGGGGGTGGGGAACAGCAGGAGAGAGGAAGGGGGGCATCCCCTGTCCTCCTTCTCTTCTCCACCCCCGAAAAGCCCGTGAGGTTGTGAAAGAGGTTGGAAGGAAGATAATTATTTTCCCCAAAGCAACAACAACAGCTTTAACCGGTGTTTACCTTCCCCCTGGTCCAGCGCCAGCGCCGCCATCTTTCTTTCTAACGCCGGGCACTGCGCGTACGTCACTTCCGCCGCCACCGCCACCTGTGGGCCAGAAGCACTAACCTGACCAGGCTCGGAAGTAACCGGACACTGAGCCGAAGAGACTGGCGTGGCGCCGGCCAACGTATACCGTCATCAAATCTCCGCCTGCGATTTCCCCATGTCCTCTCCACTCCTATGTTTCTGGGCCTCTGAAAAAGGCAGTCGTAATTAATGACCCTCTAATAAATAAATAAGGTTGGCCCGCCCCCCTCCCCACTCCCAACCTAGATCCCAATGAAACCCAGGATGACGGACTTTAGCCCGGTCACTCTTGGTTCTTCGCTTGCTGAGCCCCGTCTGAAAACGTCCTTAAGGGGCTCTACGTAGGCTTTAAAACTATCTAGCGTTTGTTTTCTTTGGGATGCTACCACGCTCTGCGTGAGTGCGAGGACCCTTGGCTCCTGCGCAAATGAGCAAAGATCCATTAGCCAGAGGCTAAAGAGATCGTCATTCTTCTCTGAGTAGCCCACCTCTAGGAGTATCGAAGAGACAAACAGCAATTCAAATTAACAGGAACTATTATAAAATCCATTTCAGCACCTGGACGGGAGTGTGAAGGGAAGGCAGGAGAAAGGGGGAGGTGGTGGGAGGATGGGCGCAAAACTGTTTTAGAAGTGTTACACCTGCATTAAATGACATCATTTTTATAAGGCAACTTAAACTGAAGTATTGCATCACGTTTCCACTTAGCTTAGTACACAACAATTACATGTTCATCATTGTTCAGCCCCAGTGGCGAAAAATTTATAGAAAATGGCACATATGCGCCATTCAAAGAAATGATTGGAGCGATGTAAAACACTGCTCTATTCATTTCTAACTGCGCCAGAAGAAAATGGCAGAAAATTTCAGAAAATATTGAATAGATGAGTCACATTCAATATTTATTTACATACCAATATTCAGATTCTAATTAAAGCTGTAAAAAAAAATGTAGATTTTTCTTGCTTTTTTTCCCCTTGAAATATAAAATTGCAACATATAGCTATTTTACAAATCTATTAGTTTTCTTCTAGAAAAAAATGAAGGAAAGGACAAGAAGAAAATATTTGAAGGTCAGTGTTCTAGTACAAAAGTACATTGAATTAAAGTGATTTGCTCATTGTTATTAATATAATGGATAAATGCTATTATGGTTTTTGGTTTTTCACTTCTCAGATAAGCTTAGAGAATAAACCATATAAATCCAAGTAAAATTAAATCATATAAAACAATTTTTAGAGACCTTCAAATTCTCTAGGAAGACTGCAATATAGTTAATTTTCAGTAGACCAAATTAGCATATATTTTGTAGAAACATCACATAAAACAATAATAATCATGAGGGACACCCATACCATACTCAAAATAAGCAACAGACTTAAAAGCATGAGGAAGAACTTTCTCAGGTTCTGAAAAGCATAGAATCTAAATTTTAAAACCTTAGTATTTATCTGACACCTTCATTTTAGATATAAGGAAATAGCTCTACTCATTGCTTTCATTTGTTACTGGAACTTTTCTGTCAATACTTCTGTATTAAATATTGTGGGCAGAACACTGAACCTAGAGTCAGGAAGAAGTGGGTTCAAATCTGGTCTCAGACACTAAACTGTGTTATCCCAGGTAAGTTATTAAATACCCTGTTTGCCCCTGTTTCCTCATCTGTAAAAAAAAAAAGACCTACAAAATAGTAAATCACTCTAGTATTTTTGCCAAGAAAATCCCAAACAGGGTCACAAAGAGATGGATGTGAATGAAAACGAACAACAAAATTGAGTAAATTCCCTTGACTCTCATCACCTCCAGGATCAAATATGGAATTATTTGGCATTCAAAGCCTTTATATTCCCAGTCTTGTACTTTACTTCCCACTATGTACTCTGTAATTTAGAGAAACCAGCACCCTTGCTGTTTAAAAAACACCTCACCTCCTGTAAAACAACAAACTACATTAGGTCTTCTAACTGATGAGTTCTTACACCATGAGTATGACTATAGAGTTCCCTCTGGATTTCTTAAAAAAACAAAGGAATAGACATGAGATGAAAATTATCTAGGTCATAAGACTACATGCAAATTTGAGAAGGTCAGAGAGGGGAATTTAGAAGTTGAAGGAAAAGCATTTTGTTTTATATTATCAGACTGCTTGGAAATAAACTATGTAACTTGGGTCAACAATTTCCTTTGCCAAACCTTTCCCTGAAACCCATTAGTCTCAAGTAAAGCAAAACCTAAGATCCTACTGATGAAGTCCTGAGCAACTAGGTGGGATTGGAAGATAAAATTATTCCTTGAGGCAAGCAGGGAAGGGTACCAAAGGGTTCAACCTTATAGTCCCATCCTCTGGGGAGGTCATTTGTAGCCCTACCTTGCTGTGTACAGTCAGAAATACAAGTTATATGAAACACCTAAGGTTAAATTCCACTATAAATCTGTCTATGGTTCACAGCTTCCTTTTGGGTCAATCTCCCACAGAACTGTATCTTATAGGTGCCAAACTCCTCTATGCATTTAGCCTGCCAGTTAAGGGCATAATCCCACCTCACAGTGTATTCCTTTCTCCTAGTTAATTGTGAATTTGACTACTTCCATTCTTAATTGTTAAAATCCTTTTGCTTGCTCTGTGCTCTCCCAACTCTTTCATATTAACCATTACTGGTATCGATTGTATCTCTTCATTTTGTCTATAACCTCTCCTCATTAATAAATCTACCATTTACAAAGAAAATGGCCATTATGATTTCTTCACATGACGGAACCTAAACATTTAGTGCTTATATCAATCACATCATTTGGAACTAGGAATTGCTACCCTGAACACATCACTATTCTAGCCAGCTTCAAAGTGGTGAGCCAGAAAGGGGACTTAAGTGACTGATTCTGTCATGGAGAAACTGTAGTAGGAAAGAGATTAGAGAACAATTTAATTATTTAAAAGGGATTTACTGGGACCAAATGGATCTATGGCTTAGTCCCAGGGCTGAATGAGACTATCATCTCAAAGAATCCAGCAGTGAATGGATTTCTTTTATAAGGTTACAAGATCAATGACATAATGAGGAAGGTACCTGGGATGAGGATGACATAATGGAGGCAGGCACCTAGGATGACATAATGGAGGGAGGTACTGGAGAGGCTCCTGATGATATTCTAATGATGTGTAATATACAAAACCTTTATCCTATCAAACATTAAGAAGGAATGATTATAGCTTGATGTCTAAGATATAAGACTTGTATCCTATCAAACATTAAGAGGGAATGGTTATAACCTGAAACAGAGTAACTGAATAAGACAATTAGGGAAATTGTCAGGACATTAACAGAGAACTGTGGCACAATTCCAACCCTCCCACACATACCAACAGTATAGTTTAAGAGGCTAAAAGTCTTTAAATTAATTAAATGCCTAAGTTTTCTTTGGGTACTCCCTAAATTTAAGCATCTGAACTGTTCCTTGAATTCCTGAATTTGAGGACATATATATAGCCCTGGTTTGGGTTGACTAGATTTGAGCTGAGCTTTGAGCTTTCAGCCCATGTAGTGACTGTTTCTGTTATTTTTATATACATACTTTCTTGTGTGCCTGGCTCTGATGGGGTGAATAAGATCCCAACAAAGACAAGATCTTTGGTAGCTAACTAGGTTATAACTCAGGATTATAGGAGAGTATATAATCTGGAATCCAAGCTACTCCCTTAGGCAAGCAGTGAAGAGCACAGATAGGATTAATTACAACCTCAAATGGACCTTTTGTTCTTAAGGCCTTTTGTCTCAGGTCAATTCCTTACATTGACAAAATCATCATACAGTTTGCTGTATCCAATCAGAAAGCCAAATTATGATGTCAAGCCTTGGACTATATTTCCCCTATACAAGAAATGCACAAAGAATGTTTGTGGCAGCCCTCTTTTGGTGGCCAGAAACTGGAAACTGAGTAGATACCCATCAATTGGAGAATGGCTGAATAAATTGTGGTATGAATATTATGGAATATTGTTGTTCTGTAAGAAATGACCAACAGCATGATTTCAGAAAGGCCTGGAGAGACTTACATGAACTGATGATGAATAAAATGATCGGGACCAGGAGATCATTATAGACTTCAACAACAATACTTTGTTGATAAATTCTGATGTACGTGGCCCTCTTCAACAATGAGATGAACCAAATCAGTTCCAATAGAGCAGTAATGAACTGAACCAGCTACACCCAGTGAAAGAACTCTGGGAGATGACTATGAAACACTACATAGAATTCCCAATACCCCTATTTTTGTCTGCCTGCATTTTTTATTTCCTTCACTGGCTAATTGTACTCTATTTGAAAGTCTGGTTCTTTTTGTACAGCAAAATAATTGTTTGGACATGTATACATATATTGTATTTAATTTATACTTTAGCATATGTAACATGTATTGGTCAACCTGCCATCTTGGGGAGGGAGGTCAGGGGAAGGAGGGGAAAAATTAGAACAAAAGGCTTGGCAATTGTCAGTGCTGTAAAATTATCTATGCATATATCCTTTAAATAAAAAGCTATATAAAATAAAAAGAATAATAAAAAGAAAATAGCAAAAAAAAAAAAAAAAAAAGAAAAGAAATGCACATACTGTTATTCCACTGCTAAAATTTTATAGGAATTTAGCCTACTTAGTCTATTACATTATCTCTACTAAAGTCTGTTTCCAGAAATTTAGCTAAACGACTTTTTTAGGAATTTAGCCTGTCTTGACAATTCATTAGGAACTTGCTATGCAGCATCTTCCTCCTGGCTAATTGTGAATTCTACTGGAGAATTTAGTTCATGTGTCTTTCCCCTTTTTGGAACTTAGCATACTACTCAATGGATTAATAAAATCTTTGCCTCTTGATTTGGAGATAGTCTAAGCCTACAAATTCTTTTGAGATATCCCCAAACACCAGTTTGTAACACCAATATACCTTTGGAATCCAAAGGTATATCTCTCCCAACACATTTGGTGGCCAAACTCCATCATTTTTGTGACTCTGTACAGAAAAAGTCTGACAGTATCCCAAACTCTATCATCAACTCTATCATGCTCTGTGTGTATGATAGAAGTCCATAATAACATCGTTGAAAAGACAAGCCTAAAGTTTTCTGATGGGTAGGCCACCATGAGTTATGTCTACTTGGATAAGTCTAAAAATATCTATACCATCTATACATATCAATGATGCAAAAAAGGCATAGGGCAGAGATACGCTCAAAAATGTTCCACAAATGGATCTCTAAAAGGAAATATAGTCACACATACCCTCCTTCTAGGACTTCTGGAAATCTCTTACAATACCATGTTGATTTATATTGTTTGTTATATCACTACTTGCATGTACAATTCCTGTTTGTTACACCACATCCAGTCTGCACTGACTGTGGGGAGAGTCACCACTAATAGCCTCTGCGTTATTGCTATGTGCTTGTGTAATAACTCCCATGTTGATGGGTTTGTGCATACCTGTCTCTAATAAGGCCCTTCAATCCAGAAACCCGTTAGCAAATCCCCACTTCTCTTTGGTGCTTTTCATCTCCCTTTCTGAGATGTCAGGGAGGGCGTGATTATCTCCTCTTTAGTGCTTTCATCTCCCCTCCTGAGAAGTCAGGGGGGGCGTGTTCACCTCCTTTTTGGGGTTCTCATCTCCCTGAAAAGTCAGGGATGGTGCGACCACCTGTGGTCTAAAACAAAAGAAAGCGGGAGATGTAAAGGGCTAGAACTGAGCAATGCACTTGGATAATGAAGCACGTGAGACTAATTGCCAATTGGACGGTTCCCTATTAACTTGTTTGAAGGTTGACCCTCCCCAGCTGTTCTGTGCTGACTTGATTGGTGGGACAAAGAGGGGAAGTGATGTGTGTGGGAGGAGTAAGAGAAACTTGGGTGGTGGAACTCACACTCACTCTCACTCGTGACCTGGCGTTGGAGGGGACAGTAAAGATCAAGAATAAAGACATTTAGTGATCCTGACTCCAGCTGATTTCTGGGAAGACAGAGTTCCAGCATGTGACACATTTTATAGTTTCATCTGCATTAACATTTTCTCCATCACTTTCTTAAATCTAGACAATCAAAAAAATTTTGACAACTTTCCATAAATGCAGAGCTTCTATTGAAGCTTCAGTGTTAGGCTTCTAATTAAATTTATTAGTACTTATGAATTACTAGGCTCTGTTTTAATCATTTTATGACTATTGCTTAGCAACCTCTTTTTTGTGTGTGGGATTTAATTGCCTATTCTTTACTGGAAAAAAAAAATAAGGTCAGGCACTTGGAAAATATATCCCTTGATAGGGATATATGGAGTGTTCACAGAAAACTAGCACCTCTGGTGTGAGGGCTTACTGAGTTCTTTTCAAGGCTGCTCAACTATCTTTG
The DNA here is from genome assembly GCF_048593235.1 of Sminthopsis crassicaudata. Taxonomy (NCBI): domain Eukaryota; kingdom Metazoa; phylum Chordata; class Mammalia; order Dasyuromorphia; family Dasyuridae; genus Sminthopsis; species Sminthopsis crassicaudata. The sequence goes on along the minus strand of NC_133619.1, from coordinate 294,339,266 downwards.
GTGTCCATCTGGTACCCTCTTGTCATTTGTGGCTATAAATCCATCTTGGCAAACAACCTAAAACTAGGTTGGGTCATAAAAGGGCCTCAACCTTGTTAGGAAGATGTCTTCCACAATCATGAAAACTTCTGTCAGAACTGGTGGAATGTTGCTGAAAGAGGATAATCTTGTAATTCTGAGTGACTTTACCTCAATAGACATATACTATTAGACATGGGTGGGAGTCTTTAGGAAGAATGGGATTGGAAAGAGTAGCAACAATGGTTTCTGCTGAAGATTTGTGTGTCTCATGACCTTATCACCAACATAGTCCCTCATTTATCTAAATGCAACAAAATAATGAATATGCACCCTCAGCAAGTACTGGCATTTATTAGACATTGTAAGGAGAAGAGATGGACAAGATGTGAGAGTGGCAAAGGTGATATAAGCAAAGTAGAATTTCAGTATCACAAAACGAGATGTGCAAATATAGAGATATTAAAATGGACAATTTGTGTCTAATCTATAGTGGAACCTTCTGAGTTCCTATTGGACAGATCAGTCACAGTAGAATACATTGTACCTTGACTCCAACATCATCAGGCCACTGATGCTTGGGGAGGAGTACAAAGGGTGAACAACAACAGCGCCCCCTAGTGGTTAAAGTTAAAAACTTAAAACAATGGTATGGGTTATTTTTTAAATTATATTATTTAATATGATAATAATGATAGCTAACATTTATAAAGCAACCGACATTTATATAGTGCTTTAACATTTACAACTTGTTTTCCCTCAGAATTTTGAACTAAAAAGTGAAAATATTATTAACCAGCCCAATTTTGCAAATGAGACAACTGAAAAGGCAAAGGGACTTACACAGAGTCCTATTACTAGTAAATGCTGGTGCTATGATTTGAGCCTAGGTCCTTCCTCCACATCTAATGATCTTTTGAAATATCAAGAAAACCTCAATAATTCAAATTTAGATAAATCAATCAACAAACATTTATTAAATACCAACTAGGTATCTATGTAAGTAAGGCCAATAAGGTGGCATAATAAAGTATTGGTCTTAGAATCAACAAAACTCATTTTCATGAATGCAGATCTAGCCATGTGACACAATTGAAATAAGTCAATGTATCAGACATCAGGGATACAGAAAAAAGAATATAATTTTCCCTGCCTTGAAAGTGATTAGGTCCTGGGTATCAAGGTAGGTGTTTGCAGAGAAAGCATTGGATTATAATACTCTTTAGTCAAGCAGGAAAGGGCACTGATGGAAACAGTCTTCGATGAGCTTTTTATTTTTAACTAGGTCATTTATTTAAGTGAACTTTTGATTATAGTTCCACCCCAAGTACAAGTCTCTAGAAACCTCACCTTCACTTATATCTAATCAGAAAACCCAAGTTTCAATGTCAATCCCCAGGTTATATTTCCCCTATAAAAGATTTGCTCATACCTTAGATCTTTGAAAACTTTTCTGTAATTCTCTATAAATTTAGCCCACCAGTTAATAGTATATTCCACTTTATAGCTTCTTCCCTTTAATGGTTAATTGTGAGTTCTACTAGGAAACTTGTCTTTCCCCTAGTGCTGCTTAAAACCCCTTTCCCTGCTAATTTCTTGGTTTAGTTTCTTAGCAGCCCTTTGATTTGGAGATCTATTTCTACAAATTCTTTTGAGATGGCTTGAGACACTGTTGCTATTGCTCTTTCCAACTTCATTCCTCCCAAGGATTTCCTGCCATGCCTAATAGTACATGCTTATTCTTTTGTTAGTCACCCAAACTTACAATTTTCTTTTGGAATCTCAACGCATATCCTATCATTCTGGTGACCTGGTATGGGAAGACCATCCCATCCACATGGAAAGAATCTGACAGCCCCAGTATCTTGACCTTTTTAATCTAAGGTCTTTCCCAGGTCTCAGTGTCTGAGGCAATGTCCATTCATTAATTAAAGGCTAGGTAAAAATTGAGGTAAAAGATGGCCTATTTTGCCTTCAAAAGAGAATCTAAGAAGGGAAGACCCTCATAAATTTCTGTCCTGAACAAAAATTACTATTTACATTCAAGAGCCATCAAAACCCAAACAATGGGCCTTTGGAAGAGACAAAATGTACGTGAATAATTGTACACTGTGTATATTTATATGTGTTGTGAGGTTAAGGGTCAACTGCATTTATTATTTCTACTCTAGAAGGGCAATTAACAAGATACTCTAAATTCTGCTACTTTTATCACTTAAACACATTTGTACTGAATCAACCAAAGTACACAAAGGACTTTTGTCAATTTGGAATAATTTGGGTTTTTGGTTTTGGGGTTTTTTCCCCCCTGAGGCAATTGGGATTAAGTCACTTGCCCAGGGTCACAGAGATAGGAAGTATTAAGTGTTTGAGGCACATTTGAACTCAGGTCCTCCTGACTTCAGGGCTGGTGTTCTGTGCCACTGTGCCACTTAGCTGCCTCAATTTGGAATAATTGTAAGCAATTAGATAAAATGAAAGTGTAATGTAATTGGATGAAGAAACTCAATCATGACATGTAAGGGCGGGGCAAGATAGCTAGCCAGTTTAGCACACAGAAGTCCAGTGGTAAGGACTGACAAGTAGCTGAAGCTGTTCCAGCTATCAACCTAAGAAGAAAATGTTTGGGGAGGGAGGAAAGGAAAGAATCTAGTCAAAAGAAAATCTTTAAAACTTTAGACTTTCCAATAGCATCTTAGTAATGTCCCTGGAATCACAGTGACTGATGTCTACACTGGGAGTATGAGAATTTGATAGGGTTTTAGTGTAATGCCAGAGAACGTGAGCAAGATAAAGATTAGGGAACAAATTAACAATTTATTAAATGGAGAGATTCACTGGGACCAAATGGATCCATAGTTTGGTCCCAGAGCTAAAGGAGACTATTGTCTCAAAGAATCCAGTCTTGAATGTTGGATGCAGGATTCTTTTATAAGGTTACAAGACCAATGATATAATGGGAAAGGTACCTAGATGGGGATGACCTAATGGGAGGAGGAACTAAGACAACATAATGGAGGGAGGTACTGGAAAGGCTCCTGATATTCTAATGACACCTAAAATGGATAAAGACCTTTATCCCATCAAACATTAAGAGGGAATGGTTATAACCTGAGGCAGAGTAATTGAATAGGACAATTAGGGAAACTCTGGACAGTAAAAGAGAACTGTGCCACAACATTAGTGCCACAGAGTTATGAAAATTAAAATAGAGAAATACAAAGAAATGAAATTTAAACTAGGAAAATAAAATCGAAACCCAAGACATGGAGGTTAGGACAAGGAACAAAGATTATAAAAGAATATAATCAGGGGTGGGGATTTTAGATTTAAAAATGAAAAAAAAAATGTGATTAGAGATGGAAAACCATTTACACATAGGAGATGAGAGCAGATGTAATAATAATGATCAGGAAACTGACTCACACTGTAGAATAAGATTCTTCAAATAGGATACTACTTCAACCAACGGGGTATGGAGGCAGGACTGAATTACTTCCAAATAAGGTGATTCTCAAGGGAGAACAAATGAAGTAATCAGGAGTAATCATGTAGAGGGATTACACATTCTTGATAGTTGTGACCTCCAGTGCTTAGCCATTCAAGGGAAAGACTTACATTTTGGGTATAAAAAAGGTACAAATATTGATTTCAGGGTTCTTATTCTATAGGAAACCCACATCTGCAATTGTGAAATTATTGTATATAATCTGTAAACCTATCTTCTCCCTAAAGCAATCGGGGAAGAGCACTGATAGGATTATTAGTAGGCTTTTTTATTTTGATTAGGCCTTTAATTTAAATGGATTTTCATCACTCACTTCTGGTATAGGTCTATGGTAGAATTCTTCCCTGAGTTCTTTGCATTGACAAAATCAACATAATCCCACAGTTACTGTATCCAATCAGAAAGCCAAGTTATGGTATCAAACCTCTAAGGTTATATTTCCCCTGTAAAGGATTTACTCTACTGTAATTCCCTTGATAACTCTTTTTAAGGTGTTAAATCCCTTTGAGGGTTAGCCCCCCAGTCAATAGAATAATCCCCTTTCTCCCCTCAACTCCATTTTGGGATTAGTCTGCTGGCTAAGGATCACAATAGCTAATTTCACTTGCATTTACCCTGTTAGTAGTACTAAAATCTTTGCTCCATTCCAGTAAACTTGTGATGAAAAAAGTCATCCACATCCAGAGAGAGGACTATGGAGACTGAATGTAGATCATAGTATAATATTTTTATCTTTTTTATTGTTGTTGTTTGTTTGTTTGCTTGTTTTTTTTTCCTTCCTCATTTTTTCCCGTTTGATCTGATTTTTCTTGTACAGCATGCTAAACGTGGAAATATGTTTAGAAGAACTGCACATGTTTAACCTATATTGGATTACTTTCTGTCTAGAGGAGAGGAAAGGTGGGGAAGGAGGGAGAAAAATTTGGAACACAAAGTTTTGCAAGGGTAAATATCGAAAACTATCTTGGCATATATTTTGAAGGATAAAAAACTATTTTTTATTATATAACTTTTTATTTACAAGATATATGCATGGGTAATTTTTCAGCACTACCAATTGCCAAGCCTTTTGTTCCAATTTTTCCCCTCCTTCCCTCCAACCCTCCCCCAGATGGCAGATAGACCAATACATGTTAAATATAAAACTATTATTTTTTTAAATAAAAATAAAATATGAAATCTTTGTCCCCTGATTTAAAAGTTTGTCTATAAATTCTTTTGAGACAACTTGTGACACTAGTCATTAACCTCAATGTTCTTTTGGGATGTCACCCCATACTCCCATCATTTGGTGGCT